>NC_136422.1:135940000-136540000 GCF_052625555.1 Lactuca saligna | reverse complement strand
AGGATACGTTTTACTTGAAGCCCTCGACGTGGCGCATATGGCCACGACGTGGCGCAGGATTTTGAGGATTATATAAGTCCTCCTATTATTACGAATAAAGGGACTTTTGGCAGAAGAAAAGGAGTTCCAGGAGACGTTTCAGAAGAGAAGAAAGGTCCTAGAAGAGGGATTTCAACACCAAAAGAAGTAAAGTTTTATATTTAGTTGATTATAAACATGTTTTTTATTAGTTTTAGCTGTGTTAGTTTAATTACTATGATGAGCAGCTAAATCTAGCTACTTTTGCTTAGCTAGATGAAGCTTTGAACTTATGAATAGTTATATGTTTATGGATTAATTTAAGTTGGTAAGAATTGTTTGTGTTTGATTTGAATAACCTAGCATGTTATTATTTGTTTATCTAATTGCTAGATTGCATGTTCTGTGTAGCTTAGTGACCATAAAACTGCATGAACTTGTTTACCTAATAATTTAGTGAACATTAAATTGTTAGAGCTAGGATTGACCAATCTTAGTTAGTAATTAGACTGAATAAATCTTAGCTGTGCTAGAGAACGTGAATTGTGATCATAATTGCGTTTATACAACAAATCTTACATAGCATATCTACATTCATAATTAGTTCTGTGTTTAATTATGTGTGAACATACATGGTTTAACATGAATTAGTTACTTATTGGTAAGATAGAACTAAATTACTAATATAAATTAGCTAGCCATAAGGAAGAAGTGGATTCAACTAAGCAAGAGTGTGCTTTTATTTAATTTGATTAAGTTCATCTGATCCTGCAAAACCAGATAAAACCCTTTATTAAATTTGTTAATAAATTAGGTTAATTTAATAGTAAGTAGATTAATTAGTAACACCGTTCCCTGTGATCGACACCCGACTTACCTAAGCTATATTGTAATCTGACTAGGTACACTGCCTATAAGTGCATAGTTAGTCTTAGTTTGTTAGGTTATAAATATTAAAATTAGTGGGTACTTTTGTGCACATCAAGTTTTTGGCGCCGTTGCTGGGGAACGGTGCAGATTATTAGTTTATTTAGTTGCATTAGATTAATCGTTTTTTTTTAGGAATAAAATCTGCAGAAAGCTTAATTGGTTATTTATTTTGCTAGCTTATCTTAGTTTAATTTTTGTTCTGTTTGTCACAGAGTTCACGACGTGAGATTCAGTATACTCACGACGTGAAATCTGAGAGTTCATTTTTAGTTTTTCTTATTTTAGTCCAGTTTTACGTTTTAGTTTAGCAAGTGCAGGAGTTAATGACCAGAGGCTCAAACACACCATTGGTGCCACCACTAGAAGATCCCGAGTCTGCAATTCAGAAGAAAAAGACGCCCTTGCAAGAATTGAAGTCAGCCTTCTCTAGGAAGGCGGGAAAGAAGACAGGAGAGTCAAGTTCATCAACGAAGCATGAGAGCAATCTTGAGCATTTGGATCATACACCCGTGCAAACCGAGTACGAAAGCGACACCGAGCCAGAAACACACGAGTGAACCCGAGAACGAGCCAAGGAACGAGATGGCAGATATTGAAGAAATGTCCATGGGAGCTTACAAGAAGCGGATCCGAGAAGATGTGGGTCCCGGATTAGTCCAACCCGCAATACCTGCCAATGCCACATTCGAGCTGAAGGGACACATATTGACTGCGCTGAAGGACATCCCATTTTTCGGGAAAGACCATGAGGATGCTTTTAAGCATCTAGATGAAGTCAATGACATTGCAGATTACTTCAATGTCCCAAGTGTCAACAGGAACACAGTCTTGCTTAGGATGCTGCACGTCACTTTCAAAGGAGCTGCTAAGGAGTGGTTAAAAGCACTCCCACCGGGTACAATCACCACTTGGGCTCAAATGCGTGAGCAATTCCTAGACCAGTTTTGCCCACCATCCAAGATAGCCAAACTCAAGAAGGCAATAGCCAACTTTGAGCAACAGCCGGGGGAGTCACTGTACGAAGCATGGGAGCGGTACAAGGGCTTACTCAGAAACTGCCCGCAACATGACCTAAATGTGCAGCAAGAGATGTCAATCTTTTATGATGGGGTCAATGTGATGACAAGACAACTCCTTGATTCTCAAGGACCGTTGACAAGGAAAAATCCAAGGGAGGTCAAGGAGCTAATTGAAGAATTCGCGAAACACTCCCGCGAATACCATAACCTGAGGCAGGATGGAAGCAAAGGCGGTGGAGGAGCCCAAACTGAAGAAATTGCAGTTGTCATGGCCATGCTAAATAACATGGATCGCAGGATAACACAAATGGACCAGTCGATACACGCCATAAGAGTGGGGTACGAGCGATGCAATGGTCCACACTTGACCAAGGACTGCAACGTGGATGAGTTTGGGAACAGAAAAGCTCAAGTGTGCTACTCTAATGGGGATAAGTTTGAAGAGGACTGGAGGAAACCGAAGAAGGAGTGGCTGCCATATGAAGAATATAAGAAGCAAAAAGAAGAGAAGTATAGGCAGACAGGTCGAGGCCTCTATCAAAAGGAGCAGCCACCAGCCGAGAAGAAACCCGACCTAGAGACCATTTTAATGAAATTTATGGAAGCATCGGAAAAGCGACACGAGGCCACGGATTCCGCTATCATGGAACAACAAACATTGATAAAGAACCAACAAGCCTCCATCCATAACCTTGAAGTACAATTTGGTCAACTAGCAACTTTAGTTCATGAAAAATTATCCCCGAAGAGTCCCGAAGTACAAGCCCAATCTCACGTAATGGCCATCAATACTGAAGAAGATACAATATCTGAGTTCCTGGAGGCGTTGGAAGAAGAACCGCAGCAGCCCAAGAAATTAAGGATCGACAATGGAGAAAGTGCTGAACCAGGCGATCCACGACGTGACACTCCTCTCGCCACGACGTGGCGCAAGTCTGAGCAACAACCCTTTGCGCCTATTCCAGCTTATCATCCACCTATGCCATTTCCCACCCGCGCAACACTTAGTCGACTGGAGAAGGAACATTTAGAGTTTGTGAAGCATGTGAAAGGGATTCCAATTAATACTCCCTTTGTTGAATCCTTATCCAAAGCTTCCGAAAACCAGAAATTACTGCAAGACTTGATAGATACGCAAAGGAAATTAAAGAACCAGTCTACAGTGATTCTGAGTGAACAAACTTCAAAAGTTGTGTTGGGAGAAACACCAGAAAAGATGGGGGGATCCTGGACGCCTCACTCTTCCATGCGAGTTTAGGAATAAAATGAAGGTTAATGCTTTAGCCGATTCTGGGGCTAGCATTAATCTAATGCCCTTTTCATTTTATCAAAAATTGGAGATTCAAAAGATGAAGGCTACAAAAATGAAGATTCACATGGCGAACCATTCGGTGACACAACCCCGAGGCATAGTGGAGGATATTTTGGTGAGAATTGGAAAATTTATTTTTCCAATAGACTTTGTAGTCTTGGACATGAAAGAAGATCCAGATGTTCCGATAATCCTAGGTCGGCCATTGCTCAACACTGCTGGTGCCCTTGTTGATATCCGCGAGTCGAAGCTAACTTTGAGGGTTGGAGATGAACAAGAAGTCTTTGGGATAAAGGATGACTTTCAAGAAAATAAAGAAGAGGTGTTCACAATTAATGAAGAGAATGAACTAGAAGAACTGGAAAAGCTTATGGAAGAAGAGATAAAAGTAGTTCATCAAGTCAAATTGACAAAACCAAAGGCATCTGTTCCATATTGGATTGAAGTCATAGCTTACAAGAGCCCGCCTTCTTGGGTAAGCAAAGAGGATGAGGAAATAACAAGTGATGAAGAGGAGGTCACTTCAAGAGTAACAAGGCCGGTGGTGAAAGCAGAAGATAATGACATAAAGTACGAGGAGGAAACCGAGGGCACAAAACGCAAGCTTGAAGAAAAGGGAAAAGCTAAAAAGGAGAATTCAAAGAAGGCGTATAAAAGGAGAGTTCAAGCTTACAAAAGGCGGTTCAAGGAACAAAAGATCTTGGTGGAGGACTCTTCCGAAGATTCAACATAGAAGGCACGGAGTCCAGCTTAAGACTCCAAGAAAAAGAAGCGCTTCTCGGGAGGCAACCCGAGTTTGGTTTGCATTTTCTTTTTAAAATTTTCCTTTCTTTCTTTTCTTTTTAAATAAGAAAGACATCGATTCATCATCTAAAAAAACCGGTAACTCGTAGAAAATTAGCTGTAGGGAACTTTAAATAATGACTGATATGCAAAATAATATGATAAACATTATTGAGACTTTTGCATCTGGCAGTCTCCACGACGTGGGAATAACCCAGCCACGTCGTGGGAAAAAGGGAATGCGCGACTGAGAAAAAACAATTTAAGGTCCACGACGTGGGCATAGCCCACCACGTCGTGGCCTTTAAAAATCAGGGGGGGCCAGTTGCTTAAAACCCTTTGACCGATAATTCTCATTCCCACTTGTGAGGCTGCTGCACGAACGGAAACATTGTAACCCCACAGCTAATTTCGTATTCTACTTCTAATTTCCTTGCAAGATCTTGCCAATTAATCTATTTGGTACGTGTTTTCCTCATTATTTTGTAGTAATTCTTCCAATTTCAAGTTTTCATGGTTAGGGTTTGTATGATTCACGAAATTGGTTGAATCTAATGGTTGATTTTAGATTAAGTATACCTTTAATGGTCATAGGAACAAACCCCAACCATTGATTTTAGTAGAAATCGCATGCCATTAGATCGAGCCATACTCTGTGAACGACGCGACCCACGACGTGGCACGACCTGGCCACGTCGTGACTCCTGACAAATTATTTAAACTGTTTAATGTGTTGGTTGTTTGCTGTTTTGGTTTGTTCTGATTGCAGAAATAGGACCACGACGAGCTGTTCCGCAGGAAGAAGACCCGATAGACGTCGCAAGCATACATCCTTTATACCAGTTTCCTCAAAACATTCCCCGACCGTTGCTAACAACCTACGAGAATCGGCTTGGATGGTTATACAATAGGGAGTATGCAATAGCCCCGATTATTGATTGGGGATGGCTAGGTGGAGTGGGCATGGTAGCCGAGCTGGGACGTTATTGGTCAAAGACTTATGTTGGAGATCAATTTTCGTTTACTTGTCACGGGTGGAGGAATTTATTCACCATTCAAGAACCCGTGTACCGGGAATTATCGGTAGAATTTTTCTCTACCGTATGTTTCGAAGAACGCACCCTTGATGCCACCTACAATAGAGCACTTGTTTTTCGTTTGGGTGGTGTATATCGTGAGTGTAGCCTTCGGGAATTTGCTTGGCGTATGGGGCTCTATACGGAAGTGGAGATGCAATCTCCGTTTTTTATCCCTTTCTTGCTTGGATGTGTGCGGAATTTTGCTCCGGGTACCTTGGATGTGCAGTTTTGGCGGGGCATTTCTAACCATGAATACAACACTCGTGACTCGAGTGAGTCACAAATTTGGAATCCTGTTTTCCGATTTTTGCACCGCCTCATCACGTTTTCAATCAATCACAAGCATCATGGTGACAAGGTCCCCATCCAGAATCTATTTTATTTATGGACTCTTATTACCCCGGTGGTTTGCTGTGATTTGCCTTATATGTTGGCAAGGTTTATGGGGAAGAAAGCGGCCAATTCTATGCCTGGGAGCCCGATTACTGGGGGGCATTTGGTTACTCGCCTGGCTAGGTCATATCAGATTCTGACCAATGACTTTGTGAGGAATCTTACTCGATTCCTGGATACCGACTTGACCATTCAAGTCTTGGGTGTGATACGAGTAGTGGTGAATGCGTCGAAATGTGCGGGCTAGAGGTGAGGTCGAGCGAGAGCGTGCTGCTTCGCAGTATGTGTAGGGAGTGCCCACCGACCCTTTTCAGAGTCGGGTGGGAACATATTTGGATAATCTACAGGGTCATGCCATTTACCATACCCAGCTTACCGAGGGTATTTATTCACATTTGGGTGTGACCCGACCACCTGCTATGCCACCGCAGTATCCCTATTTTCCGACATGGGAGGAGCTATGGCGTCCGCAAAATGATGAGGCAGGGCCAAGTGGAGCACAAGATCAAGATGATGATTGATTTTATTTTATTTTATTTTATTTGAGTAGTGTTTTTTTAGTTTGACTTTGGTGTGTGATGTAAAACCTTATTAAAACTATGATGTTACTTTTTGTTTCTTTTGGGTTGTTCTAACTTTTCAGATTAGCGTTGGAATTCTAAGGAGCATAGCAGGTTATCTTTCGAGTCGTGTTTGTCTAGTCAAGGAAGCTTAGAGTCGTGAGTCCAAACCCACAATTCAAGATAAGTGTGGGGTATATTAGGAGAGAGGTTCTAGTTGGGAAATATATTTGCATCGAAGTGTCGGACACCAGTTAGCTATTGGTCAAAGCTGCTAGAGTAAATAAAGCAAATAAGTCATTTTCTAGCTCAGTTCCACGACGTGGATTCCTTATGCCACGTCGCGGCACGCTTGCAGTTGTAGTAGTTCAGCATTTTGGTGTTCGCAGTTTCCACCCGTATCACGACGTGTCCAGATATATGTCACGACGTGATCCACTTTATCATTGCCATGTTTTTCCTTACAAATACCCACTTTGATGAATTCAAGTTCGAGTCCTGTTCGTGGTTTATTCACATATTCAACCAGTTCTACACCGAGTTTCTATTTTTGGAAGTCCAATTCCGCATTTTCCACACTTTTTGAGATGCTCACGCCGCTATTCCAGGGGAGTCTGATCCTTTTTCTCCCTTTTCTTTAATTTTGATTTGTTTTTATACATACAATGAGGGCATTGTATGAAATAAGTGTGGGGTAGGGGTAGAAAAAGTAAATTGCTAGGAAATTTTGAAAATTCAAATTTTTATTAATTGAATCTAGTAATAATAATTTGAGCTATAATTGCTAGTATTATGCGGGATGATCCGATGAAAGTTCAAATGTTTAGTTGAGCCAATATACGTTATAGTGCATTTGTGGCTTCCCTTATTTTAGTGAAATCATGGAACAAAAACATAACTTCGCTCGGTTTGAAGGATGCAATATGTTTAGCAGCCTAAACCTGAAATGTATCCAGGAAAATTATTATCATTAACCAATAAAGGTTGAGGTTGAGCGCCTCTGCTTAAGCATGTAGGTTTTGAGTGAAAAAAGAGAGGTACATGTAAAAAAAAAGAGAGAGAATTACGAAAAAGTTTGAAGAATTTTGGAGCAAATGAAGTGAAGATCAAAAGATCAAAATTCCAAGAAATTCAAAAAGTTGAAGATACCAAGAAATCAAATCAAATAAGGTGGTGAATTCAAAGAAATCAAAGATCAAATTATCAAGAAAGTGAAGAATTCCTAAAAAGCTCCATAGTGGTATCGGGAAAAAATTGTAATTCTAGTTTATGTATGCTTAGGTTGCTCAACTAAAAATACCTTGAGGTTAGGAGGTTTTCTGCGGATGGATTCGGAGGGTTGCATAAAATGAGCATTGTTCGGAAAAATTGGGCGAGTGTTTATGAAGATTGTTAGTATTTAAAGTATGGGGGTACTTTAGGAGAATTTTAGACACAAATGCATGCGTTGAGGTTTTGACATAATGGCTGAACTAGAGTCGGATTGTTCTGTGTAGTGTTAGTAATTAAGAATTAAGTTTAAATTTGCTTGAGGGCAAGCAAAGCCTAAGTGTGCCATATCTATACTTATTTTTAGGCAGTATTTAAGTACATTTTTATTAATAAATTGATAATATGTTTAGAATAGTGATATTTATGAGTTTAAATTGTTATTTTCAGTCAATACAAAGGATTTTCGAAGAGAGGGACCAGAGGTGACAAAATGGGGAACATGGGAGGCTTGGAAGACAAGAAAATAATAAATTTATAATAAGAGCTTAATTCACGACGTGGCGGTGAAGCCCACGACGTGGCACGGGTGTTCCAGAAGATAAAGATCGCGACGCGGAGGATTTCCTTGAAGGATACGTTTTACTTGAAGCCCACGACGTGGCGCATATGGCCACGATGTGGCGCAGGATTTTGAGGATTATATAAGTCCTCCTATTATTACGAATAAAGGGACTTTTGGCAGAAGAAAAGGAGTTCTAGGAGACGTTTCAGAAGAGAAGAAAGGTCCTAGAAGAGGGATTTCAACACCAAAAGAAGTAAAGTTTTATATTTAGTTGATTATAAACATGTTTTTCATTAGTTTTAGCTGTGTTAGTTTAATTACTATGATGAGCAGCTAAATCTAGCTACTTTTGCTTAGCTAGATGAAGCTTTGAACTTATGAATAGTTATATGTTTATGGATTAATTTAAGTTGGTAAGAATTGTTTGTGTTTGATTTGTATAACCTATCATGTTATTATTTGTTTATCTAATTGCTAGATTGCATGTTCTGTGTAGCTTAGTGACCATGAAACTACATGAACTTGTTTACCTAATAATTTAGTGAACATTAAATTGTTAGAGCTAGGATTGACCAATCTTAGTTAGTAATTAGACTGAATAAATCTTAGCTGTGCTAGAGAACGTGAATTGTGATCATAATTGCGTTTATACAACAAATCTTACATAACATATCTAAATTCATAATTAGTTCTGTGTTTAATTATGTGTGAACATACATGGTTTAACATGAATTAGTTACTTATTGGTAAGATAGAACTAAATTAATAATATAACTAAAACCCAACTTAATAACCCATAATCATTAGCTAGCCATAAGGAAGAAGTGGATTCAACTAAGCAAGAGTGTGCTTTTATTTAATTTGATTAAGTTCATCTGATCTTGCAAAACCAGATAAAACCCTTTATTAAATTTGTTAATAAATTAGGTTAATTTAATAGTAAGTAGATTAATTAGTAACACCGTTCCCTATGATCGACACCCGACTTACCTAAGCTATACTGTAATCTGACTAGGTACACTGCCTATAAGTGCATAGTTAGTCTTAGTTTGTTAGGTTATAAATATTAAAATTAGTGGGTACTTTTGTGCACATCAACAGTCTAGAGGAATGCTGGTAGACTCATAACCTGTAGGTGTTAATGAACCATATGTTCATTTGATGTACTTTATCCCCTCCATGGTTTCCTTATTGACATAAAGTTAATTATTTGATGTAAAATATATAATTAAAAGAATTAATTGTTGTGGGTTGAAAACCTCATGTGTTCATCAGGCTCCCAAGTCTGACCCGCTCAGTTTTTTGTATCACTGGTAGTGATACAAAGATACTTGGATATTGAAGTTTGGATCTGATGAGAGATTCGAAGAGATGTAGGTCATTAGTATAATAGGATGTAAGGTATGCTAAGAAAAGTTTATGTTTATGCTTTGTATTCATAACATCCCAAGTTTTTATATATTAATGAAAATATTTTATTAGCTCACCTTGAAATAATGTTTTGAGAACAAATTTCTCAATAAAATAATACTCTGGATTAAATAAGCATAAAGAAAAAGTTTTTTTTTTCCGGGTCATGAAAATGAGGATGTCACATATACTTTTTGAATTATCAATATAGTATACTTAATTTGTTAATTTAAATATAATGTTAAATGTAAAACCTAAATCAATGAACTTAAAAAATATTCAAAGACTATTTTTAAAAATAGTTAAAAATGTTTTAAATGTAAAAGCAAAATCGAACATAAATTTAATTTTTTTTCAAAATAAGTGTTTATTAATCAATTAACAGCAACAAGAACAATATATATAGGGTTGGGCTCATGTGAGACAAGATGATTTTGTGAGACGAGAGGACCAATTGATGACCATTGATTAAGAAAAAAAAGAGGGTTGAGATTAAAACAGAAAATTTAATGGAGGCGGTGACAAAATTGAAATTATCTTCAAATCCCTGCTTAATTGAAATACACGGAGGGGTAGAGTTGCACTTTTCACTCAATAGATTGGATCTGATCACTTTACCGTTCACTTCCTTCTTCTCCCCAATTTCTTTAAGTTTGTTAATATCCTTCTCCCCTTCAAATTCTTCTCGATCAAAATCATTCATCAATCTTCATTCCAAAGCTTTTCAAAAAAATCCCTTAATAATCGCACTCATCATCAAGAAAACGACTGGATCAGTACTCAGAAAACCCCTAGCGTCGACAAAACCATAGGATTGAAAAACCATAGCCTCGTATTCGAGTGTTAGCTACGAAAAACATTACACATCGCAACTTCATCATAAATTATCGATGGTTCAACTGAATCATATTCAGATTGCAGGTATTTTATAATATAATTTGATTCAGGTGTTATTTTGATTGATTAGTTAGAGGATCTGGTGAAAAACCATAGCCTCTTATTCGAGTTTTAGCAGTGAAAAACACTAGAAATTGCACATTCATTATATATTATCGATGGTTCAATAGAATCATAGTCAGAATGCATGTATTTTAAATATAATTTGATTTTAGGTGTTATTTTGTTTGATTAATTTTGATGTCTGGTGAAAGTTAAGTAATTTTGTGCTAGTTAACTTGATATTATACATATTATGATTAGCTAAGTTAGATCTTGCTTCCTTTTTAGATTTTGGATGTTCATTTGTTAGAAACTACTTTCTTTAAACCTTTCACCATGAGATAATGTGAAATATTATGAAATTATGTGTGACATTACAGCTTTAAACATTACGATTATGTTGGAAACAACTTTCTTGTATCATCTTTGTTAAATGATGTGTCATATATGATCTTATACATTCTTGTTTTATTGGAAACAACTTCGCTTTGAACCTTTTGTGAAGTATTATCATAGTACTTGGTTAATAATGAAGCAATTCCATATATTCTAAATTTATGTGTCATATTCTGATTTAAAATATGTAATATTGTATGTATTTTGATTAGTTTTGAGTTTAAATGAAATTTTGTTGATTAATTAGATAATGTAGTACGCATACATTGAAATAAGATTTAATACATAAATATTTAGTCATTCTGATTTAACACAATTTCTTATTCCTTGTCATTTGGATTTTCAACTTTGTGATTATGATTATGAAACCATATCAAATTTCCGGTCATCAACCATCCCTAAATAAAAGAAACGAAAGCTTATTATTCTAGCAAATGGTTTATTCTACATAATTGGATTGAAAGTTTGTATCTAGAGTTATCTCTTCACTGTTTTATCTTAGCATTTGATTTTGAGTTAATGTGTTATAATCGTTGAATTTATCTCTCTGCATGATTTTGAGTTAACGTATACACCTATGAAATATTCTATAAAACTATATGTTCTAATTATAGTATAGTTTTCAGTCAAAATAATGAAACAATGCCATATATTCTGAAATTATATGTCATATTCTAATTTTAAGTATGTAATATTCTAAGTATTATGATCAGTAAAACTTGAGTTCTAATGTTATTCTGTTGATTAATTATATAATGTAGTACACATACATTAAAATAAGGTTTAATACATAAATATTCTAGGCACTCTGATTTAACACAATTTCTGATTCCTTTTCATTTGAGTTTTCAGCCTTGTGATTCTGATTCTGAAATCAGATCAAGTTTCAGATTATCAACCATTCCTAAATTAAAGAAACTAAACCTTGTTATTCTAGCAAATGGCTTATTCTACACAATCAGATTTAAATTTTGCATCTAGAGTTATTATAGGTAACGTATAATATCATAATCTCTTCACCGTTTTATCTTAGGGTATTATTTTGAGTTAATGTGTTGTAATCATCGAATTTATTTTTCTTTATGATTTTGCGTTAATGTATTCATGTATGAAATATTTTATAGAACTCTATATTCTGATTATACTATTGTTTTTAGTCAAAATCATTATGTGTCTTCCACTATGTATTCTAATTTAGATATTTACTATAGAGTTATCTCTAAAAAGTCATAATGTAATGGAATATAGTATTATACAACATGTCATTTAAACCTTGATTTATATAGAATATGTGAAATCATCAACATATTTGCATCTAAATCTTAACTCTATATGTAACTCAAAACTGTCATGATTATAGATTTTGAGTTATTATGTAAACTCAAAATCAACAAAAGTGTTCTAATATTCACACTATTGTTTATGATTTCATTAGACGTTTTAAGTTATTATTTTTATGCAAAAAAACTAGAATAAAATTCTATTGTTAATTATTTTATAATGTTACAAATTTTTTATGTTTGTTATTAATTGAATGTAGTCTGTATATTATGGATATTTTGCTCTCATAAATATTTGATTACACTGATTTTACTTTTCATGATTCAGACAAACTAAATGCTAACATGCATATGCACTAATTGAACAATCTATGGAGTTTGCAAAATATAATTGAGGAAAGCATCTTAACATGGTGCAAGAAGGGATGCAAGGTAATGAGGATTGTTGATCGACTTGATAAAATATTTTCAAGAGTTTATTCGTTATTAGGAGTATTATTCTATTTGAATGTTGGCTATATTTTCTATATTTTGAAAAAAATGTGTATGGTTGAATGTTTGATAAACAATAGTTATGGTTTGAAGGTTTGAAGATAAGTGAATGTTTAATAAAACAATATTTTGGTTGGGCAATAGTTATATGTTAAAGAATAATACATATAATGTAATGATAGTAAGTAATATCCTTCACATATTAGATGAGTTTAAAATTAAAGGTTGTACGTATAATATTCTATTAGAATAATTTATGTTTTCCAGTTATAGTAAGTATATGTATAATACTCTAATAGAATAATGTTATGTGTCGTTTGTTATCTTAAATTGATGTTTTTGTCTTGTTTACAATTTACGTCATAAGTCAAGCTAAATTTTATAAGTAGAGTGTATGATGTTTTAAATCATTAGAATGTTGCAGTTTATGATGTATGATATTGATAATATAATAAAATAATATTCTATGTTTTTTTGTTAAATAAATTATTTTATTTACATGAAAAAACTGTGTATATATAGAATATTCTTATATAATAATGTTATATGTTGTATGTTTTCGAATAATGCTGTAGGTTTTCGATTGAAAATTTGATTTGTTACCTGAAAACAATATGCACATATAGAATATTCTAATAGAATGATGGTATATGTTGTATGATTTCATAATCTATATATAGTATATTTTATTGTAATAAAATAATGTTATATGTTGTATGTTTTTATAATCTACATGTAGAATATTTCAATAGAATAATGGTATATTATTTTCTAAGTTATAAGTAGAATATTCTAATGCAATGATGCGTAATTAAATTTAGGTTTTTTTTAATAGTCATTTGTATGATAATATTCTAGATATTCTAACCATTCAATAATTAATATTGTGTTGTTAATATGTAATAGACAAAATTGCAAAAATGATCCCTGTGGTATGCATTTTTTTGGGGTTTTAGTCCAAACTACGACTTTTTTGGATTGGTGATCATTTTGAGTTAGTTTCCTTGCACTTGTGGTCCCTGTCCAAACTAAAAAGACTATTATTCCCTTAATGAATTTAATTTTCATTTTTATTTCACTTTTTAAAATTATTATTATTATTAAATATAAAATTGGGCCCACATGTCCACACACACACACACACTCTCTCTCTCTCTTTCATATGCTAACAAAAAAAAGAAGCAGCAGCAAATAGTCGAAGCTGCTGTTTCCACCCTAACTAGGACACCACCATGGCAGCCCTTCCTCTCTTCCTGTGAATAATGATCGATCCACCCCGGTTGTTGCGTTCCATTCCTTCTTCCCTTATTTCAATAAAGTTCCTTTTGTTCGAAATCAATTGCAGACCGGAACTAGAGATGCCTTATCCCTCTTTGCAATTGACCAACCTCTTCAATTCCTCACTTCATCCTCTTTTTGATTGTTGTCAAGAAGCTACACCGGAGATGGAGCAACATCCTGCAAAATCACGAGGCTATCAAACATTAAACCCAAAAACCCTTTTCCCCTTCAGCATCTTCTTTCTTCTTATTCAGATCCAATCAGTCAGCAACACACGTTTGAGGAATAGGGACTTCGATCCTCTCCCTTTGTCTGATCGAGAAGAGGGACCCAATTGGAAACAACAGATTCAGGGGGATGTTTGTGGGTGGTGATCGTCCGCAGAAAGGGGATGAGGAGGAGGGTTGGGAGTGGGTTTCTTCCGTCCTTTCCTAATCAGAGAAGAAAGAACTTGAACGAACGCAGAAAAGAAACACGAGGGCAGCAAAGAAACTTTGTCCTGTGGTGGTTCATTTGTGGTGGTTACACAGTCACGGGGAGGGGTGCCCGCAGAAGGCTATCTCGTAGCCGTCAATCCCTTTATGTTGTGATTGGCAGCAAAACGTAAAAGAGAATGGAGGTCTTCAATCCTCTGTTGATCCGAGAAGAAGGAAGCATCGGTGAAGGCGACAACTAGTGGCGAGGGAGGTGTTGGTGGTGGCGATGGCAGCCCCTTGGCTCGCCGGTGGAGGTACTAATGGCGACAGTTGGTGGCGAGGGAGGTGCTGGTTGTGGCGATGGCAGCCCCTTGGCTCACCGGTGGAGGTGTTATTCTTGATGGTCACCGGAAATGCATCCACCCCCGGTGGTGTTTTTACCTTAAAAATGAAGAAGTAAAGGAAGAAATAAAACTGGGAGATAGATTGAGGAAGACGAGAGAGAGAGAGAGAGAGAGAGAGAGGTGGGCCCATAATTTTTATTAATAAAACTTTAACTTAAATAAAAAAACAAAAAAAATATATATTAGAAGGGCATTTTAGTCTTTTCAGTTTTCCGAGGGGCCAAAAGTGCAAGGAAACTAGCTCAAAAGGACCACCAATCCAAAAAAGTCGTGGTTTGGACTAAATCCTAAAAAATGCATACCACAGGGACCATTTTTGCAATTTTGTCTATGTAATATTATGAAATGATGTTGTAATATGTACAATTAACTTACAATATGTAAGATTCTAATATTATATGTAATATTATGATATCATTATGTAATATTTTGAATTTACAATTTATAGTGTTATAAGAATATATACAATAATCTATAGGAAACCAAATAAGTTACATGTAAAATATTCTAATAGAGTAGTGTTTTAGTTAAATACGCTGGAATATTTGAATTATATTCATTAGTAATGATATATAACAATGTTATTTATTATGAATATAGAAAAATAGAATGATATTCTAACTTACAAATCTTGTCATTAATAAACATTAGTGTTACAAGGTATTTTACAAGTAAAATAGCGTTTATAGAATATTTCTCTTAACATTAAAATTATAATATTACAAAAAAAAAAACTTAGTGTCATAACAGTAGTTGATTATTTTATTAACAAAAAACAAACTTAAATAAAAATAATACATTTTTACAAAGTGATTAAAACTTAACATGGATTATGATTTATAAAGTATATCCATAAGATTTCAGTTATAAAGAACTACCTGTACAAAACATGATTTTAGAATATTAAACACTAACATAATAATATTAGACGTGTAATATGATAAAGTTAGAAATGTAACAACACAATATATAATATATATTGAGTCAAACTAGTTGATTATTTCAACAAAAAAAAAAATCAAACTAGAATATTGGGAATCCAAACAAAAGAATCATCAGTTGAAATGAATTCAATACTTGAATAAGATTCTTCAAAATTATAGTTAGATAACATAATACCAAAAACCTTAAAAAATCTGTCACATGCTTGTAAGATCTATTAAATATTCATTCATCTCAGCACTTGTTAAAAACTTCTAATTTGAAATATTCAAGTAGGGATTCATTAGCTAAAATTACCTGCAACAAAAAATGAAAGAATTATCAGAATGAAGTACAGTTTATACAAATATTTCAAACTGAAGTCAACATACTATAGTAATGTAATTAATGATACAACATAATAATGTAGTATGTAATGTAATTGATCATAAAACACATAATGCAAACATTTATAAGAAAAATACTCTGAATCTAATGATCGTTTCTTGAGTACAACCAGTTACTACACATCAATAAGAGCAATCAATATTGTTCAAAGAGACATCTCTAACATTTTGTGTTCGAAGAAACTTTTTTTACTCAATTATAGTAACGATCATACTCTAGAAACAGATATAAGAGAGGCAAGTATTTTCTTTAGTATAACCCTTTTTCTGCAAGTTAACAAGAAGATATCTAAACCAAACTATGTTGAATAGACCTCCAACATTATGTGTTTGAATAAGTAAAAAAGTTACTTTTAACAAAACTATGCTAAATTTAATAAAAGTAGTCAACATTGCAATAGTTTTCACTAATTGTGACTCATATTTTGGAAATATACTCATATTCTTAAACAAAAATTTAGTCATGAGAAGGGGTGATACATCTGACTCTTTTTTCATTCAGGACTTTCATCAAACAGGTAGAATACATGTATAGTTTAAGTGAATTTGTTGAATAACAATAATTACTTTGGATACCTTGACAATTTTACAAAACACATTTCCTGAAAAGTGTTGAAAATCAAACCTTAAAAGTGCTCAAAGTCAAACCTTGACAAATTGTAAAAAACATAAATGTGATAAATAGAAATCGAATCTTGAAAGTGCTCAAAATAGATCTAAAACAACTAAACAAATGTGATTTGATGAAGAATTGTTGAAATTGAAGATCAACGAAGAAAAACTAACCTTTTTTGTTGAAAATGGATAATTATGGTGCTAAAAATCGACCCCAATCAATTCGATTATCAATTGCAGATGTAGAAGAATGGTTGTTGAAAACAACCTCTATCTGATGATCACCCCCAGATGGCGATAGATGGAAATCAACCCCAATCAATTCGATTATCAAATGCAGATGTAGAAGAATGAAGAAGATGAACTCGAAAAATACAAAAATCATGAATTTAGAAGCTATGATTACGATACGATACAATCATTCTTCGATCAATCAATCTAAAAAATTAAAGGATGATATGGTTGAAATAAGTGATGAATTAAGGAGATTGAAGATCGATTACATGAGAAGATTAAGGAATGTTGATCACATAGGAGCAAAATAATTTTTTTTAAAATATTATTTTCGGAACTTGAATTAACTAAAAAAAATATAAAAAATAAAATACAAATCCCGTTTTTTTTTTTTTTTTTTTTTTTTTTTTTTTGAAAAATACTTGAAATATTCTAATAGAATATTACACTGATATATTCTAAAAAATATTTTAATATGCAAAATAAATGGAAAAATCTAAAAATTATTTTTTTAAATATTATTTTCAGAACTTGAATTAACAAAATAATAATAATAATAATAATAAAAAAATTCCGTTTTTTTCGAAAAAATATGTGAAATATTCTAATAGAATATTACACTGTACATATTCTAAAAAATAATTTTAAAATGCAAAATAAATGGAAAAATCGAAAAATTCTTTTTTTAAATATTATTTTCGAAACTTGAATTAACTAAAAAATAAATAAAATAAAAAAATAAAAAAATACATCTCATGGTCTCACAAAAATAAATAAAATAAAAAAATAAAAAAATACATCTCATAAAAAAATAAACCATTGTTTGCCAATGTAAATTTATATATATATATATATATATATATATATATATATATATATATATATATATATATATATATATATATATATATATATATATATATATATATATATATATAGGTTCAGGTTCATTTGCAACCATTCTAATTTTGTGAGACCGTGAGACATGTAAAAATAATTTTAAAATGCAAAATAAATGGAAAAATCCAAAAATTCTTTTTTTTAAAATATTATTTTCGGAACTTGAATTAACTAAAAAAATAAAAATAAAAAAAAATCTCGTTTTTTTTTTTAAATACGTGAAATATTCTAAATAGAATATTACACTGACATATTCTAAAAAATAATTTTAAAATGCAAAATAAATGGAAAAATCTAAAAATTCTTTTTTTTTAAAATATTATTTTCAGAACTTGAATTAAATAAAAAAAAATAAAAATAAAAATAAAAATAAAATCTTATTTCTTTTGAAAAATACGTGAAATATTCTAAATAGAATATTACACTGTACATATTCTAAAAATAATTTTAAAATGCAAAATAAATGAAAAAATCAAAAAATTCTTTTTTTTTAAATATTATTTTCGGAACTTGAAATAACTAAAAAAAAAATTAAAAAAATAAAAAAAAGTTAAAAAAAATAAAAAAATGTGTCTCACGGTCTTACAAAATTAGACCGTCTCACATGAACCTAACCCTATATATATATATATATATATATATATATATATATATATATATATATATATATATATATATATATATATATATATATATATATATATATATATATATATATATGGACAAAACTTCCAAAATAATCACCGTGGTTTTCAAAAATATCAAGTTTAGTCCCTAAGTTCAAAAACCTCACGGATCGTCCATGTGGTTTCAAAACTTTTAACATTTTATCCTTCCGGCTAACTCTGTTACTATTTAGTAGCCGTTAAGTCAGAGACATTTTTGTCATTTCACTCTACAAGGACCATTTATGAGGTTTTCAATTACTTTTTTTTAAATAAATATGGGTCCCTCTCTCCCTTTCTCTCTCTCTTCCAGTTTCATCCCACCGATTTTCTTCATTTCCAGAAACAGGACCTCATAAAAATTAATCAACTCTACCGATTAGCACAATAAATATGAAATAAAAGGATGATGCCCATAACGGATAATCTGATAAATCGATGAGTATTAAAAAGTAATCAAACCGATTATTCCTCATAATTAATCGCTTTGTTGGAGGTATTAGTGCTCAAACTCGATTTCTTAGGTTTGATTCTAGATTTCAGAGATATGCTGATAAAGGTGATAATAATCAAATGAATTAGTAGATGGGTGGTCAACAAAGGGAAAGGTTTCATACGGGGGCAGGTGGAACACTGATTAGGAGATTTAGGTGAAGCCTCATTCAAATGAAATCGATTCAGGTGAAGTGGTGTTTCAAATTATGGATGCAAGATGCCATGAACAACTACCAGAGCAACAAGGTAGATGGATGGGCAGTGGCAACAGTAATAGTGTCTGAGAAAGGAATATCATCGACGATTTTAGTCATCTTTCTTTTAGGCATCCCCTCAGCCTATCATCGTTCCCTGTTCCTCCACTCATTCAAAATCAATTTTATACGATTTCAGTCGTCTTTCACAGAGTGGTAAGGTTATGTACGATTTCAGTCAATATTTCAAAATCGATTTTTTGGTAAGGTTATGTCGATTTCAGTCATCTTTCAAAATCGATTTCTTGGTAAAACTAAAATCCCTTTCACAGAATGGCACAAACTTATCAAACGTGACTTTCAGTCTTTGTCTTCTCAGGAAAGGTGGATTGTGTTGCCGGAAATACCCTTTCACAATGCACTGGAAGTGATCGATGAAATGCTTGATATAACCTGCAACTCAATTGAAGGTTTTTAGTCCAAACAAATCAGGAGGGACAGGGTTGTGTTGCCAGAAATACCCTTTCCCCATTACTTCACAATGCATTGGAAGTGCTCGCCTGTAGAGTATGGCCTGTGGTTGAATAAGAAGAAGAAGAATAAGGAGGGACAGGGGATGTTGACTTCATCTTTCGGGCTAAATACTTGCAATCGACTTCATATGAACCGTCAATTCGTTTGTTACATTTGAAATCTTTAAAATTATGGTTTATTGTGGTTTCATTTGGTGTATTTTGTGTGTAAGAGAACTTGGATTTGAAGTTGCAGATACAATGGTGGGTTTCTTTGTGGAGAGAGAGAAAGAAAGGAGAGAGAGAAAGAAAGAAGGACCATTGCATATTAAATATTATTTATTTATTTATTTAAAAAAAATAATTGAAAACCTCATAACTCGTTGGTTCCTGTGGAGTGAAATAAGAAAAATACCCTGATTTAATGGCTAAATGGTAACGGAGTTAGCCGGAATGACCAAATGTTAAAAGTTTTGAAACTATAAGTTTTTTGAACTTAGAGACTAAACTTGATATTTTTGAAAACCACAAGGACTAAAAATGATTTTTTTTTTTTTTAATGATTTAGTGCATGTCCATTCAACCTTTTAATGTTAATCCTTATTTTTTTTTATTTTTTTTTTTACCTTTAATTATTTTCTTTCTAACAGGCAAGATTAGAATTTCATAGTTTAAAATGATTTCCTTATTATTTTATCTCTTAAATATATTAGACTACGATTAACAATCAAACTTTGAATAGCTAAATAAAGCTTCAAACAATTTCTTTGGTTTCATTATGTTAAAGTATAATTAATCTAAACATCAACACATTTAATTTTTTTTAATAATATATGCCCCATAATTGACTATTAGAATAATAGGTAAAATAATTACCAAACTCTAATTCTACTATTTAGATGCGTTATTAATGGAAAATAGGTTTACAATGACAAATAATGCAAAATTCATGGTCAAACTTTATAGCTTCCGTGTCATTTAACATTCTTGACAAAGTAGTATGCCAATTTGAAGATTATACCAAAGGGCCAATCGCCTAGCGGTATGGAGTGATCATCTCATATGAGAGGTCAGGGTTCAAGTCTCGATGAAGATATAGATAATCAACTAGGAGTAGATTAGTTAGTTCGCTGTTTCAAAAAAAACTTGAAGATTATGTTATGAAAACTAGTTAAAAATCTGGTTTTCATTTTTCAACCAAAAAATTAGTTTTTTCGGATAACTATATCCTAATCAATCATCATCAGTAGTAGATAACTTAGTTGATAGCAGATAAGTTACTCCTAATGAGTAGTTGATAAAATAATAACATTTTATAAACATTAGCTGATAAGCTATATAAGAAATATAAAATGATATAATGACGGGATAAAGATTCGATAAGAATTCTTTTTGGTAGGAAGGTAACAAGTTTTTTTTCGGCATAGTTTTTTGACGAACAAAACAAATCAATCACTAGATTAATAAAAAATAACATGATTCACAAATAAAATTACCAAAAAAAAACATCTTGATGGTTAAGCCAATGACTTCAAATTTCAGATATGTTAACACATAATGTTAGCAACTTTACTCCTTTGCTTGACTTAATGGGACCAAAATCCATAATAAACATCCAAACTCATTCATGGTCCAAGATAACTCACCAAGATGACATTTTTATGAACAAGGGACCTCTCAAAGGCCAAGATCAATCACTCTAAGCTCTTGGAGTAGCTCATACTCACAAGGATGAATCTAAGGACCAAAATAAACCCAAAATCACCTTAAACTAGATCTAACACCTAGAGTCATCAAGATAGAAACTTTATACCTTCAAAATGTAGATCAAGATGCAACAAGCCTCGATCCAAAAGATTCAAGCAATCCCACACTTCTCCAAAAAGTTCCTTATTCTTCTATGAACACCAAATAGCATGAAATACCACCAAAAGCTCAAAAACCACTCAAATAGGGGATAGGGTTTAGAGAGATGAAGGTTGAAGACAATAGGGTTTGGTGGTGAATTAAGGAGCTTAAATAGGGTCCAAGACTAAATTGGGGTTTGGGTCTAACCGGAGTATGCCTAACATACTTCTGGTACGCCCAACATACTCAATAAGGCATTCAGAATCATATGGCTTAGTACGCCCAACGCACGCTAATGTATGCCCCGCATACTGGCCTTGTCACTAGTATGCCATGTGTACACTTGTGTACGCCCTACGTACCTGGTTTAACCCTAAAACCATGAATCTTCCGAAGGCCATAACTTCTTCATTATAAGTTTGTTTCCGACAATCCTTATATTTACAAAAATTTAACGAGAAGTTCTACACTTCTATCAACTCATACTTATCTTAAAACTTCCCAAACAAAAATCCAAGTTCCATAAAAGCCCAAACTGAAACTTTACCGAAATACTACTTGACTCCAAAACACAAACCGAACACCTGGATTATCTAAATTATATTACCCACACCTAATGGATCTAAATCTCTTTTCCTCAAAGGCCCTAAGCCTGATGATACTCGGTCTTTGGGTCACCACTTGCATTGGGAAACAATTCGGAACAAGGCATTACAACATGAAAGATTGGCCTGATATGTAATGCTTTGTAGCCTAGGAGAATTGGATGTTATTCTAGATTTGGAATTTGTATTGGTAGAACCGATTGCTAAGTGTATGCTTTAAAAATTGTATACAATTAGGATCATATTGTAACATCCACTCTGGCATGTATCACAATATTGTCCGCTTTGGGCTCCCAGGTCACCCATTTCTGGATTGCTCTCACCCGAGCACGCTTAACTGCAAAGTTCTTATGAGATCTGCAGCACTCACGGCTTTAAAACACGTTGTGACAAGGAAGGTATCCACACCCATTATAAGGAAATGTTTCGTTATCCTTCCAAGCCGATGTAGGATTGAGTGTAACCCACCTTCACCTCCCATTATTGCGTTCGACGTCCCCGTTGAACACATTGACCCGTGCCCCAATTCTGATCCCGTTTGTAACATCCCCCTCTGGCACGTATCACAATATTGTCCACTTTGGGCTCTCGGTATGAAAACTTCCAAGGGGGTCACCCATCCCTGGATTGATCTCGCCCGGGCACGCTTAACTGCAAAGTTCTTATAGGATCTGCTGCCCTGATGAATTTAAAACATGTTGTGACAAGGATGGTATCCACACCCCTTATAAGGAAATGTTTCGTTCTCTTTCCAAGCCGATGTAGGATCGGGTGCAACCCACCTTTTCGACGTCCCGACAACAAATCCCATAAGAACTTTGTAGTTAAGCATGCCCGGGCGAGATCAATTCAGGGATGGGTGACCCCTGGAAAGTTCTCGTGCTGAGTGGCCGAAAGTAGACAATATTGTGATACGTGATGGAGGGGAATGTTACAAATGGTATAAGAGTTGGGGTACGGGTTGATGTATTCGACAGGGAAGTCGAACCCTATAATGGGGGGTGAAGGTGGGTTTTACCTAATCCCACATCGACTGAGAAGGAGAAATAAGCATTCCTTATGGGGGTGTGTATACTTTCCTTGTCACAACGTATTTTAAAGTCGTGAGGGCAGCAGATCACATAAGAACTTTGCAGTTAAGCGTGCTCGGGCAAGAGCAATCTAGGGATGGGTGACCCCTTGGGAAGTTTTCATGACAGGAGCCCAAATCGGACAATATTACGATACGTGCCAGCGGGGGATGTTACAAAGGTGGGTTGTACCTGATCCCATATCGGCTTAGAAGAAGAACGAAACATTTCCTTATAAGGGGTGTGGATACCTTCCTTGTCTCAACACGTTTTAAAGGCATGATGGCAGAAAATCCCATAAGAACTCTGCAGTTAAGTGTGCTCGGGTGGAAGTAGTACCGGATGAGTGACCCCTAGGAAGTTCTCATGCCGAGTGGCCTAAAGCAGACAATATTATGATACGTACCAGAGGGGGATGTTACAAATGGTATCAGAGCTGGGGCAAGGGTCGATCTGTTTGACGGGGACGTCAAACCCTATAATGGGGGGAAGAATGTGGGTTGCACTCGATCCCATATCGTCTTGGAATGTGAACGAAACATTTTTTATAAAGGTTGTGCATACCTTCCTTGTCACAACGCGTTTTGTCACAACTAGGAAGGTATCCACACCCCTTATAAGGAAATGTTGAGTGAATGTAGCCTAATGGGCCAGTAACCCCTCAACCTGGTTCTTTTGGGCTAAGAATCCATATTTGGGCCCTAGTTGGACCTACATTCATTAAACAATAGTATTTTGGGCCATAAGACTCTTTAAGGGCCTTATTGGGCCGAAAACCACTCACTTTGTCTCTATAGACCGATAACCCATTTCTCTTACCCTTTTGGGCCGTAAACTTTGTATGTGGGCCCAATAGGCCGAAAGATTTCTTATTGGGATAATGTGTTCTCGGTTACAATTCTAATCGAAGCCTAATATCTATTTTCTTCTTTCCCTTCTCCTAATTCTCAACCCTATATATGTTAAAAAAATGTTGTATTAGTTCTAATGGTCACACACAATTTTTTCATGGAGGACATCCATGAAATATGTCCATCAAATATCTAGACCAATAAGTAATTAACCATTAAGCAAGGATCTTAACCTCTCTTTTCTCTTCTCTCCTTAAACTTGGCCGAGAGCCCCCACCATCACCCTTATTTTTCCACTTCAAACACACTAAAAATCCTCTCATATCTCTCTTAAGAACACAAAGAAATCCTTCCCTTTTTCCATTTAAAGATCTTGAGTGTGAGTGAAAATTCAAGAATTCTTCATCAAAGATCACCACTAGGTAAGTTATATCACTCTCAATTGATTTGTTTCAAATTTATGCTAAGAACAATCCCTTACATGACTTCATTTCGTGTTCTAGCTCCCTAGAATCATCAAGCTTCGAAAACCTCTTCAAGATGTTAGCTAAGGCCGAAAACCTCTTTTCTTCTCTTCAAAACTGATCTAACACTAAGGTGAGCTTCATACCCCTTGTTTTCATGTTTTTCCATCTTTGGGGGGGGGGGGGGGGTGAAACAAGCTTGGTTTTGTGTTTAATCTTAGTATTTATTCATGCTTGTGTGTATTTTCATGATATATTGTGTAAATATGTTATGAAACTATGTTAAGCACTCATAAACTTGATATATCTTCCAAGCCTTGAAGATATTAGGAAACAAGTTACTTTATGTAACTCACTATGATGTTGAAAAGATTAAACATGTTAAAGGATACTATAAAACCAAAGAAAACCTAAAGAGGGGCCATATTTGTCAAATATGCAAAAGTGAGCATTTTTATGATACTCACGGTTTTAGAGGGGTTAAAAGAATCGTTTTTGGATAAAAAGGGCTTTTTATGACATTCATGGTTTTATGAGGATCAAAAGTGTTACTTTTGTCAAAATGGGCTTCTTATTGGGCCTTCTCGGTTTTATGTGCCAAAAATGTCATTTTTCATAAAAATGGGCCTTAAGCAACACCTACGATTTTATGGGTCAAAAAGATAATTTTTCATAAAAATGGGCCTTAAGCGACACCCACAGTTTTATGGGTGAAAAAGGTTATTTTTCATAAAAATGGGCTTTATATGACAACTCATGGTTTTATTGGGCCTAAAGTGTCATTTTTCATAAAAAGGGCTTTATTTGACAAAACACGAATTTATGGGCCCTAAAATGTCATATTTAACAAGAAATGGGCCTTTGTTGAAATTTTTGGCTTTAACGGGCCAAAAATGTCATTTTTAACAAAATGAACCTTTGTTGTAAAATTTCAGCTTTAATGGGCCAAAAATGTTCATTTTTAATAAAAATGGACCTTTTATGTCATTTTGGTACTATTTGAACTAAAACGATCATTTTGATAACAAACAGACTATTTACAACATTTTTACTCAAAATGGGTCATATAAATCCATTTACATACTTATTGGGCCTTACATGCTTATTGGCCCATGTTTGGTAATTTATTCCAAATTGGGCCTTATATGCCCATCTACTTTCTTATTGGGTCTTTACGACACATTCTATGTGAATCGAGTAAATAACTATAAATATTTGATATTTAGATAAAAACAAATATATTTTTATCATTGATGCAGTCAAAATTACATACTCGAAACATTATTTAAATCACTAAATAATGTGATACACTATTCGCGAGAATTTAGTTAAGGCTCTTGTGAGACACTCCTTCATTCGTACGTACCTAGTGTACACCATAAGTCATGTATTTATAACTAGAGTCTCCTGAATGGAGAGTGAGAATTTGTGTATAGATCTATACGGGGTTGACACCCCCGCACCTGAGCTGTTCGCTATAGCTAGACAGGCTAGTCTAGGGTGACAAATGTCTTACCTTAATCGACGTCTGAAGAACGTCATGACAGGCATATCAGTCACACCAAGCATGGTTATAGCGACTCACACAGAGATTAACAAACACAATAAATTTACGGAATACACATACTATACTCTTGACCACTGCTCTTTTACAAACAGAAAATATCGGATTTTCTGGGGAACATACATACACTATACATTACATTTTACTTTATATAGAAAATATCGGATTTTCTGGGAAACACTCTTCTTAAGCTACCAAACCAGAACACGCGTGCTTTAATATAAGATTTGAAACAAAACTTTCAAACCATTTTACAGAAATATCGGATTTCTGGTGCTTACAAAATGATACAAAACTTTTCATACAAACATGCTTATGAACTCAACAACATTATATACGTTGACGTTTTCAAAATAACTTGTATTCTCAGGAACTCGATAAAACAGGTTGATCGATAAGAAATGAAGACTTTTACTGTATTTTGTTTTCACCATACTTGATATTTTGTGATGCAATGTTTCATACAATTACAATGATGTAAACCATGATGGTTGTTATGTTTTATATATGGTGATGATGTTGTCTATGATTCATTTATATACATGTGTGATGATATTACAAGATGAAGTCACCCACCCCCGAACATTTCCGCCATCTGGTTCGGGGATGTGACACGTTTTAAAGCCGAGAGGGCATCATATCCCATAAGAACTCTGCAGTTAAGAGTGCTCTGGCGGAAGTAGTACCGGGATGGGTGACCCCCTGGGAAGTCCTCGTGCCGATTGGCCCAAAGCGGACAATATTGTGATATGTGCCAGAGGGGGATGTTACACATATAGCCCTAGAATGACTGATTTGGCCTTATTTCCTGTTCCTTGTTTGGTTGTAGTATTAGGATAGAGTCTTTTATTCGACAATCTATTTGATCCTGTATTGTGTATAATTTGCATACATTAGGCAACCGACAATGAGACTAAAAGTTCCTAGCATAGTTAGTAGTAAGTGAGCTTGAGGATGTCATTTGTTTGTTTTGTGGTTTGGAGTGTTACATCACGAATGTTGTCTGCTTTATGCTTTGTGGAATTCTTAATAATGTGAGTTAACTATTAAGTGACTACGTCATGTCACATGTTGAAAAGGTTAAATTATGTCAAAGTGATGGAATTGACTCTATTGCACATCTCTCGTTTGAGTCTAACTGTGGTAGGGTCGAGTCTGTTACTCGAAGGATTATCTAGGCTTTATGGCATGTGATTTATTCATGAAGTAGTTAAGTGACATTATTAAGAGTTCTTTAGAAGCTGATGGCAAGGTGAGGTCGTAAACCTAGGAGAGCCTAGGATGTGTTATAGTGGGTTGTCTTGTGCTGTTTAGCGATGTGTATTCATTTGAGAATGGGTGTATAAGAATGGATATGACAGATGTGGACAAGAGTAATTACTTAGAGGATCTAAGATGATTCTTGAGGAAAGTAATGATCGATGTAGAAGGTAGTAATGGGCCCATACTACTGGAAGCACATGATCCATACTCGAATTGAGGAAAAATTAGGGGATTTCAAGGAATTGGTTAAGGAAGATGGCATGGTTTGTCACCATGATTCATTGCAGTGTGTTTCCATAATTTTAGGTTTATCGGGTATGGTCGTTCAGGATGAGGATGGGTCTGGTGATTGTTTGGGCCTTAGTGGACATGTTTATTAAGTTTTAATGGTGCAGACCCATGAGAGGTAGTTGATTTTGAGTTTTGGAGGGCCTTTCTCATGTAGTGACATTTGAGTCACAAGACTCAAGAAGGAAGAGATTGTGATTAATGGATTGAGGATTGCAGCCGGAGGTTAAGTGATTGGAAAACAGATTAGGAGGTCACTATCACCGACCAGGGTTATGTGCTTCCATATTTATGAAAGAGAGAGTAGACATGTGATTTTCATAGTTGGGATGTGGATCCCGACATGAGTCTAGAAGATTCTGGTTTTTCTTGTCGCCAGGTATGGCAACATAAGAATGCACACAAGGATTTTGTGACATGGTTTCCTTGAGATGAGATTAGGGGTTTGGTTTCTTGAATTTAGTTAGGTCAGGTGCTAGTTGATTATTTCGGGAACCAAGGGAAGTGAATCAGTAAGAGCAACTTTTGTTGTCTCTGTAATATCCATAAAATTCATAACAATCTAAAACATTTTCAAGCATCCAAAAGCCATTATTTATCACAAAATGTTTTCAAAATAGTTTCATATCAGAGAATCTGAGAAATCAAAATCATAAAATGTGAGGAGGTGCACGATCAAGCCTTCGCCTTCCCGCAATCATCCAACGTACCTGAAACAAAATCCAAAACTATAAGCCCGAAGCTTAGTGAGTTCCCCAAAATACCAATGCCATACAAACAGAACAATATCATAACAAACAACATGCAAATAGAGTCCTTAGTATGACTAGACTGCCCTTACCAGGTCTTCAATCTATCTTGCCTACTCTCAAAACCATCAACATGTCTAGTGTGCCCTCCCAGGCCTTCAGCCTGACTAGTACACCCTGCAAATCCCACAATCCACACATAAATATCTAGCTAGCATGCACAAATAATCATACAAATCTACAGATCACAAAGCATAACATCATCATATATACTAGGATACCAATCTAATAGATCACTAAGCATAGAATCACCTATATACCAGGATACTGATCTAATAGATCACTAAACATAGCATCATCCTATAACCCATAAACAATTCAAAAAGGGTCGGCTTTGGTGCCTTCGACTCTGATAGTATAGTGAGGAAAACTCACATCATAATTAATAATGAATAGATAAAGTCGAATCCCAACACATAGCTCCAAACTCAACTACCTGTAACCACCATATAACAAATTCCATTAAAATCCAAAATTACCAAAATACCCTCAGAAGTCAACTTGGTCAATCATGGTCAAAGTCAACAGTCAACATTCAAGGTCAACAACCCATGTTGACCCAACTCGTTGAGTGCATCTAATAACTCATCGAGTTCCTTTACTATTCAGAAAACTTGGAGAAATCCTACACGAACTCGTCGAGTTATTTCATCAACTTGTCGAGTTTGTTCATCATCCAGAAGATAGGAAACTCGATCCAACTCTTCGAGTTGGCATTGCAACTCATCGACTTGTTCAATATCCAGAAAACAGGGAAAACCCTCACCAACTAGTCGAGTTGGCTAAGCAACTCGTTGAGTTTTCCTATCTTAATGTGTTCATCCTTTTCTAGTAAACTCCAAGGCCCCAAACTATAGATCCAACCTCTTAGGACTAAGATACCACGTAAAGTTGCTAACTTTACGTGCATGCAATGAATCAAAGGGATTAAAACACCCAAACTAAGCTTAATAAGAGGTTTAAGGCATGGAGGAGGGCCAAGACTAGATAAAGTGGGCAACTTTATGTCCATGGAGGCCTAGAGGTGTCCAGTTCTAAAACCTCATCCTCTTGACAAGCTCAAATCCAAGAATGTCTTCAATTTAAACCAAAAATGACCATATACTTTCATAATAGGAGATCTAAACAATAAAAGGTCAAGGTATCAACTTTATACCTTAAGATGGTTGCCAAAACATAGTAGATGTCAGATATAATGCTTCTCCCTTTACTCCAACCTCTTCAGGCTACAAGTTTCCTTCACAACCCTACCAAAATAAATCTCCAAAGCTCTCACACATACTCAAAAAGGTATAAGGCTCGAACTAGGGTTTCTTTTGACTGTAAGGGGGATGAGGAAGCCCACAATGAGCCATATGTTCTTTATATAGGGTGCAAAACCCTGAAAATTAGGATTTCATAATCAGCCCTCAACTCGTTGAGTAGACATGGAAGTATACGCGGGCATAAACTTTCTACACGACGAGTTAGAGCCTCCCAACTCATCGGGTTGCCATGAAAAATACTTATATATATGTATATATATATATATATATATATATATATATATATATATATATATATATATATATATATATATATATAAGATTTTAAAATTCATACCTGAAAATTGGGATTTTACAACTCTCCCCCACTTGAACTAGACTTCGTCCTCAAAATTTGCTGTGGTGTACAACTTCGGATAATGCTCCCATATCTCGGCCTTCGACTCCCAAGTCAACACGGAGCCACTCTGATGCTTCCACTGTGCCTTCACCAAATGTATCTCCTTGTTAGACAAGACTTACATATTCTTCTCTAACACAACCGCTGGCTTCTCCATATAATTCAAACACTCGTTGACCTAAATGTCATCCAATGAAACTACCGCCCCCTCGTCTAATATGTACTTCCACAATTGAGAAACGTGTAAAGTGCTATGAATCTGGCAGAGATCCTCAGGAAGGTCTATTCTATACGCCACCTTGCCAACCCTGGAAATAATCCAAAACGGCCCAATATATCGGGGACCCAACTTTCCCTACTTCCTGAATCGGATCACACCCTTCCAGTGTGAGACCTTCAGCAATACCATATCGTCGACCTGGAACTCCAACTTGGATCGACATTGGTCAACATAACTTCCTGCCGACTCTGAGCAGTCTGTAACCACTGTCTGATCTGTTGAATCTACTCGGTAGTCTGCAGAACTACCTTGGTCCATCTCATGATATAATGGCCAACCTCGCCCCAGCAGACTGGGGTACAACGTCTCCGACCATACAACATCTCGAAAGGTGAAACACCAATACTGCGATGAAAGCTGTTGTTGTAGGAGAACTCTAGAAGGGGTAGGTAGGAGTACCAGCTCCCACCAAAGTCAATAACACAGGCTGCAACATATCCTTGAGGGTCTGTATCGTCTGATTAGTCTAGTCATCTGCCTACAGCTGATAAGCTGTATTGAGATGCAGACACGTGTCCAGCTCCTCGTGGAATTTCTACCAGAAACGGGAGGTGAACGAACATCACAATATGAAACGATAGAGACCGAAACCCCATGGCGAGCAACGATCTCTCGGATATACATGTCGGCCAGCTTCTCGGCCGATGAGCTCTCCCGAATGGGTAGAAAATGGGCACTCTTGGTCAATCGATCCACAATGACCCAAATAACATCGAAACCCCGTCTTTCCTTCGGCAACTTGGTGATAAAATCCATCGTGATCTGCTCCCATTTCTACATGGGTACCACCAGAGGCTGCAGCTTTCCATGCGGCCTCTGATGCTTGGCCTTGACCATTCCTGTAGGTCAATCACCTCTCGACATACCAGGCGATCTCTCTCTTCATGCATGACCACCATTAACTTATCCTCAGATCCCGGTACATCTTGGTGGCTCTAGGGTGAATAGGAAATGAGACTTGTGAGCTTCCTCTAATACAATCTGTCTGACCCCGCCAGACATCGGAACCCATACCCGACCATAACGGGTCAACAATCCTAAGCTATCCTGTATGAATATGGTGATCTCGCCTTAATCTTCTATAGCTTCCAGTTCTCCTGTCATACACCCTTGACCCGAGCTTCCTTGATCAAGCTCACCAGTGGAGAATCAACATATATCCTCATACACAACGTCGGGACAGAAGATCTAGCCAAATTGTGGCTCAGGGCATCCGCTACCACTTTCTCTTTACCAGGATGGTAAAAGATCTCGCAGTCATAATCCTTGACTACGTCTAGCCACCTGTGCTTCCTCATGTTCAGGTTCGGCTGATCCATAATATGTATCAAATTCTTATGGTCAGTATAGGTGGTATAACAGACTCCATAGAGGTAATGTCTCCAAATATGAGAGCGAATACCACCGCTCCCAACTCCAGATTGTGTGTGGGACATCTCGTCTCATGCGGCTTTAGCTTCCGCGAAGCATAGGCTATCATCCGTCCCCTTTACATAAGGAATGCTCCCAATTCGGTGATCAGTGCATCACAGAACACCATGAAATCCTCAACTCCCTCAGGGAGTGTCAAAACTGGTGCCTCTCTGAGTCGCTGTCGTAGAGTCTGAAACATCGTCTGCTTCTCAGGGCCCCACTAGAAATCTACTCTCTTCCTCATCAGTCAAGTGAGGGGTATTACAATCTTGTAGAAATCATGTATGAATCTCCGTTAGTATCCTGCCAATCCCAAGAAGCTCCTGATATCCGAGGGAGATTTCAGAACCTCCCACTGCATAACCACCTCGATCTTGGCCGGATCGACCAAAATCCCCTCTTGGTTAATGAGATATCCAAGGAACTGAACATCTTGCAACCAAAAGTCTCATTTCAAGAATTTGGCTTACAACCATTCTCGACTCAAAACTCCCAATAGCTCACGGTGATGCTCCTCATGATGCTCTCTGGTCTTGGAATGCACCAAGATGTCATCCATAACTAGTCTGGAATGTGGTTTTCTCCACATCCTCCTCCCTAACCCTGACCTAATGGTACCCCAACCCTGTTGGGTTTTAGCCATAAGAACTTTCCTATGTGCGCATGCAAAACCCTATTGCTTGGATCTAGGCTTTCTAATAAACATGCTTGTGAATCCAAGACTTCTAATGGCTAATTAGGTTAAACAACAACATTAAAACAGATCTAGAATCATACCTTTGAGTTCCTTGTTGATCTTCTTGTCTTGGAGCTTCTAGAGTCACAATTGTCACTCCTCTAATGGCTTACAAACACCAATAGCAAGCTAGATGATTTAGGAGAGAGGAGAGGGGATGGAATTCGGCCAGAGGTTCCTTGCTTTAGGTTCTGAAAGGTTGTACACGAATTCCACACCCCAAGGGCCTATTTATACCTTTAGACTCCTTAAGGGTTTCACCCTAAACCCTAATTGGATAATCTTCACTTAAGGCTATCCAAATCCATTCATAGATATCCTTATGGACTATTTTGAGCTATCCTAAAGCTCTTAGAAACCGTCCAAAGTCCATCCTAATGGATTTTTAGTCTAAAGTCTAACTATCAAACAATTGACAGTTTATACCCTCTTATTTAATTAATCTCTTTAAGTCACCAAATTAATACCAATTAATTTATGACTTATATTAATCAAATAGCTAAATATTATTCCTTATAATATTTACTCTCTCTTAACAAATCATCCTTCAAGTTGCTATGGTGAAGGCAACCCAAAAGGACCATGCACCACCGAATATAGTTATAGCCTTAGACACTATTCCAACAGTCTCCCACTTGGATAAGTCTAGTAACTATACAAGTATAATACGGTTTGCAATCGTAGCTCTCAAAGACGCTGTCAACTCTGATCTAATCAATCTTGTCCTTTAGATAAAGGATCGTACAGTCCTCTGTTAGATATCATGCTGACAATCCTATGGAATGGTTAGTCTAGCATTTAGATTTCTCGATCTTCGATTTATTTGACATAGAACTTAATCGAACACATCAATTCAGTTCTGACCGGGCCCGGCACATAAGTCAAATCAAATCATCGAGTGGCCAAGATATCTCTTCTACCCTCTTAGGATAAAATTTACAGATAAACTTCGACTTATATGCATTTACTTATTCATTAACCAACTATACACAACAATGCGTTTTATAACATCAAGTTACTGATGCGTTTTCGCATTATCAATGCACAATCAATTAACAAATAATAAACCATATATCTAGGTTTTAAGACCATATGATATTATCGTCTTGCGATCACCTTTTATATCGTATTCCATAAGGTGATTCCAGCAAGCGCGGGTTTATTCCAATGCTCAAAACCAGTTCGTAAGCACTCATGAACGTTGCAGCAACTCTTGCTATGTCTAACACCATTTAGACACTCTACACACCAATTCACGACAATCTTCATTCATATCTACTCCCAACATATGAACGATTGTGGACCATTTGAATAATTCGATTATTCCTAATAAACTCAATTATTCTGGAAGTCAAAACATGCAAAGTGAAACAATAGTTAAACAACTAACATGTGATAGTAACTTTACTCATAAATAAAACTTCTTTATTTAATCATCAAATGTTAATTACATTTATCTATTATACGTTTCTAATACAATCTAATCTATGCTAATATCATCCTTCAGCCCAATACTCCTAGCATGCTGTAAGTGCTTAACCCTACTCAGTCCCTTCGTAAGCGGATCTGCTGGGTTATCTTCTGATGATATCCTCTTCACTATGAGTTGTCCTTCTTCTACACGATGTCTAATGAAGTGATATTTTATGTCGATATGTCGAGATCTACCATGATCCCTCGGTTCCTTGGTCAAGGCAACCGCACCTTCGTTATCACAGAAAATCTCCATGGGCTCCTTTATGGCCAGTACAACTCCAAGATCACCGATGAAGTTCTTCAGCCATATTGCCTCCTTCGACGCTTCGCTTGCTGCGATGTACTCTGATTCGCACGTTGAATCAGCTACGGTTTCTTGCTTGGAACTTTTCCATGTCACTGCTCCTCCATTTAGGGTAAAGACCCAGCCCGACTGCGAACGATAGTTGTCCCTGTCGGTTTGAAAGCTGGCGTCACTATAACCTCGCACCTTCAAGTCATCACTCCCTCCAAGGACTAAGAACCATTCTTTCGTTCTCCGAAGGTACTTAAGGATGTTCTTCACCGCAATCCAATGTGCTTTGCCAGGGTTCCCTTGATATCTGCTAACCATGCTCAAAGCGAAGGCTACATCAGGGCGAGTACAAGTCATAGCGTACATGATTGAGCCAACTGCGGAAGCGTATGGTACTCGGCTCATTTCTGCTATCTCGGCTTCGGTACTCGGACTTTGAGTCTTACTCAACTTGGCATTTCCTTGTATCGGTAGTTCTCCCTTCTTCGAGTTTTCCATACTAAAACGTTTTAGTACCTTCTCCAAGTAAGTATTCTGACTAAGTCCAATTAGTCTCTTACTTCTTTCTCTTACTATCCTTATTCCCAAAATGTAAGAAGCCTCTCCGAGGTCCTTCATAGCGAAGCACTTCCCGAGCCAGGACTTAACCTCCTGCAGAGTCGGGATGTCGTTTCCTATGAGTAATATGTCATCGACATATAGAACGAGGAAGCTTACTACACTCCCACTGGCTTTGACATATACACAAGATTCGTCTTCGCTTCGTACAAATCCAAACTCTTTGACTTTCTCATCGAAGCAAAGATTCCATCTGCGAGACGCTTGCTTAAGTCCATAAATGGACTTCTCAAGCTTACACACTCTATTCGGATGCTTCGGATCCACAAACCCCTCTGGCTGAGCCATGTAAACATCCTCAGCCAACTTTCCGTTAAGGAAAGCGGTCTTGACATCCATTTGCCAAATCTCATAATCATGAAATGCGGCAATTGCTAGCATCACTCTAATAGATTTAATCTTCGCAACTGGCGAGAAGGTCTCATCATAGTCAACTCCGGGAGTTTGAGTAAAGCCCTTCGCAACCAATCGCGCTTTGTATGTGTGTACGTTCCCATCCACGTCGGTCTTCTTCTTGAAGATCCACTTGCACCCTACGGTCTTACGTTCGGGCACGTAATCAACCAAATTCCAAATTTGGTTATCGTACATGGATTGGATCTCGCTATCCATCGCCTCTTTCCATTTCGCAGACTCCGGGCCTGCCATGGCTTCCTTATAGCTATTAGGTTCATCAAGATTTACTAGTGTACCATCACTAATATACGTGTCCCCTTCGGTAGTAATATGAAAGCCATAAAACTGGGGTTGAACTCTAACTCTATCGGAACGTCTAAGAGGTAAGGATTCGTCAATCGGTTCAACCGGAGTTTCCTCCTCGGGTTGAACGCCAGCGGTAGAGGTTCCTTCATCTATCGATTCTTGAATCTCTTCAAGTTCGATTTGCCTCCCACTGTCTCCTTGGCTTATGAGTTCTCGCTCTCGGAAAACTCCTCTCCTCGCAACAAAGATAACATTATCTTTCGGTCTATAGAAGAGATATCCAAAGGAAGTTTGCGGGTAGCCGATGAAAATACATCGCTCACTTCGAGGTTCAAGCTTGTCGTGAGTATCTCGTCTTACGAAAGCCTCGCAACCCCAAACCTTGATATGTGCCAACGAGGGAGCTTTTCCTGTCCACATCTCGTGAGGTGTTTTGGCAACCTTCTTGGTAGGGACTCGGTTAAGGATATGGGCGGCAGTCTCTAAGGCATACCCCCAAAAGAAGATAGGTAGTGAAGCACGACTCATCATAGAGCGAACCATATCCAATAAGGTTCGATTACGCCTTTCTGCCACACCATTCAATTGCGGTGTCCTAGGAGGCGTCAATTGCGAAACTATTCCACACTCCTTGAGATAATCGTGGAATTCAAGACTTAGGTACTCTCCTCCTCGATCGGATCGAAGCATCTTGATTTTCCTGCCCAATTGATTCTCCACTTCATTCTTGAACTCTTTGAACTTTTCAAAGGTTTCTGACTTTTGCTTGATTAAATAGATATACCCATATCTACTATAATCATCGGTAAAGGTCACATAGAAGCGGTTCCCATCCTTCGTGGTTGATCTAAAAGGTCCACATACATCGGTATGTATTAGGTCTAATAGTCCCTCACCCCTTTCACAAGTACTCGTGAAGGGTGACTTAGTCATCTTTCCAAGTAAACAAGACTCGCATGTGTCATCTTCCCTAAGGTCGAATGACTCCAACACTCCATCCTTTTGGAGTTGGGCTATGCGTTTCTTGTTGACATGTCCAAGACGACAATGCCACAAGGATGCTTTATCCATACTAGTGGAAGAATCAATATTCAAAACATCATTTCCTAAGTTATCAACAATCATAACAGTTTCATATATTCCATTACATGGTATAGCTTCAAAATAAAAGACACCATTTAGATAAGCCAAAATAGAACCATTCTCATTATTAAAAGAAAATCTAAAACCTTGTCTATATAAACCATGAAATGAAATGATGTTTCTAGCCATTTCTGGCGAATAGCAACAATTGTTCAAATCTAAAACTAAACTATTCTTAAGCACTAAAGAATACACTCCAATCTTGGTCACAGGCGACGATCTTCTGTTCCCCATGATTAGATTGATCCTTCCTTGCTCCACATCCCTACTTCTTCTTAGTCCTTGCACATTAGAACAAATGTGATAACCACAACCGGTGTCAAGAACCCAAGAAATAGCATGATTAGAATCGTTAGATTTTATTGCATATATACCTGCGAAAGATGGCTTGATCTTTCCTTCCTTGATGGCTTGCAGGTAATCCGGGCAGCTTCTCTTCCAATGTCCTATCTTGTGGCAGTGGTGGCACTCTGCCTCCTTCGGGTTAGAGCAGGGCTTAGAGGGATCAAATTTTGTCCCACTAGAAGAGGAACCATCTCGGGCTTTCACCTTTCGATAGTTATTTGAAGAAGCTTTCCTCTTCTTTCCCTTCCCTTGACCAATAGCCAAAACAGGAGCAGTGGATGGATTGGGAGTTGGTGCAACAGACTTGTCCTTGAAATTGCTCTCAGCAACCCTCAAGAGACCTTGGAGCTTACTTAGAGTGACCTCCTCCTTGTTCATGTGGTAGGTCATCCTAAATTGATTATACATCGGAGGCAAAGAGTGAAGCACCATGTCGATCGCCAAGTCCTCGCCGAAGTCAACATTTAACTTGCGAAGGCGGTCGACATACCTTTGCATCTTTTGCAAGTGCACGGTAAGAGATTCTCCATGACCCATCTTAGCGGAAATCATGTTAGTGAAGATCTCGTAACGCTCTTGTCTCGCGTTTTGGTGGTACCTCTCCAACAAGTCTTGATGCATCTCGTATGGATACATGTCCTCGTAGGACTTTTGGAACTCGGAGTTCATGGTGGCGATCATGATGCAATGTACTTTCGTCGCATCTCGCTCATGGGTTTCAAAAGCGGTGATTTCGGCGGGAGTAGCAACTTCGGGGTTGATTTTCTCGAGCTTCTCGTCGAGGACATACTCTTTATCCTCATAGCGAGCAATGGTGCGAATGTATCTTATCCATTCGCCAAAGTTCGTTCCATCGAAGGTGACCTTTTGGCAAAGGCTCATCAACGTGAAAGAACTAGCAGCAGCGTTGTTTGCGTTTGACATCTATAGAAAGGACAAAGATAGATTAGAACAAGAATCCCTAATTATCACCCAATTAGAAAATTAGGGCTAGGATCCAACAATAACATTTACATACTAGAAAAGGGATGCCGTAATCCAACATGCAAATAAATTGAAGGTAAGTGAATGACGATTCACTAATTCTCCATCACAAAACTTAAACTTTTGGTCCTAAGTGTTTTTGAGAATTCCTAGGTTCGGATGAGATTCATTGAACTATTCAATGGCATGTTTAAATCTCGATATGCCCCTCTTGTTTGTGACTGGGATGCCGAGGATCACAAAGCGGGTGTGAATTACCATGCAAATTTACATGGTGCCTTCATTGTTACGATCACCTATTCGATGTGCCGGTAAACCACACACGCTCCATCGAACTATGATAAACAATGAATCACCCTTCGCCACCTTCGCTTAGAACCAATTAGTGTGCCGGTAAACCACACACGCTCCACTAACATCTTAGCAAGGTGCAAAGTGTAATTTCATGGAATTGCATCAATTCACTTTTCCTAAAGTAACTAAGATTGGGAAATTTGGAAAAAGATTTAGTTACTTCGTATTTCTTATTATACTTTTAATGAGAGGATGAGGTTGCCCTATCCTACCCGTTCGGCTAACGACCCTCCACCAATCAAGCATGCGGTGGGTGTGAGTGTACACCCATTAAGCGCCATTTTATAGGCCGCAACCTTATACCCACCTTATAGATCGGCTTCGTGAATGAGGCCTACTAGCGGTAAGACTAGCATTTAGTTATACATATATATATATATATTATTCTAATAATATCATATAAGTATAGGGTTGTATTTTAAACCTTTTAAAATCTAGGGTTTGAAATTTAAGTTGTCTAAATTAAAGCTTTTAATCACAAATATAAATTTCAAAACTATAGGGTAGGTTTTAAACATTTAAAAACATGGAGGATCAAATAACAAATAATTTCAATTAACAATTAATATCTTAATTATCTTTATTTGATTTATCTTTGATTTCTTTGAGGATAATTACCAAAAATAATTAATTATTATCATATAAGTAAATTAAATATTTTATTAGTTGATAATTATCTTTAACTAGATCAAGATAACACTTATATTTATCAAGAAATCGGATTCATATTGATCTAATTAGTTTATGGAAAGTTTGGATAAGATAAACACAAAGAAATCCCGAATCTGGCCCTTCCTGACGCTTGGACTCGCCGAGTGCACAAGGGGACTCGACGAGTCAGGCCTACTCGACGAGTCCACCATGGAACTCGACGAGTCAGTGACTCAAAACCAAAAAAAATCGAATTTTGCAGTTTGTTTCAGTTATTCAAGCAACAATTTGTAGAAAACCAATCTAGGCTCTGATACCACTGTTGGGTTTTAGCCATAAGAACTTTCCTATGTGCGCATGCAAAACCCTATTGCTTGGATCTAGGCTTTCTAATAAACATGCTTGTGAATCCAAGACTTCTAATGGCTAATTAGGTTAAACAACAACATTAAAACAGATCTAGAATCATACCTTTGAGTTCCTTGTTGATCTTCTTGTCTTGGAGCTTCTAGAGTCACAATTGTCACTCCTCTAATGGCTTACAAACACCAATAGCAAGCTAGATGATTTAGGAGAGAGGAGAGGGGATGGAATTCGGCCAGAGGTTCCTTGCTTTAGGTTCTGAAAGGTTGTACACGAATTCCACACCCCAAGGGCCTATTTATACCTTTAGACTCCTTAAGGGTTTCACCCTAAACCCTAATTGGATAATCTTCACTTAAGGCTATCCAAATCCATTCATAGATATCCTTATGGACTATTTTGAGCTATCCTAAAGCTCTTAGAAACCGTCCAAAGTCCATCCTAATGGATTTTTAGTCTAAAGTCTAACTATCAAACAATTGACAGTTTATACCCTCTTATTTAATTAATCTCTTTAAGTCACCAAATTAATACCAATTAATTTATGACTTATATTAATCAAATAGCTAAATATTATTCCTTATAATATTTACTCTCTCTTAACAAATCATCCTTCAAGTTGCTATGGTGAAGGCAACCCAAAAGGACCATGCACCACCGAATATAGTTATAGCCTTAGACACTATTCCAACAGTCAAGTCTATCTTGGAGAACCAAGATTCTCCATGTAGCTAATCAAATAGGTAATCAATCCATGGAAGTGGATAACGATTTGCATGTCTCATGTCTATACGATATCTTGTAGAACGGTGGGATATTTGATCACTTATCTAAAGGATATATCATTGACTAGATCAGAGTTTAACAACGACTTTTGAGAGCTATGATTGTTGATCAGATTTTGATATCATACTTGCAATTATAGTTATTAGACTTATCCATGTGGGATACCGTTGGATAAGGTGTCTAAGCCCATAACGATAATTGGTGTGTACTTGATTTGATAGTAGCATGGTCCTTTTGGGTTGCCTTCACTCGTGCAACTTGACAGGATGACTAGTGGAGAGAGAGTAGGATTTATTATTTGAAATAATAAATTGGTACTCAAAATGATTTTATTAATATATTATTTGGAAATCATATTATTATTTGGTATCTAATGAGAAATTAATTTGATATTAATTTGGGATTAAAGGAACTGATTAATAATGGAGAGGCTGTTTTGCAAATCATTGATAGTTGCAAAGTTGGGTTATTGGACTCCTTAATTAGGAGTGGATGAAATCCTATAGGGAGGCCCTATAGATTTCGTCCAAGGCCTCATAAGGAGGAGTCCATGGGTTGCTTAATCCTTAAGCAGAATTTAGGGTTTCCTATAGAGTTATGGGTTTTGAGCATTCTAACACTTCTATGGTATACATGAAACCTTATAAACCTTAAATCTATGTTTTCTTTATTATAAATGCAAATATTCAATATTCCAAGGTTTCATCCTGACTACCATAATATGAAGTATATACAATACAAGAATCTAGTAGAATGACATACCTTTTAATGGAGCTTGAAGTCTTGAACCTTTAAGAGCTTAGTGCCCCAAGTGTTGCACCTCAAATGGTTCACACAACACTAAAAACCTTTGGAATAACTTTAGAAGAAGGTTACTTAGGTTCACTCTTATGAAATCGACCTTGCCCTCTTTTTCTATGCAATAGTGCCATTTCATGAACCATATACCTCTCTATATAGTGTGGAGGATTAGGGTTACATTCATGTAAACCCTAATACCCATGACCTTTCATTTCCATAGGATCCATCGGTTAAAGCTCCATGGACTATCCAAGGAATTTCCATACAAACCTAGCCCATTCTAAATAAGCACTGACCTACTATATATAAGAGTCCATATTTAATTACTTCCTTTTGATCACTAAATTAATAATTGATCAATACTAATTAATAATATGATTTCAGATTAATATATTAGAACTTATAATATACTAATATAAATCGTAAGTATCCTTTTTCTCATTTTGTCTATCCAATTGTTCCGATGCCATGCAACCTAAATGGACCATGCTACTCTCGGTTCGAGTGCATACCAATGATGGTTATGGGCTTAGACATCTAATCCAACATAGAAACCCTAGCAGCCCACAACTATATAAAGAGCCTCACCACCTTGGATTTTCGGCGAATGTATTCTTAATTGAAACCCTATTCGATTTTCCACCTCTCTCATCTTGCATTGGGTGTATGCGACTCCATTAAAGGTGCAACACTTGGGGCACTAAGCTTTCAAGAGTCAAGAATCTTCAAGGATTGTCTTGTTATTAATATATAACAAGTGAGGTAATCTTCTAACCCTATTTTATACATGAATTTTGAAAATTGTATGCTAGATCTAGGGTTATTGCTTTGGCATCAAATTTGCATGTTCAATTAGTGAAAAACTTATATCCAAAGCAACTAGGATTGCATGATCACATAGGAATGTAGATATTCTCACAACCCATCAATTATAACATTTGAATGTTTATAATATTTTCTAAACAGATGTTAGTAAATGTCGCGAGGACGTAGAGGAGATGGTGGTGAAAGGCCAACACATGAGCATGCATACAGTTTACCATCGGGTTGCCGATCTTGTAAGTTACATGAAATTCTTAAGTAATAGATATAATTTTTAATTTCTAAATTTCTAAATTTCCAATTCTATGTGTGAATGTAGCAAAAGCGAAGAATGTGTGTGGTTTAGGAAGGAACTTAAATCTCTATGAAGTATTTGCCGATAATGGTAAAAAGCCTTTAGTCGTTAGGCTTGATACCTCCGGGGATACTTGTCAGTTCATAGAGGAAAATGAGCAATTGTTTGTTAAATTGACCTCAAATAAGGTGGTAGAAAAGATTCCATTGCATTATACAACCTGGCATCGTGTTCATCTCCGGTGCAAAGATTTTATACATCCCGATAGGTTTCAGAATACAAATTTATGGGAATACGTTCAAGAGAGTATCAATGCTGACATATCAAGAGCTTATAGAGAACGCAAGCATGAAGTGAAAAAACATTTTTAACACCGTCGATGAATATAATAACGTGGAAGGTGCAAGAACACGTCCACCGAAGAATTGGTCCGCTGATGCTTGGAATAAGCAACTTGATTTGTTGATCTTGACCCCGAAATATAAATGCATTTTGGAAAAAAAAAATAAAGGTACTTTAATCAACAATAAAAATTAAAACAATTCATCATCTCTTTTATATTCCATCATATTATAGCATTGTAGTTTTCGAAATCTATTAAAACATATCAATTCACTTTCATATTTAATCATATTAGAGCATTGAATTTTTAAAAATATATCTAAACATAGCAACATACTTTTATTGATTTTAATGCATTCAATTTTTTAATGTATAATGCTATCATTGGGTATATTTTTTCAAGAACAATGTCTTACTAAGAAAAAAAATTGAAAGTTGAATACTTTAAATTTAAAGGTACTCGGGCGAAATTTCTGTATACAAGTGCACATGGTTGTAGGTCATATCCTCAAAGACGTTGATTAGAGGTAATAAAATATATTTGTATTATATAATTTTTTTATGAACACTTATATAAATATATTTATTGTTTTTGGTTTATTATAGATACAATAAGGGAAGCAGTCACATCATATTTAGGGTTAGAGACAAATGCATTTCAATGAAAGATTTGGTTGGTGTTCGATTTAAGCATAACAAGATTAAGTAAGTGATAAACAAAATTAATACGTTGTTTAAATATGTTATTATTATTAATTATAGTTTTTTTTTGTTGTTGTTGTTATTATTATTATTATTATTATTATTATTATTATGTTTATGTTTAAATTTAATTGTTTGTTTTAATTATTTTATGTTTATTGTTTTCTTTATTTTTAGGAGAAAATTCAAGTAGTATATGAGAAAATGCTAATAGAGGCTGAGGAGGGGATAATTGTAGATGAGAAAGAATGTCCTGGTCGTGCCCTCAAGACGAGATGCCGACATACTCACGGAGTGGGAAGGATACTAACCACCGATATAGGTCTAATTCCAAATTTTCCCAATCTCAAACCCCATCTCAATCCCAATTTGATACATATAGCCAACAAATGCAACATTACTTGCAACAATATAATCAATAATTGGGAGCATGTATTTCTAACTTCCAACCACCACCAATTCCTAACTTTTTTTTTTCAATCCCAATTACACATAAGGAAATACTTCAAAAGGAAATACCTCTTGACAAATCGAAGAAGAAGAAGAAGAATATTATTATGATGTTGGTTGATTTTTTGTGTTATTTTGAACAATGTTACACTTAAATTTGGCATATTAGACTTCAATTTGAACAATGTGCTGGTAATATCTGTTGAATGTTTTATATGTTATGGATATATATGCTAATGTCTTGATTTGTTAACAAAAACAGGAATGGTAAATAAATCAGAATCTGTGTGTATGTGTGTGTTTATATATATATATATATATATATATATATATATATATATATATATATATATATATATAGTGGCTATGCCAACGACATGTCGTCGGTATCGCTCTTTGTTTGAAAACGGTTGCAACCTTTTTTGCGACAACAAGTCGTCGCTATAGAGTCAACATTTCCCGACAACATGTCGTCGGCTTAAATTTGACCCATCCCGACGACATGTCGTCGGTACAAGTGATTAATAATTTTTTCGAAAATAATTCCTGTCAATATCTATGCTGACGAGATGTCATCGACATCACTTATTACGACAGAAATTTTCACTTATTGCGACAGAGGTATGTTGACGTCGCTTAGCGGACGACATGTCGTCGGTATAGGTTGTGCCGGCGACTTGTGTCTCCATAGGTTCAAAATTTGTCGTTGTCATAGGGATTGATTATTGTAGTGAACATCCAAAACCAGAGTTTTTCCGATTTTACCCTTGAGTTTAAGCGACTCTCTTTAGGTCTTACATTGAAAAGAAAATGTGTTCCCCTAAACAATTTTTGTGGTTCCGCCAGTAGTAGCAAAAAAAAGGTCATTACCCATTGAATATGATTACCCATTGGATGAGACGATTACACATAGAAAATGTGGCTCATCCGAGTCACGAGTTGACTTGATTCTGTACGAGTCAAGCCATAATTCGTGATTTTTGACTGGTACATGTAAAACTTAGTCATAACGAGTAGACTCTTTTAAAGATATAAAATAACTTGATTCGTTTTAAACAAAATAACATTGGTTTTAAAGATATAAAATAACATTGGTTACAAAAAAATTGTCAAATAAATTTCTAATTTTTTTAAACAGAAAAACAACGTTGTAAAAATGGAAGAATTTATACAATAAAGTTTAGATCAAATTTATAAAAGAAAAATTATATAAAAGAAAAATTAGAAATAAAACTGAAAAAAGAAAAAAGTTGGATTGGTGTGTATGGATCCGGATCCAGGGCAGGAAAATTGATAGTCGGGACCAGGTTTTAACCCACAAAAAACTTGAAAAAGAGAAGGGATCCAACCTTGGTTTTGAGCTGCCAATTATATTTCCTTAGACCATGCACAGCATGGCCTTTACTATTATTTAACAGTTAACTATTACTTTTTATTTTAACTTTATTTCAAAACAACTACTTCTATTCAATTTATCATTCACTTACATAGGAGTATATAGCTAGGGGGCTAACACCTCATCCCCTCTCTTAATGTAATGCCATGAACACCCGTAACTTAATTACGTGAACGATCATTCCAACACCTACCACAACTTTGTCTATAAAACCCAACATTCGTTCAAACCCAAACATTCATCTTAAAGATCAATTCATACAACTTAAAGGAAAAAACAATGGCAGACGAGAGAACAGGGGCCGAGATCGTGTGTGGGGATGAAGATTGTGGTCGATATTCCATTGATCTCCTTAAAGAGCTCGGTTTCCCAAAAGGCATTCTCCCACTCAAAGATTTGGTGGAGTGTGGGAGAGTTCGTCAGACTGGTTTTGTTTGGCTGAAGCAAAAGGCTCCATGTGAACATTTTTTTAAAGAGGCTAATGCAAGTGTCAGCTATGCAACTGAGATAACTGCGTATATTGAAAAATGTAAGATGACGAAAGTGACTGGGATTAAAAGCAAAAAAATGATGATGTGGGTGCCTGTTGTTGAGATGAGTATGGAAGATGAAAAAAGCTCCAAGATTTACTTCAAGACCTCGATTGGAGTAGGAAAGTCATATCCAGTTACTGCGTTTGTGACGGATGAAGAAAAGAAGTACCTTGAGCCCTCAAAGTGAATCAAGTTTTATTTCTCAAAATTATCTTATCATATTATCATAAAACATGTTCTTATATTTGAAAAACTGAGAATACTACTTACGTGAAATATATATACATATGAAATAACTTGTTATACGTAATTTGAAAAAGTCACAAACTCTATAAAATTTGGATCGTTGTTGGTTTTTATGAATGGGTTGCTTTTTTATTATTGTATTTGCTAAAATTATTAAAAAAAAAAAATAAAAAAAAAAATAAAAAAAAAATAAAAAAAAAAACTGAAAGTCCGAAATATGTTAGATTGAAAAAAGAACGAAATTTTATTACACTGTCGAGGTGTTAAAAAATCTATGGAATGAGGTTAGAGGAGTCTCATAAAAATTGGCAGAGTTCTTTAACTAGTTCGAAGATGTGTGTGTGTTTTTGTTTTTTTTTTTTGGTGCAACTGCTTCAAGTTTATTTATGAGCATACATTGGTGTCAATTTATAATTGTTTCTACCAAGTACAAATCCACAGTTATGAACACATGTTTCTGTCAACAAACCAACAGCTAATGTGCATCAATGTATAGTTGAGATTTTTCTCAAAGAAATACATAAAATCCAGGATTGGATCGGCATTCCTACTAAGTCTCATCTTCTTGTTCAAACTCCCAGCAAGCTAGGAAAGTTGATGCACTTTTAGCCTTACTTTTTAGGGGATTCAAATCGTTATCTTAGTGTTTTGATATGGTAATAAAGAGTATGTAATGCTATTCTAAATTTTTTATTTAAATCTACAACATATCCCAAAGCCTTGGACCGATTTCATCCCTAGTTCAAATACCAAAGCTCTTCTTAATTTTTATGGGGTTGGCTAAAAAGAAATTCTATTTTACCATTTAGACAACCCTAATTAATATTTGAAATATTTTTATTTACTATTTGTTGTAGATTTAAATATTAAATTAAAAAATTTACACAAGCGATATGATTAATAAAGATTAATGAAACCAAAAGTTACAGGCGACGTCAAATTATTATAGGGATTGGCTTTTTGTATTTTTAGAATAGCATTACATACTTTTTATTACCCAATCGTAAATTATATTAGAGTTTGAGTTAAATCCTTAACAATCTTTATATTGAAATAAATGGAAAGTAGGGTTGAGCAAGGAAGAAGAAGAAGTGTAGGCCTGATACCAATCTAATATCAATAACAACAAAAAACGAATCTCTGTCTCTCAAATGGCCACCTTCGGGAATCCTTACATAATCACAAATATCTGCGCTTTAGTGCCTCTCATCCTCCATAATTATGATGCGTGGCGAGAGCTATTCTACAACCACTCTGTCAGGTATGGCGTTGCCGATTATTTGACTTCCGTTGTCAAAGTCCTTGCTTATCTCCCTCAAACTGATTGAGATCACATAGATAACCTCATCAAATCATGGATGTACGGAACTCTCTCGAAAACTCTCCTTAACACGATCCTGAAGTCCAAAACATCCACTCATATTCTTTGGATCAATCTCAAGAAACTGTTTCGTGATACTAAAGAAGCAAAAGCATTTCAACTAGATAACGAGATTCATAGCATCACTATAGGTGATTCCTCTGTCATCTCCTATTGCACTCTGGTTAAAACCATTGTTGATCTTCTTGAGAATCTCGACTCCCCGATACCGGAAAAAATCTCGTAATGTATACCATAAATGGGTCGTCGTCTAAATTTAACTCCATTGCTACCCTCGTTCGACACACTCAATGAACCCCTTCCTTCTCAGCCACTCGCTCCATGCTCCTGGTTGAAGAACAACAGATGGCTCTTGGTTTCTCTGTTCCTCAATCACATGCCGGCCACTCATCCTCACCAATGCTACTACTTTCCGACGCCTCTGGTGGTGGTTCCAGTCAAAACAGGGGTGGCTACAACTGTCGAGGAAACAATCGTGGGCGTGGTGGTGGAAATCGCCATCAAGGTCGGCACACCCCATCTGATCAATGACAATCACAGGTGTCTGCTCCTTGGGATCCACCAGCTGGGTTTACATGACCTCTTGTACGTGTTGGGTCTTCATCATCTCAATAGGCTGCTGCCAACTCCTTTAGAGGCCCAACGTGGCAATCATGCTCAACAACCTTGGAACTTTAAGCAGACCTAATCATCACAAGCTCATATGCAATCGTGCAATCCATGTCGTACTCCTACCGATACTCATGCTAACTTGGTTGCTGACCTGAGTGCTTTTTGGAATCTTGTTGGGGCTATTCCATATCCCACATTCACTCGTCCAGACATCTTCGCTGTCTAGCGGGGTTGGCTAATAAGACATCCTATTTTACCATTTAGACAACCTTAATTAATGTTTGAAATATTTTTATTGGTTGAAATTGCATTGTTTTCCGAAAAAGATGATTACAAGAAGTTGATTATAGGTTGACTTTTTATAAAAATGATTATAGGGTGTCTAAGGGGTATCTTATTAGCATCACCCCTGTCTAGCAGATCTGTATCTATACGCATGATCCCCGCGAGCCACATCTACATGCCTTTAAGCACATTTTGCGCTACCTACGTGACAATATTGATCATGGGATCCAGCTACATGCCACCTACCCGAGATCTCATACCCTACTCTGATGTTGACTTGATGCTGACTGGAAGGCTGTCCCGTTACTCAACGATCCACCTCCGGTTACTGTGTTCCTGGGAAGTAACATCACCTCTTGGGCTTCTAAATGTCAGGCTACCATCTCCCGATCCAATGTTGAAGTAGAATATAAAGGGGTGGCCAACACTATTGTTGAAACATCATGGTTACACAATTTGTTACACAAGCTTCATCACTCTCTTAAAAAGGCCACAATTACCTACCTTAATAATGTCAGCGTTGTCTAGATATCTACAAATCATGTACAACACGTCTCAGTAAGCCAACATATTCACCCAGGGCATTCCTTCATCTTTGTTTCTTGACTTTAGATCTAGTCTGAGCATTCATACAATACCTCTCGTTACGACTATAAAGGGGGGGGGGGGATGTTAGTGTATTAATATTTATGTATCTGTGTATTTGTATTGTTAGCCCACTATTGGCCCAATTCCCTTGTATTTCCCTGGTACACTCTTGTATTTATTCAAGTTTGTAATGAGAATGCCAACTTGGGAATTCATTCCTTCACATAAACTACCAAAACTTTAAAGGGAAATCTCCAATAAAGTCTTAAAATTTTAGCTCGGTTTATGTTTTAGTCCTAAACTAATTTTTGTTTACGAAAAAGTCCCAAAAACCGGCAAAAGTTTGCATTTTGACCCTTTTTGACTGGTTGGAACCGGTAACAAATTAATTTAGGACTATTTCATAAATAGACTCAAAATATTGGGACTTTTCTGCAAAAACAAAAAATATTAGGGTTTTTCTGCAAACAAAAATCTTATTATTATTATATTAAAAATATAAATAAGTATACTATTTTTTAAATTTGTTATTATTAATATTATTAATAATACATTTAAATACATCTAAATTAAAAAAAAAAAAATATTAAAGACATTTTATAAAGGTGAAGGTTGAGCGGATGGTAATGCTTTAAGCTTTGAAATCATGAATGTCTGATTATATATACTAACTTTGTATATGGTCATTTCACATTTGTTATTATTGTTTTTAATTCAGAATATTAACATTTAACAATTTAAAAGAAACTACTGATTTTTCAAATTGTTTACAAATAGTGAGTATGTGATTGCGTGTATGTTTTGTGTGTAAGTATTTTTGAATTACCAACATGTGTGTTGCTCTTTTTCATTACTTTATCCTTGTGGTTTTTTTGGAAACATAGCAAATATAGTGTGATAAAGCAAAATAAATCATATTACTTTCTATTAAATAATATATTTTAATTAATATTTTCGAATTTTGATATGGGCCACCAATGTAAATATTTATTGTGGATCTGTTGGATTTGAAAAGAAATCATTCTACCTTAAGAAATTTATATACAAAGTGAGAAATCCTTTTATCTTAAACTATTTATACATAATTTTACAAATAGGCAACTTCTTTTAAATTGTTAAGTGTTAATATTTTGAATTGAAAACAATAATAAGAAATGTGAAATAATCATATACAAAGTGAGGACATACAAGACAGTGATTTCAATGCTTAAAGCATTACCATCACCACCACCTTCACCTTTAAATAATTTCTTTAATATATTTTTATTTAAGTGTATTTATATGTATTATTAAAAATATTAATAATAAGGAATTTAAAAATTAGTATACTTGTTTATAATAATACTAATAATAATAACAATAATAATAATAATAATAATAATAATAATAATAATAATAATAATAATAATAATAAAGTTTTTGTTTGCAGAAAAGTCATAATAATTTTTTTGCAGAAAAAATCACAATATTTTAGGCATTTTGTGAAATAGTCCCAATATTTTAGGTTAGTTTATGAAATAGTCCCAAATTAACTTGTTGCCGGTTCCAATCGGTCAAAAGGGGTCAAAATGCATACTTTTGCCGGTTTTTAGGACTTTTTCGTAAACAAAAATTAGTTTAGGACTAAAACGTAAACCGGACCAAAATTTTAGGACTTTATTGGAGATTTCCCAACTTTAAAAGCAACAAATTTGTGTATGAATGATAAATACCTTCTAATACTATTTAATAATGAATAAGTTCACTGTCACATTCTTATTAATTGTGTTCCTTTTCTTTGTTTCTTAAGCTGGAATCTCGTAGTTGTAGTTTAGCCTTGTGATGTACACACAGAAAATGTTGTTACATGTGAAATTCAGGATGTTGTTGATGGGTTTTACATGTAATAAAGGAGAATAATCCTTATATACATAATGGTACATGCAACGTATTAGATCTAGTCATAATACTATGGAAGTAACATTCTATTAAACAACACGAATCCTATAAGCCGTAGTTATTTTTCAAATTCATAAACAAGTTAGGGATTACATACCTTTTAGTTATTATTGTAAATAACTACCAAAACCTTCTTAAAAACTCTTGGAAACTAGCACCAGCAGTTTCGTGCCTCTGATGGTTTACACCCAAACTCAAGCAACTAGAAAACTTGAAGAGAGAAAAGAATAGAGGGACCAATTTCGACTATGCTCGAAAGAATAAGAAAGGCCGAAATTTAGAGGGTTCAAGGCCTTATTTATAGCTGATAAGAAAACTCTAGATTACCCTTACTTGATTAAAATAATAGTATCTCTAATCAGGTAATTATTTGGTTTCCTAATTATCTTCAAAGGATATTCTAGAACCCTAGAATCACCCTAAAACTATCCATCTATATGGGGAAGGTTCTGGAACCCTTTTGTTTAACTATTAAACAGTTACAACTTAGGTACTTGAACTATTAATTAATCCAATCAATCCTAAAATTAATTCTAATTAATTCCTGATTAATTCTTAGCTAAATAATACTATTTCTAATTATATATTATTATCATAATATGTTAACAAATCATTAATTGCTATTTATTAATCATATAATAAATCAATAAATCTCTCTCTCTCTCTCTCTCTCTCTCTCTAAAAGTCATCTTATTCAATTACTAGGTTTGAGGGCAACTCAAAAAAACTTTGTTAATAATTCAAGTATATACCAATTTAGTTATTGGCTTACACACCTAATCCAATAGTCTCCCTCTTGGATAAGTCTATAACTACAATTGCCAGTATAACTTCCAAGCTATCAGCAAAGGGTGCTTCCTAGAGCAACTCCAGACTCCAATCTGATCAGTCATTAGTCCTAAGATAAGTAATCAAATATTTCTATGTTCTTCAAGATATCGTATGGACATGAGACATGGACTAAAATCAATCTCATTTTCCAAAATTTTGTTTCTCTATTTCCTGATTCATGACGACTGAATTTAGATTACTAATTGAATACATCAATTCAATCCAGGCTCGGCCAAGCACTTCAGATGTCAACAACAAATCATCGAGGGGCCTAAATATATCATTTCCCATTAGGGCAAAAGTAACGGATAAATTTTGACTTATATGCTTGTATCTTTTAGTCAGCAGATCATGCATGATACTACATTTTATAACATCAAGTTACAGATGTATTTATGTAACACCAATGCACAATCGACTTGTAAATTACAACTTATATATCTGCATTTCAAGAATATAAGATATTATATACTCAAAATTACTCGTGATTATATCCATAAAGTAATTCTTTGAGCGTGGATTTATCCAATACACAAAATCTCCATTTTTCTAAGTACTCACGAGTATTATAGCAACCATTGCAATATGTAATCTCCCTGGAGAATCTATAATTCAATTCATGACAGCCTTAATTTACTACTTACTTCCAAAAGTATGAACGACTATGGAGTTCCGAATAATCAAATCATTCATGAAGTAAAACATGCAAAGTGAAACACAATAATTAACTAATTGACCATGGTCTCAAAACTATTGAATATAAATAAGCTTTATTATTTAATCACCATAACAATTACGACTTCATTCATTTTATAATGTTTCGAGTAATAAACTAATCACTTGAATTAAACATCAATCATGCCATGTTATGAACATGCATACTATGCCTCTTTATGGTCCTTCCTGATGGGTTTTATACAAACAATCATATGCGTACATGCAACCCTAGCATTGGATCTATGTTTTCACTATTAGATATACAACTTTATGAACACATAATAAAACCCTAAAGATGATTGCTATTTTCGAAATTAACCAAGAAGGTTAGATTACATACCTCTTGTTGTTATATTGTAATAACAACTTGAATCTTCAAACCCTAGGTCTAGAAACCAAGCACCACAAGTGTAGTGCCTCTAATGGCTCACAAACACCACAAGCAATTGGAGAAGATATATAGAGAGAAGGAGAGGTATAAAATTCGTCCCTAAGAAGTCTTGGGAAGGTATGGACGAATTCATGAGCTAAAGGGTGTTTATATAGGTGTAGAGATAGGGTTTTAGTCCTTATCCTTATCTAGTTGCTTGCCCACCAACCAACCCACAAGATAAGCCTTGAAACCTTATCATGAACAAATTCTAAGGCCTTATCACCTTAAATTCGTTCAACCTATCCTTAGGATAATCCTTACCCTATTTTGTAACTATCACATAATTACAATTCGGCCCCTCTAGTTTAATTAATTACATTTGATCACAAAATTAATTCTTAATTAATTATTGACCAATATTAATTAAACAAATATGATTTCTACTTTAATATATTATTCTTATAACATATTAATAAATCATAATAACCTCTTTCTCTATTATTTCTCCAGTCAAGTTGCTTTGGTGAAGGCAACCCAAAAGGACCATGCACAATCGGGTCAAGTACATACCAAAATAGTTATGGACTTAGACACTAATCCAACGGTCTCCTACTTGGATAAGTCTAATAACTATTCTACGTATAACCTCAGATCCTGATTAGCAATCGTAGCTTTCAAAAGCCGCTGTCAATTCTGATCTTATCATATATGCGTCCTTTAGATAAGGGATCATATATTCCTCCATTCTAGATATTGTATAGACACGAGACATGGATTAAAATCATTCTCTCAGTCTATGTGTTATTTCTCGATTTCCGATTTACGACGACCGACTAATTGAACAAATCAAATCAGCCCTAGCCCGACCGAGCATTTACGTTTGTCATCACTAAATCATTGAGGGGCCCACATATATCGCTTTTATCCCACTTTGGGTAAAAGGAATGGATAAACTTCGACTCAATGTTTGTTTGCACTCACTCACCAAATCATGCACAACAATAAGTTTTATAACACTGAGTTACTGGTGCGTTTACATATTATCAATGTGCAACCGATTCGCAAGATACAACTCACACATCTCGGTTTCAAGAATACAAGATATTATCGTCTCACCAATTGCTCGTGATAAAATCCATGAAGCGATCCAAGTGAACGTGTGTTTAATCCAATGCTCAAAATCATATTCATAAGCACTCATGAACGTTGTAGCAAACCTTTGCTATGTCTAATACGCTTTAGACAATCTACAACCAATTCATGACAGTCTTCATTCATACCTACTTCCAATGTATGATTAACTGTGGTCCGTTTGAATAATTCGATTATTCTTAATAAACTCAATTATTCTGGAAGTCAAAACATGCAAAGTGAAACACAAAGGTAATACTAATCCTATATGGTCCCTAACCCTTGAGTATAAATAAAACACCTTTATTTAATCACCATATTGATTACTCATTATCCCTTGTTTAACGTTTCAGATAATCAACTTTATAACTCGAATTATAACCACAATTGTCCCATGCTCCAAACATGCACACTTTGGTTTTCTATGGTTTATCACTTTGTGAAATAGATCAAGTGAACACATTTTCAATCATTCTCATTTCATAAATCCTAATTCTTTATCATAAGCACAAGAATATCAAATTCTTGTCACTTATAGAATATGTCAAATTCTAATATTTTATGCAATGATCCTCTTGTGAAGTTACGGCACAAAATCACAAAGACGCGGCCATCGAAATCACAAGGTACTCTATCAAAATAGTTACAAAACTATTCTATAGATGTGATGTCTCTCACTCAAAGTACATTCTTTGAACATCCTTTTGCATAAAATTTTCTAATTTAGACATAAATTCTTAATTTCCAACTCCCATTTATGGAAACATTTCCATATTTACTATATGACAACTCATTCTTAATAGAATCTTATCTATTCATAATGATGTCGATATGGTCCATTCAATGCTATACTTCCAACTACTCACAAGCGACCAATCCTCAGCGAGCTTTGGATCGTCCTTTGATAGTTGTTTAATTATCTTTAGTCAAAACCAATTCTTGTCCTTTTTCTCTCTTAATGCGCTAGACATTTGGAAAATTTTATAATGGTCAAATATTATAGCATTTGCAATCGATCCTATACCTGAAGCGTATTGGACACGATGCATAATGTCTTACATGAAGATACGATACTCTATAAATCTTCTGCCATAACATTTTATGTGTCACGTTCTTACAATTCGAACTATGAAGAGGGATACCGTAATCATAATCAAATTTAAGAACACACTATGTATCCTTTGACTAAATTTATGAAAATTTCTCAATCTAAGCTTTAGATTATGAAACAAAGTACAATATTCTCTTCCTTAATTATAGCAGAACAACTTTTCAACTCCTACGACATTGCAAAGTACAACACTTGTTTTCTATAATTACTATTTCTAACTTGCAATACTTACCATAATAATCATGCTCCCACTTACATGATGATTATTTCTTTACCAGCATAACACTTATGCTCCCACTAGCTTTGACATGTATTCAGAAATCAGCTGAACTTCTAGAAAACAATTTCTTAAGTTCATATTTGTAGATGCTTCGATAAGACTCTATCTAAGTTTCTTAAACTCATACACCTTTCCTTGGACAGCTCATATGTATATGTCTAAACGATTCTAAGACTCATATCAATAAGTCTAAGATGTTCACACCTATTTTCCATTTCTCACAATTCGAACTATGAAGAGGTATGCTGTAATCAAAGTTGAATTTGAGAAAACCAAATCACATGACACCATCTTCAAAATCTCTCTTGATGAAAGCGTTTCCTTACAATCATTCTTATGAATGAAAGAAACCTTATGACACTTAGATTTTTGTGGTGTATTCATTCTCATCCATTTGAATTTGTCATAACCATAATCATAAGATAATGTCAGTGAAAAATCCAAACTCTTATGGATAGAACTTGCTCTTCTTAATTTCTTGCAATCAAGGGTCTCACCATTGCTTCCAAGTTATTTAGCAGCTCACCCCTTCGTTTCAATGTACTTTCCATTGAACAAGGTGCCTTGCCCCTATACAATCCATTGAGAACTCGTAGACCTCACATGTATAATTAACTCTATTTGGAATGGCATAGAAACAAAACAATCTCAACACGATAGGTTGTGAACCTCAAGTCGTGTGCTAGTGTTGACCGATAAGGTTTATTCTTGATTTCTTCTTGAAACCTCTCAAGACAATTGAGACTCCCACTGACTCCTTGACATATAATATTCCCTTGTTAAGAAACAAATATTCAAGAGTTAGTGCAGCCTTTATCAAGACAAAACTTTTCACATAATTGGTCCTAGTTGGTCTTTGTCTTATCCAAGACATCACAACTTACCAATTTCAAATGTGCGAGAACAAGAAATACTTTTTCCAAGTTCCACATTTGATGAAAGTTATAAACCTTCTTAAGACTTGTCACCTAATTCACAATCTTGGAGTATAACTCTAAGACTTGACATTGGAACGAAGTATGATTGACTTCTTGATTTAACCATTTTCACAATTCTCATTTCCTCTTCTTAGACATACAAATTGCACTAAGAATCACTTAGAGGATCAATTTTAGATATGGTTCTTAATCATTAAGTCATATCATAAAACACAATAAAAGGTACTCTCCCTTCTTCTTAGAATAGAGAAACTTTTATCTTTCTGCCTACTTGATTCTTCTTATTCGTTCTGCTATTGATTGAAACTCTTTTAATCAATTATACTTAATCTTATAAGTGTAACCATATTTAATAAACCTTTAGTAAATCATAATGAATATCTTGTCACTCTTGTGGTGGACTTGATCAACACACAACTTTGTGTACTTGATCTCATAGTCCTTCACTTGACACTTTGTCAACGACTAGTCTAAATTTCCCAAATGTGGTAGTTTTCATTCATCATGCAATACTTGTTGCACGATTCCAAGTTCCTATCCACTTGAATCTTGGGCGATGAGAAACTGTCCCTATTTGGTAAACTTTTGACACTTCCACAAGTAACCTAATTAAGAATCAAATCCATATTGCTAATAGTAGAAGTACACAAACATCAATTTTTCATATATGCCATTGCAAGGGTAATCAAATAAGACAAAATCCAAAATTTATTTTATTCATCAGAGCAGCAGAAAACATGTCCTTACAATGCAAAACTCAAATGAAAAACTATGTATTCAAATACTCCTAACAAATCTATCATAACTTCCTAAGCTCAAAATCTGATCTTCGAATCCATGCGATCGTAATCCATTTCTTCGTGACCAAACTCATCTTGCTATTCCATCAACCTTCCTTTCTTTTCTTTGATCCCGCAAAATATGAAAATGTAATCTTATCACATCATGTATAAAGAATAGGAATTTAATGGAGTTAGATAGTGGATTTTGTACCTAAAGCAGAGCCACACTTCTTGACTCTTCCATCTCTTAGATTCTTCAGTTCCTTTGGGCAGCTTCGTATCCATTTCCCTTTCCCTTGGCAGCAGAAACATGTAGCCTCTCCTAGAGCATCCACGGAAGCATGGTTGGTTGAATTTCCCAACAAATATGCTCCGTTGCTTTGCCAAATCATTTCTGATTCAGCAACAATGAGCATGTAAGTTAGGTGAATGAGGTTTTCATCATGATCCATCATATAATACTTTCTTTTGAACTCATTATATGATTTAGGAAGTGACTGCAGAACCTAGTTCACAGCCAACTTATCCAGGAATGACGCACCCAACATTATCGACCTATCGATGTGTGATTTCATTCCTAGAACGTGAGCATACACGGGTTTACCATCTTCATGTTTCATTTCCAATAGGGCTTTAGTGACATTAAACCTTTCAATTCTTCAATCTTGTGGGTTAGGGAGAATAATTGGAGGAGGTGGAGGAAGTGAAGCATGATTTCGTGTTCCTCGATCGAATCGTGGAATATCATCTTCATGTGGAAAGCTTGTTCCACGGGATTTGGGAAGACCATAGTTGTCGTACTTTGACATCTACAAAATGGGAGAAAACAAATTCAAGTTAGATGATTGATTGAGTCCTTAATAAATCACCCAAATGAGATATTAAGGCTAGGACCCAACACAATACGCCACAACCTAGAAAAGGGATGCTATAATCTAGTTGCAGAATATTTGAAGGTAAGTGAATGACGATTCAATAATTTTCCACCATGAAAAATGAAAAAGAAATTTAAGTTTTAAATTTATGAAAACTCCTAGATTCTTTGAGATTCATTGAACATTTCAATGGCATGTTTAAATCTCGATATGCCCCTCTAGTTTGTGACTGGGATGCCAAGGATCACCAAGCGGGTGTGAATAACCATGCAAACTTACATGGTGCCCCCCACATGTTACAGTCATCTATTCGATGTGCCAGTAAACCACACACGCTCCACCGAACTATGACAAACATTGAGTCACCCTTTTCTACCTTCGCTTAGAACCATTTAGTGTGCCGGTAAACCACACACGCTCCACTAATGTCTTCGCAAGGGTACAAAGTGTAATTTCATGGAAGTGCATCAATTCACTTTTGCCTAAGTAACTAAGATTGAGAATTTGTAAAACATTTAGTTACTTTTGTACTTCATTATACTTATAATGGAAGGTTCTTGTCCTATCCTACCCGTTCGGCTAACGACCCTCTACTAGTCAAGAGTGCGGTGGGTAAGAGTGGATACCTATTCAATCGCCATTTTATAGGCAATTTCCTTAAACACCTCTTATAGACCAGCTTCGTGAATGAGGCCTACTAATGATAAGACTAACTTTACTTATACATATATATATATATATATATATATATATATATATATATATATATATATATATATATATATATATATAATGTTAGACTTTTAATGTTATATGTAGTATATGGTGTGTTTTACACTTTAAAAATACTAGGTGGTCAAATATAACAATTATACTTTTAATTGTAAACCAAAACTTTTATGGATTTATTAAACTTCTTTTAATTATACACCTTAACTAATTAATAAAACCATGAGGGTGTGATTTGAATTTTTCAAAACAATACTAGGGTTTTAGAATTTAACATTCCTAAATTAAACTTTTAATCAACTTTTAAATTCTAAAACTTGAGGGCAAGTTTTTGAAACATTTCAAAACATTAGGGTTTAGAATTTAAATATGCATCAAAATTAAAAATTTAATCAAAAATTTAAATTCCAAAACTTGAGGGCAAGTTTTGAAACTTTTCAAAACAATTTAGTTTTAATTTCTCTTAAATTTTTTCGAATTTATGACATGTCAATTAAAAATTTAAATATTAAAACTCTTGATTTAATAATTATCTTGAATTAGACTATTAATTTAATTATTAAATCATAAGGGATTATCTAAATTATGAAGATAATTACCATTTATACATTTAAGATATCCTAATCCCGTAATTATCTCTCTAGATTTCGAAATTATGGTTAGGATAATGCAAAATCTATAATTACCATATATAACAATTAGAAGATAATTACAAGATATGGGATAATCCAAACCCTAAAAATTAGGATCTTATCTTGGGGAGGAGGCTAATTTCAAAAATCAAGGGATTAAAACAAACCCTAGATTTCGAAATTTAAGGGTTTAAGGAAAGGATTTGAAGATCTTATTCAAACTCTTGCAAATTAGGGTTTGTAAACCATAATCTCGAAAATTATAGCCTCCTAGGGTTTATTGGCAATAAACCCTAATATGTCAAGTTCATACAATTGAATAAACTAATTGAAAACAAAATAACCAATGGCTCTAATACCATTGATGGGTTTTATACAAACAATCATATGTGTACATGCAACCCTAGCATTGGATCTATGTTTTCACTATTAGATATACAACATTATGAACACATAATAAAACCCTAAAGATGATTGCCATTTTCAAAATTAACCAAGAAGGTTAGATTACATACCTCTTGTTGTTATATTGTAATAACAACTTGAATCTTCAAACCCTAGGTCTTGAAACCAAGCACCACAAGTGTAGTGCCTCTAATGGCTCACAAACACCACAAGCAATTGGAGAAGATATAGAGAGAGAAGGAGAGGTATAAAATTCTTCCTTAAGAAGTCTTGGGAAGGTATGGACGAATTCATGAGCCAAAGGGTGTTTATATAGGCGTAGAGATAGGATTTCAGTCCTTATCCTTATCTAGTTGTTTGCCCACCAAGCAACCCACAAGATAACCCTTGAATCCTTATCATGAACAAATTCTAAGGCCTTATCACATTAAATTCGTCCAACCTATCCTTAGGATAATCCTTACCCTTTTTTGTAACTATCACATAATTACAATTCAGCCCCTCTAGTTTAATTAATTACATTTGATCACAAAATTAATTCTTAATTAATTATTAACCAATATTAATTAAACAATTATGATTTCCACTTTAATATATATTCTTATAACATATTAATAAATCATAATAGCCTCTTTCTCTATTATTTCTCCAGTCAAGTTGCTTTGGTGAAGGCAACCCAAAAGGACCATGCATAATCGGGTCAAGTACATACCAAAATAGTTATGGACTTAGACACTAATCCAACACTTCCTCTGTGAACATATCAACTAGACATTATTCCAATGATGCTCATTTCACAATTCCAAATTCTAATCAATATGTAATATGTTATGGAATTCCAACTTAACTTGCATTAATCTCCTGTGAAATCAAGATTCGAACGTCTTAAAGACTAATTCTTCGATATTATAGAATATCACATTGGTACTTTGTTACTAGAAACAATTCCATGGTAATGTAGGCTCTAATTCAAGATACACTCCTTGAATATTTCTCTTGCATTAAGGTTTCCAACTCACATGTAGACTTTTCAAATATCTTCCATTATGGAAACATTTCCATTTTTCCATATAACTATCAATTTTGATCAAGAACCATCTCAATCCACAATGATGTTACTATGGTCCATCCAAATTAATATCATACTCCTAGCTGTCCACAAGCAACCTGTATTTTGGTATAACCTTAGAATTTTCTTGACAGTTGCTTAACAACTTTAGTCTAACAAAATTCTAGTCCTTTTTCTTACAGTACTCTGAGCATTTGAAAAATTAGAATAAATGAATATTATATCATATATATCGATCCTATATCCTAAGCATATAATCGATCCTATATCCTAAGCATATAAGGATTTGTTATTTGTTCAATCTGTTGCTATAACGTTTCTATATATGGAACTTCCTATGTTGAACCATTTCAACATGATATTCATATATTTCTATGATTAAGTTATATTAAACTGTACAATCTAAACCTTTAGATTCAAAATAAAGTATGAGTGCCCTCTCCCATGTATAGCGAAACAATCCCCAAACTTTGCAATTTGCAAATTGAAACCTTTGTTTCCTATGAACAATATTGTCAACATGCAATACAAGTATGCTCACACTAGCACTAGCAGAACAATTATGCTCCCATTAGTTTTGATATGTACTCCAGTAGCTTTGTTTCCTACGAACAATATTTTCAATTCATCATCACTTTATTGGGTCATTTAGATCGAAATGTGAGAAAGAGGGTGAGAAATTTCTCTGTTAATCACATTATCCACATATCATCAATCTTGTTTATATAATTATATTGACTTGTTTATTTTCGTTTGACATTTTGGTCACCAGAATAATCTACTCCCTTAAATATTTGACCATGGATTTATTTACCAAATGTCTAAATTACCCTTGAGTAATATACAAGAGATTTTATGATATATTTGTTATGTAGGAGAAAACTTGGAGAAAGAACCTCAGATAGATAACTGAATTAAGGAACCATGTTAGATTTACATCGCACTTAAAAGTTAAAACTCATAACTCGAAATCCAAGTCCTCTGACAGATTCCATTTTGATTCCTTTTTGTTAACTTCATGTGGTGTTACAGTGAACATTAAGATACTCGTGGTTAGGTTACCCTTATATTATACTTATTTAATTATATATACTTGCAAATGAAGAGTTAAGATTGGTATTTACACATAATATTTGTACAGTGGTTGTAGATGGTGGTTTCCATACAAGCATGTGAGGGATAACCAAACAGACACTATATATCGTGCATATGCTCAAGTAAGTTTAATTACGACCATTATATTCCTCTTAATTCCTTCTCTTTTCTTTCTAAAAAAAGTTAATAAACAAAAAATCAAGTAGTAAGTATTGACTAAAAAAATTCTATGAAATATAAAGTTGAGGGCATCTTGCATCATTGGTTATAATTCCTTTTCCAATCCTTTATTTGATCAAGTAAAGGTGATTTTTTTATGGTTTTGTTTCATGTTTATTGAAACTAAGAAAAATAGAAAAAAGATGGTGGGCTTGAAAGATGAGCAGTATAAACTACTGTTAATTATGTAAATTTCTTCTTCTTTTTGGTTTTTATATTTGTGAGTGAAATTCACATATCTCAAACAAAGATATAATTACAAAAAAAATTAACAAAATGACCAAAATCTATTTTTTTTTCTTATCAGTATGTTTTTGAACCATATAACAATGTTTAAGCATTGTACTTTCAAAGTACAACACTATAATTAGAAACAAGTTTAATAAAATGACAGCAATTCGCTTTTTTTTTCTCATATCTTGAACTAGGTAACAATGTTACAACATTGAACTTAAATTTCAATGCTATAATTAGCAAAAAAAGTTTAATAAAATGACTAAAATGTAGCTTTTTTATTATTATGTTCTATCCTATTAATTTATGTTAAAATTAGAATGTTGGGGTATTTTCTTTGTGGATTTGGTTAACTAGGGTATGTATACTTTCAATATGGTGTGTCCAAATTTGTATGATTTGTATGTTTTATTCTAATGTTTTTTCTTTAACGTTACCCAAATAGATACTAATAGCTTCATGGATTGGTTTTTTTGTTAACATATTTGTTTCCTTTTTCAGTTCTAGGTTTGAAAGGAAGTGAACAAGAAAAAGGAGTAAGAAATAGAATTCCATAGTGGTGGAGCATGCTAATATGTAGTTTTAGGTCGATCAAATTTCGTGTTTCTTCCCCCAACAAATATTCAGTTCGATAGTATTATGTTTTGAGTACTAGCACAACATGTTTATTAAACTTTTTTTTTGAAGATATTTGTGTTTTGAATATTGAGAATATTGTTGTTAGACAAGTTTCAATTGAAGTAATGATATTGGTTTTTCTACTAATTATCTTAATTGTCTTATTATTATTTTATATTCCATTTAAATTAAAAGAATCAAATCTCATTTATTAATATATTTTTCCATGTACAAATTTTTACTAATTTCATGAAATAATAATTATTGTACTGGCTAAATAGTGGCATAAAAATAGTGGTATAATAGAAAAGTGCCACTAAAACCCAATTAGATTGCAGCGACACAACAAAAAAGTGTCACTAAAGGCCTTTAGTTACACTTTTTTTGTGCCACTAATTGCCTAACGGGTCTTTAGTGGCACTTTTTTATACCACTAAATGTCATTTTATTTGTAGTGTGATAACTAAAAGGTTTATTGTCCATTGACTCTTGAAACTATCAAGATCAATGCGACTCCCACTGACTTCTTGACATATGAGTTTTCACTTAAAGAATGTTCCTTTAACGAGCTAAAGCAAATATTCAAAAGATCGTGTGGATTCTTGGCAAGAAAACACTTCATAGAATAGGTCTAAGTTTATCTTTTGTTTCTCGATTAACGAAAAACAGCACAACTCCAATTCTGTATGTGCTAGAGTAAGAAAACATTGTACTCCACATGTTTTGAGGTGTTTTCAACCTTCTTAGTTTAAAATGGATTTCAAGATACGATTTGTAGTTACTAGAGTATGACTCTAAAACTTTATAAGAACAAATTATGATTCATCTCTTGATCGAACCATTTCCAACAATATCTAATTCCTCTTCTTAGTCATATAATTGCACTAAAATGTTCTTTGAGGATAAATTGCAATATAAAACCACAATCACTAAAATGAGCATAAAACATGATACTAAAATGACCACAATCGATATTATAAGAATCAAATCCATAATTAATATTGTTATTATTAGAAATGTAACCAACACTTTCATAAATTCCATTGCAACGAAATATAAAATAAGTCAACTAGAATAAAATTTCACTTTTTTTTGAAAAAAAACAAAAATTTGGTACTTGTCCTTACAACGCATAAAATGAAAAACTATGTTACTAGACATTTATGAAGAATAATAGCAATATATTAAATTATCCCAATTCCTAAGTGGTAGCTCCAAATTATGATCTTCGAACCATGTTACCAAGTCCGTTTTTCATGATCAGATTTAACTCACATTGCTCAAGCTTCCTTCTTTCTCTTAGCTCCTTTAATACCATCAAAATGTCATTATCACATTAAGTATTAAGAGTCTATGAATATGAACTTATAAAACAATAGTGTCAGATGATGGATGTACCTGAAATAGATTCACACGACTTGACTTTACTATCTCTAAGATCTTTTAGATATTTTGGGCAAATTTGTATCCAATGTCCCTTCAATTGGTAGTAGAAACAAATAGACTCTTTGGTGTAAACACTTGGAATGATCCCAAAACTAGTTTTTCCCTTTACCATACAATCAAATGATTTAATCTTGGACGACCCTTTTCATTGGGAAGAGAAATATTTTCTGGACCACCATTATCACCATTGTCAATGTCCATGGAAACCTTGGAATCAGACCCTTTAAGCACCGCTGCTTCATATGTGCTCTTAAACATTTTGGCTTCAACAACTATCACATTTAGGCCAGATCAAATAGGATCGTGTTGGTATTCCTTATATAAAAGTTATCAATGAACTGATCATATATCCAACTTTTCAATGTACGATTTCATTTTCAAAATGTGTGCACATAAAAGTTTCCATCTTGATGTTTACATGCCAATAGGGATTGAGTAGTCTCATATTCTTTAAAATTAAGGAAACATGATGTAGGGAGAGTCATATGAGGAAGTGGTGGAAGAGTTGAACAATCATGATGTCTAATTCCACCAATTCCCGAAGAAGGGAAAACATTTTCACCTTGATTAGAGTGAGGAAGATCATCTTCAGAAGGAAGAGGAAAACCATTTCCAAAAGAACGAGAAAGACCATTTCAATCTTTGTAAGACATTTAAAATTAGGAGAAAAGAGAATTCAAGTTAGTTGATTTTAATTCTTAATTATTAACCTAAAATTGAAATTAAGGCTAGGATCCACATTTTCGATTCAAACTTTGAATAGGGATGTCGTAATCAAATTCAAATCTATTTTAGGTAGGTAATGTTTTTACCAATTCCAATCTTATGAGGCTCATAGATCTTTTAAGAGTCATTGAATCTTATCAATGACATGTTTAATCTCAGATTATGTTCTCACTTTTATGACTAGGATACCGAGGATCACAAACGAGATGTGAATAACCATGCAAACCTACATGACAACTTCGATGTCATTTATCATCTCACATTGATGTGTCGGTTAATGACACATGCTCCATCAATAATGATAAATTTTTAGATGCGCATCATAGCTCTTTATAGTCCCTATTAGTGTGTCCTTTAACGACACACGCTCCACCAATGACATATAAAACATGATCTACGTTTTTCATGGATTAGCATACTTTTCACATTCTTCCTAAAGTAACTAAGAGTGAGATTTTATAAAATATTTAGTTACTTTTATCATTATACTTATTAATGAGATTATGTCCTATCAAATCCTTTCGGATAACGACCCTCAACCATAGAAGAGAGCGGTGGGTAAGAGTAGATACCCAATGATGGTTATTTTATAGGTTGCTTTCTTAAACTCCCCTTATAGCAAGGCTTCGTGAATGAGACGTACCAGCGATTTAACTGACTTGTCTTATATATAATATATTAGACTTTTAATTACGCATATAATATAAGGTGTATTTTAAAAACTTTTCTAAAATACTAGGTTTAAATTTAAATTTTTTGAAAATTATATATAATTTAAAATAAACTAATTTTGATTTAGTCTTTATCTTTAAATTAACAATTAATTAAATTAATCAAATCATAAGGATAATTCACAAATTCAAGATATTGGATATCAAATTACCAAGTTGAATATTCAAGTTTTAAACAATTAAAATAGTATTAACAAGAGTAACTATCCTAATCAATTTTGAATTAAGCAAACAAATTCGCTAAACAGCGGGCTCGCCACGTCGTGGTTGAACGAAGAAAAACGTGGATTATCAAATCCCCACGTCGTGGCAGAAGAGAATCACGACATGGTGCTTTGACATAATGATGACTCTACCAATTCTCCAAGTCGGGTTTGTTCAAGTTCAAGCAATGTACTATCAGTTGTTAGACAACCATACGCTCGGATACCATTGATGGGTTTTACATGTAATAAATCGGAATAATCCTATATACTTAAGGGTACATGAAACCTATTAGATCTAGCCATAACACTATTGAAGTAACATTCTATTGAATAACATGAACCTTATAAGCCTTAGCTATTTTCAAAATTCATAAACAAGTTAGGGATTACATACCTTTTAGTTATTGTAGTAAATAGTTAACCAGAACCTTATTCAAAACTCGTGGAAGCTAGCACCAGAAATCTCATGCCTCTGACAGTTCACACCCAAAACTTATCAACTAGGAAACTTGAAGAGAGAGAAGAATTGAGGCAAAAATTTCGGCTATACTCAAAAGAAAAAGAGTGGCCAGAATTTAAAGGGTTCAAGGCCCTATTTATAGCTAATAAGAAAACCCTAGATAACCCTTACTTGATTAAAATAATAATATCTCAATCAGGTAATTATCAAGTTTCCTAATTATCTTCAAGGGATATTCTAGGACCCTAGAATCACTCCAAAACTGCCCACCTCTATGGGGAAGATTCTAGAACCCTTTTATTCAACTATTGTATAATTACTGTTTAGGTCCTTGCACTATTAATTAATCAAGTTAATCCTAAAATTAATTCTAATTAGTTTTTGATTAATTCTTAATCAAATAATATTATTTCTAATTAGTATATTATTCTCATTATATATTAACAAATCACTTATTGTTATTTATTAATCATGTAATAAATCAATAGATCGATTTCTCTCTCTAGGTTTGAGGGCAACCTAAAAGGACTTTGTTAATAATTCAAGTATATATCAATTTAGTTATTGGCTTAGACACCTAATTCAACAATCGTCACATGCCATCACAATAATTAGGATAAAATAGTGCAATTTGCATGTGGTAGTATCCACTTTAAGTAAAAAAACACATCTATATATCAACTGTTGGTACGAAATCTAGAAGTAGTCTTCATTGGGCTACATGGATGCAGATAAGTGTTGTTCTGTACATACTTGCTGCTAGATGTAAAGTAGATATTTATTTAGGTATCACTAGATTGTCTTTCGTTGAGTCAGCATCACCATAAAAAGGAAAAACAACTCATGAAAAGTTCAAAGATAAAAATACAAACTTTAATTTTTAGTTTCAATAGACCGAATGATTATTATAGTGTCCGAATGAAATAAAAGTGAAACATCCAAAAATTATGACCCAAAAATTTTATTTTTGACTTAAGTAAAAACAGTATTCTAAAACATTGTTAATACAATCCAATAAAATAAGTATGTCAAACATCATAAAAATCAGAGTATGCCCCATAAACGGAATCGATATGGTGTGTGCGATGAAGTCAATCCGAGCTCTTCCCCTTTGAACCGGTGTGGCGAGGAGGGTCATTTTGGAAGAGACTATGGACAGAGTGTACGAGTTTTTCTTCATTGCGGTCAAGAAGGCTACATTAGAGCTCATTATCCCCTTCTCAATGAGGTGCTGGATCCTTCGCCCTTAGCTTGGTAGTTACCCGACGGTCGTCAAGGGACCACCAGGGTCCCAAGAGCCGAGATTTGAGTTGGCAGTTCTTCTATCTAGCAATTGTGGTAGTATCGGTATCCATATGTCATTTCTGTTTGTGTTTCAAGGTTCAGTTGTAATTTTGGATGATCAGTTAAATGGAATTATCTTATTTAGCATTGTTTCAGTTGATCTATTGTTATGTATAGATTATACATATATGGTCTCGATTGTATGCGAGTTGGAATATATGAATGTTGTGTGAAACCAGATTCTCCTATGTATGTAGATATCAATAGTTGAGATCAAGTAATAGAGTTCGGGTTAGTCAGAGTATTGAAGGTCTTTGAAGTTCTCAATTTCTAGCATATTTCAAGCGGGGGAGCGTAAAACCTCGCAATAGGAACTCTTAGCCAATATTCGGTTCCCTTTCAGATTTCTCTAAGTTCCAAATTTTGGCACAACTACTAAATCTTTGGGTATCGCATCAAATCATCATTAACTGTTGGATTTCCCTTTCGATTCGTAATTCTCTTAGTTGTAATAACACCTATAGTGCATGCTTGTGCTTAGGCCCTAAGGTTTTAGGAGCTCAGGTTGAGATTTTTCTTGTATGTTATCGTTTGAGCATTAATGAGCCACAATGTTAATAGTGGATAGCTCATCTAGGCTGTTGAAGCAAAGTAAGAGTATGGTTCAGTTTAGCATGAGATTCAGCTAGTTTTCATTGTGGTGATGCCCTTTTGGTGCGGGTTTAGAGCGCTGATGTTTGGCCGAGAAGGTCTAGGACCGATTGATTCAGCAAATTCTTTCAGCTTGGTTATGGTGGGGAAGTGCATCTCGAGGTAAAAGCGAGAGCTGATTTCGAGAACAAAATCTAATTTAATTGGGGGAGAATTCTAACAGTCCATTTAAAATAAATAAATAAATAAATAAAAGCCCTAAAACTCTGAGATGTATTTTATATTTTATTTTATTTTAGCCCTAAATCTGTAATAATTGATCAATGTCAGCCATAAAAGTTAAATGATATAAATTCCAAAATTTGGGGTCTATATTGTAACATTAGGATATGGGATGTGATATATTTTGTAGAGGAAGGGCTTTCGGGTAATTTCTGGATTTAAATTGAAAAGAAAAGAGAGGGAGGGGCTGAAAGTGTTAAAGTGGTCAAATGTTTGAATTGGACGGGGCTTAAAACCCATCATTCTTCCTTCCCTCGTCCCTAACACGTCTAAAAACCCTAACCCTTATCCCTCCAATTTCCAGCCGCTGCTACCCCCCAGTTGCTGCCTTTAACCACCGAAGCCAACCTCCGCCACTGCTGCTATCAACGAAGGTGAGATCAGCGTGTGGACACCTTTTCTGTGGGCAGTCGGAAGAGCGTATCTAAGGTCATTGTTGTCTCCCTCCGGTATTTGGAAGTAAGTTGTCTCCCTCCGGTGTGGTCATGTAGGATAGCCTAGGAACTCTGGGTCTAGGCTCTCTTGCCTATTGCTTGTTTGGTTGTGGACTTAGAGTAAAATCATCTGTTTGGGTGGCTATCTCACCTCTAGTCACTTATGGTTAAGCATTCTATGGTGGTTGGCTGGTAGCAGGACTGTATGTTGCCAGATGACTAGTAGACAGTAGTGAGATGTATGGTTGATGTTTGCCTATATTATGTGTCTACTTGATCATGATTGTTTATATGTCCACATATTGTGTTTGGTTTGGCTTGAGGCGGTCCTACTTTGTGCGGTAGGCCAAGATATACGGTGCAGGCTGGTTGTAAGCTGTAGGCATGGAGGCTCGGGAGGAGTGGTTTGGGTTGAGGTGAACCAGGGTAGACTGAAGGCCAATAGACCAAGTGCGGCCCAAATAGACTGCATGCCAAGAAGGCGTACCAGTCAGGCCGAAGGCCCGAAAAAAAGGTCCAGATAGGCTGAAGGCCTGGTGAGGCGGTCCAATCATACTGAAGGTTTTGTATGGTTGTTGTTTGTTATTATGTTTATGTGGTGATATTTTAGGGGAAACTCACTGAGCTTTATGGTTACCCAATTGTTTATTGTTTCAGGTATCATTAGTGATTACGGGATGGCGAATGCGGGACTATACATACTCATCAACAACATTGAAGATTCCGCGTTCCTACAATACTCTGACTTTTAATAAATATAATTTGGGATTTACAGTTTTCTTAATTAATGGGCTAATAAATTTGAAAATTTTTACCTTAATAAAAATGAATTTTTTTTGTTGTGAAAATGGGATGTTACATTACTTGACATACGTTATTTTAAAAAAGTTATTACATTATACATTAAAATCAATTGTGACCTATCTTAATCATTTGTAGTGACATCTTAATTTGTTTGGTTTAAAAAATAAAAAGAAATCAACAATTGAAACCCACATTTTGTATTTCATTAGCTCAAAACTAAATTCACATAAAATATCATCCAAAAAAATAGCCCCTGCATTCAAAATTAGGGTAGAAAAAGGAAAGATATTAAAAAAAAAAAAACGTATTTTGATTATTCCCATAACACAAGAAAGTCACAAACAAAAGCAGACAACACCAAAACTAGTAATCGTTTCTTGCTTAAATGACCCGACCCTGAACCACAACTAGTAGTTTTTCGATTTTTTTTCGTTTTCTATCGGTATCAATTAAATAATGAACCACATGAATTTATATTTCAGACTCGCCACTGTTTTTTGAGTCGTATCCGATCCTACTTCTTAATCTAATGTCATGAGTTTGAACCCACAAATGTAGGTTGGTAACTACCCACATACCATAACTTAATTAGGTGAACGAGCATTCCAACACCTACAAAAAAATTGTCTATAAAACCAAACATTGGTTCAAACCCAAGCATTTAACTTAAAGATCCATTCATACAACTTTAAAGAAAAACAATGGCACACGAGAGAGCCGGGGCCGAAATCATGTATGGGGATGAAGTGTGTCATCGCTATTCCATTGATCTCCTTGAAGAGCTCGGTTTCCCAAAAGGCGTTCTCCCACTCAAAGATTTTGTGGAGTGTGGGAGAGTTCGCCGGAGTGGTTTTGTTTGGATTAAGCAAAAGGGTCCATATGAACACTTTTTTGAGGGAACTAACACACATGCAAATTTTGCAACAGAAATAACTGCATGTATTGAAAAATGTAAGATGACGAAAGTGACCGGGATTAAAATAAAAAAAATGATGATGTGGGTTCCTATTGTTGAGATGAGCATGGAAAATGAAAAAAGTTCCAAGATTTACTTCAAGACCTCGGTTGGAGTAGGAAAGTCGTTTCCGGTGACTGCGTTTATGACTGACGAAGAAAAGAAGAAGTACCATAAGCATTCGAAGTGAATCAAGTTTGATTTCTCGAAATTTTCTTATCATAGTATCATAAAGGTGTTCTTATATTTGAAAAAGTGAGAATGCTACTTACGAGAAATATACATATAAAATAAATTGTTACGTTAATTGAAAAAGTCACAAATTCAGTCAAATTTGGATCGTCATTGGTTCTTTGTGAAATTAAATGGGTTACTTTTTAAATAACTGTATTTGCTAAAAAGATTAAAAACTACTGAAATAATCAATATTAATTATAAAACCTTAGGAATACGCTCTTGTAAAATATCCATTGATTAAAAATAGACATCCATATTTTATTATTTGAATTTGAATAGAATATTAAGAAATCTATTGTTGTTCAAAATGGAATGAAGTCGAAGGAGTCTCGTAAAAATTGGCAGTGGTGCTTAACTAGTTCGAAGATTTTTTTTTCCTCTTTTGGAGCAACGGCAACTGTTTCAGGTTTTTATTTAATTATGGTAATATTTCTAATAATTAATATGTTTAACATTTAATTATGATAATAATTGTGATTAATTAATACTTCTTATATGTGCTCTTAGGCACATATTAGAAAATCCTTTTTATTTATGAACATATATTTTGGTGTTAATTTATAATAAAAAAATTAAAAATCTTCATACGTTTATACCTAATACAAATTCACATTTATAAACACATGTTTGTGTTAATAAACCAACAACTAATAAATAAAATCCTTGATTGGATCAGCAATCTTGGCAAGTCTAATCATGTTGTTCAAAGTCCCAACAAGCCAGGAAATATGATGCATTTCTTGCATGCTTGTTAGGTGATTCAAGTCATTAATCATTTGGATCACGTTTTCGCAGCGAAGTTACAATTTGGCCTCTCGGTACTCCGATCTCATCCCTAATTGAAATTTTGAAGCTCTTAGATTTTATATATTTGCTGTTAATTGTAGATATAAACATAAATTTTTTAAAAAAGTAGACAAGTGAGATTAATAGTAAAGATTAATGAAACCAAAATTTAAGGGCTTGTCAAATTATTTAGTAATCGAATTAATTTTATTTTATTTTAATTTATATTTTTTTCGAACAACCATTTTTTTTTATATAAAACTAGCAATAAGTTAGAAAAGACTTATTACAATAAAATAGAAATTAAAGCTGTTTTTTTGTAACTCCATTCGTTCCAAAATTATTATCCACAGACAAAAAACACACAGTATGATGATCATTAATTACCACTAAATTTATACAATAAAATGACAGTTTTGTCATTAGTTTGCATTTAATGTTACATTAAATCCTTAGTTAGTTAAGTAATAATGAGGGTGTATTATTGTAAAAATGTTATTCCATCCGTCTCAAAGTTATTGTTCACACACAAAAAACATATAGATTAAGGAATCATTAATTACCACTAACTTTATTTAATAAAATAACAATTTTTTCCTAACTTTGCATTTAATATTCATTTAAATTCTTGGTTGGTTAAGTAGTAAATCAGGGGTTATTTTGATAAAAATGTTATTTATTTATGGAAATGGACTATTATTTTGGGACAAATGACAAAAAAAAGATGGACTATAATTTTGGGATGAGGGGAGTGTTTATTTTTAGAAGTGGATTATTATTTTGGGACAAACCAAAAAGAAAATATGGACTATAAATTTGGAACAGATGAAATATATATATATATATATATATATATATATATATATATATATATATATATCTTTGTATGTTAGTAACCCTCTCTATCAAAGATCTATCTCTTTCAATCCTAATCGGTATCTCAGTAATGATCTCTCTCTCTCTCTTAATCATAATTAATCTCTCAATTATTATATATATATATATAAATCATAATCAACCTCTCGGTTATAATCTATTTCTTGATAATGATATTCATAATAATAGTAGTTTCTCCATAATAATAAATGTCTCAACAATAATCAATTATTTAGATCTCTGTATAATTCATATATCGTATATCACAAATATCACATATATTACAAATCTAATAATTACTCAGAAATGATCTATCTTTCTATATGATCTATCTCTCGGTTATAATCTATCTCAATAAAGGATAAAGATCATTTATAAGTTATATTTCAATTAACAATATCTTTCTCAATTAAAGTCAATCTTTCAATCAAATATTAACCGCTCAGAATAATCAATCTTTCAAATATTACTCGATTACTCGATAATTAGTTAACACACTAATTTCAGTATTAGTTTCGATCCTTCGTTGCCTATCAGTTCGTCACATGGTAACACCTATTCATCAAATAAGAAGTTCCTCAGAACCTATCACGACTCATTACTAATTATACCCTATGACCTCTTGTCACAATAATAATCAAATCTTATAATATATTCAAAGTAGCTTAATCATCGATTACTAATCCTCCCATAATAGGTATTTCTCAAATATTAGAGTTTATAAACCTTATAGTCTCAACTAAATATTTAGTCGCAAGATTTACTCACATTCTCACTAACAGATCCGTAATAGCACAATATCACGACCACACATAACATACACTCGGGTCTATCAAATCTCAATACCTATCACATATCATAGTTACAAATTAATAGGGTAAAAGGTACCTCAATGAATCTCGTACTGGACCTCATATCTCCCGTACAACGATATATCTTCTATGTCTTAATCTCCTGAGAGCGATTCCTCTCCTGAGAACGATTCCCGGACAACATCTCTGATCGAACGTGCCAAAAATCCCTAAAATGACACAAAGTGTTCATATTTATAATCTGAGCATGCCATGTCATGGCCATCTGTGTCCACATCATGGTGATCATGCGAACCCTGGTTTTGCCACGTGTCACACTCTCCCGCCAAGTGTCCTAGTGACTTACCTCATACCACTTCTTGGTGATTATATTGCCACATGTTGATCTCTGGTTGACAAGTGTCTCAGTGAGTCATTCATTTTCATGTCATGGTAAAGATCACACCATGTCGTGGAAATCATAAAGTTGGCCGTTGACTTTGACTTTCGTTGACTTTTTCAAAGCATCAAAGTACTTTCATCTCAACTTCAAACGACCATAACTTTTTCATACGAATTATGTTTTCAATGATCTTTATATCCACATGTTCATCTCAAAAAGATCAATCACTTTCTGAACTCCATTTTTCTAAACAACAAATATCCAATTTAAAGCAACTCTATGCTTTATTGTACTTACTCGTCTCACATCAATTTACATCGTTAGAAATACTACGTGTTACGAAAAACATGTGTTACAATTTTGTAACCAAAAAACCCAACTCAATGTAGTTTACTAGACATATTAGAAATCCAAAAAACTGATATGTCAACCACCTTATAAAAATGAAAGATTTACTAGGCATTACCGTTCCAAAAATAGTGGAATTTCTAAATTCCAAATACACCAAAAAATTGTTATCACCACAATATCTAGCGCCTTTAGTTGACCTCTGGTCCAGTTAATCTGATAGAAGCCAATCACAAAAGAACGTCTAAATAGTAACTTGGTTAGGAATCTGAGCCCTACCAAATCGTAATATGACCTCATATGAATAGAAGCTCCACATAACCCGTAAAAATATGATCAATCGTCTCCACTAACTTAGAACAAAAAGGACACATAATCAACTCTAAAACAATAACCCTTATATGAAAGTCTCTCTCTAGTGGGAATACTTTATAGTCTCACCATCCATAAAAGAATATTCAACTTAATTGGAACGCTTTTGTTCCAACGAGTCTCTATACCACCAGTAACAAGTATAATAATATCTAAATACGCACGAGTAGAAGTCATAGTGTACGTATCATAGACGTTTAGCAACCACCCCAACCTATCCGAATAATACCAAAAAAAAAACAAATCGTCCCATTTAGAGTGCTTAATAACCCCTCTTGAGGGACGACGCAAAGGCTCGATGTCTCACCCTATCGAAACACCATCTTTGACAAACAACATCCTATGAATGTCCAGAGAAAAGATCCTGTGAAACATCATTGTGTGGGGTACATGACCTAACCATGCATCATGCTAAAAAGAAGTAAAGATCCCGTCCCCCACCTGAATTGGGCAGAAGGACTATAAGTCGAACCCCTAAAGCACACCCTCTATCCATATCATATATCATATGGACATGCCTCACCTATGCATAATCCTGACTATGAAAGAATCTTTATATCCAACGCAAGAGCATCACCCTATTAAAGGCAAACAAATCCCAACCCCCCAAACCACCGTGATTCATACTAGCCAAGAATCTATCCCACCTGACCCAACGTAACTTCCTCTCATCCAGGTTCACAACCCAAAAGAATCTTGATACCATAGACTGGAGAGAGTGAAACATAAACCAAGGCACTAGAAACATCGACATCAAGTAACTTTCCAAGCTACCCAAGATCGACTTCAACAAGGTAAGGCGACCAATGATTGACAAACATTTTTCTTTCCAAGAAGACAACATATTTCAAAAACGCTCCAAAGAAGGCAACCAAGCACTAACCTGAGACATATTCTACTCTAGTGGAATACCCAAATGAGCGAAAGGACTGGAAGCAGGTGCACACCCCAACAATATCCTGAACCTGAAAATATCCAACTCCCACCCTAATAAATTTTCTTTTATACAAATTGATCCTAAGGCCAGAAGCAAGATAAAACCACCGTGAAATATGATTAATCTTCTTGGCGTTCTCAAAAGACCACGAAGTCAACAACATTGTGTCATCAACATAGAATATGTGAGATATGTCCATCCCACTAATAGCAATACCTCTAAACACATCCACCAAATGAGCCCGCTCTAGCGCAACATGAAATCCCTATGTGTCAAGGTTAAAAAAGAAAAGGAGATGGAGGGTCACCCTATCATAAGCTTTTATGTATCTTAAACTTGTCTATAGGAGACCCATTAATCAAAACCGAAGCACAAGCAAAACAAAAAAGAGCCATAATACACCCACAAGAAACCGATCCATATCCCATAATCTTCATAATCTCCACGAGATAATCCCAAGAACTATAGTCATATGCCTTCTGAAAATTCACCTTAAAGATTATAAGGGGATTGCTATGAGCCCTACTTCAAGCCACCAACCTATTCAGTAAGAACGTGCCATCCAAAGTCTATATGCCTTAAAAAACAGATTGCTTTATGCTCATGACACTATCAATAATCTCTACTAACCTATTACTCAAAAGTTTACCAATAATATTATATTGGCATTCAATTTAACTAATAGGTCTAAAATCATAAATTGTCTTCGGGTTACAAATCTTGGGAATAACCATGAAGAAAGACACATTACATCCATTTGGAACAGAATGCTGACCATGGAAATACATAACAAAAGCCATTATGTAATCAGCTACATGATCCCGTTAAAGCTTGAGGAAGGAAAAGGAAAAACCATCATGTATTTAGTGGATTTTATCGAACCACAATCCTATACTGCTCTCTTAATCTCACCATGAGAAAAAAAAAGCCTGTAAAAAATGAACCTGAGAATCATTCATGGAACAAAAAAGTTTGGAATCAGTCATTGGGTATCTTCCACATTGATTAGAGAACGAGGACCGATAATAAAGATGAAACTCATCTTTCACCCTAGCATGCTCATCAACCCACATACCATCTACTAGAACACACTGAATAGGCAACTGACATCTCTTACGTTTCAAAAATCCATGAAAAAAACTAGAATTTTCATCTCCCTTGATACCCTACTAAACCTTATATATTTTTAAGTTAAGTAACCTTGACAAATATGCTCCAAATTTGCCACCTCCTTAATCAAGGTAATCTATTGCTCTTAGACTACATCATCACCATCATCCTCCACAAGACGAGCATCAAGCAAATCAATCTGAGATCAAACCTCCCACCTTCTACCCTCCAAACAAACTCTAGAAGAAGAATTCCATAACCGTAAATTATATTTAAGAAACTATAACTTCTTATTTAAAGTAACCCATAGGTTCTTGTAACATCATGTTTCCTACCATTTCTAGGTTGTGGTCCGGAAGTCGATTGAGTAAGGCTTTGGACCTTAAAGAGGCAAAGTTTAGTTATTGTGGAAGGAGGTAATGATAGTTAAGAGATTTAACCCTTGAATTGTTTTTGGGTTGAAGGGTAAAATGGGAAAAGTCATAAGCGGGTTCTTTCATGAAATATGGATTTTTTTTTTTGTTCCAGAAGTTTTTTGTCCAAGAAATTTAGATAGTATTGTAGGGCTCCTCAACATCTTTCTGTGGATATAAAGATTCTCAAAATTGGAGTTAAAATGAAGTTATGACTGTTTGAAGTTAGTACGGTTTTGGGTTAAGCCGCATATGTTGGGCGTACAAGACAAGACCAATCACGTAGGTTCACCCTATTACACTGGGAGTACCAAGCGTACGTTGGTCGTACGCGATCAGATGCCAAAACAAAATTTGAGAGGTTTGAGCCCTATTTAAGCTCCTTAACTCCCCTAAACCCTTTTCATTCTCAGCCTGCACCCCTTCAATGTACCTCCTTGAAACCCTAACCATATTTCTAGCCTTGTGAGCAAAAAGAAGGTGTTTTTAAGTGCTTTGGAGTGTTGTTGGTGCATATTGGAGAAGAAGGAGCTCATTGGATACGTGTTGATTGCATTAGATCTTGTAGATCCAGACCTTCTGGAGGTATAAAACTTGAATCTTGATGATGCATTTGTTAGATCTAGCTATCTTTGGGTGTTATGAGCTTTTAGTCATTTTAGTATATAAAGTTTAGATCTTGAAAGTTTGTGAGCTTGTTATAGATAAAGTTGGAAACTTTATTCATCTAAACATCATATTGATTCAGATTTGATGGTTAGAGACTTGGACTTAATGGATTAAGTTGGAAAAGATGCACTTTTGGTCCCTTTGAGACTTAAAGACAAGATCTTGGTTGTTAGGCCCATTCTAATGGATAAAGTTTGAAACTTTATCAATTATGGGGACACTAGGAACCATAAAAATGTAATCTTGGTCATTAGTTCCTTTTCATGCATGAGCTAGGATGTCTTAATGAGATTAGAAGTTAGTGTTTTTGCTATTAAGCACTTAATAACCATGCAAGACCATTAAGTTGGAAACTTTATGGATAAGAACAACATTTGAGGACTAGATATGGAATTTGGACGAAAGAGATTAAGGAATTAAGCTCTTAATAGAAGGGAAGGTAACAACTAAGTTCGTTGGGCATACACTAGGTGCGTTGCGAGCACTAGGTCAAGGACCCCATTTATGGTCAAGGCTCAAGTACGATAAGCATACAAGTTGAGTATGCTGGCCGAACTCAGCTGAGTTGGCTCGGATTGACTTTTAACTTTTTGATATTGACCTGTTTTTGACTAAGTTTAACTTAGGGGTATTTTGATTATAAGTTAAGTTTGGTTATGTTGCAATGAATATGTGACCGGTAGACTTGATATTCAGAGCAGTGTCCAGTTCAATGATCTTTTTAGACTGAGAGGTTGAGTTTTCTTTACTGTGGGTCGAAGGCACCAATATTGTTCCACTTGGTTATGTATCCTGGTATATAGGATGTTGTTATGTTGTAATGATCTGTATCCTGGTATATAGGATGTTGCTACGTGGTAGTGGTCTGTAGATCTGCTTGTTTGTCTGCTGAATGGTTATATGTTTATTTGATGCATATATGGACATAATGTGATTGGGTTGACATTGTACTGCTTTTTGCTGCCAGTTAACAAACCTGGGGCAATCCAACCGAGAGTTTGTGGACCCAGTATGCGATGTGTATGACAATCCAACCGTGAGGTTGTGGGATATGGTAATCCAACTGGGAGGTTGTGGATCCAGTATGCGATATGTATAGCAATCTAACCAAGAGGTTGTGGGCTAAGGTAATCCAACTGGGAGTTTGTGGACCCAACATGCTTGATTATATATATTATCTATCTGTGTGGTGGTACTTTGGGGGAACTCAATAAGCTCCATGATTACAATTTTAGTTTTATGTTTATGGTATTTCAGATGATTGGGACAGGCGAAGGCGTGATCGTACATATCCTCTCGGTTTTGATAATACTGATTTGGGGACACTCTAATATATGATTGCTATTTTTGAGAACAATGTTTTGTAAATGAATTGTTTTGATTTTGATGGTATATGAAAACAATGATTTTACTTGATTTTAAAATGAAAATTTTTTCCTTTATTTTTAAGATGTTACAGTTCTTGACACCCTCCAAAGACTGAGACCAATAATTTTGTACAACTTGATCCAAATCAACTATCTCGAAGCAAGAGTGAAATAATTAGAAAGGAGATGGCCGATAATCCACCATGTGCTCCAATAATAGAGTAAGTCGTTGATCCGAGAGTTTGTTCTCAAGAAGCATACCCGTAAGATATAGAAAACTCTTGACAATCCCATCTAAACCAAAAACCGATCGACCTTAATTACTAAACTTCAAACACTGCCTATCATACCATGTATTGGGTCACTGAAATGAATATAAGAGAACTATGCATCTTCAATGAACTTATTAAAATTTATAGCAGAAATAGGATGAAATTGTGATCCAATCCTTTCTTACTCATCTCGGACTTCATTGATCTCCCATATAAGAATACATTCTCCCATGAACGAACCAATCAAAGAAACGAGCTCCATCTAAAGTTGTTGCTTGCCATCAAGCCCTTGAGTGTAACAAATAGTAATAAACAAGACATCTAACCTAGCCAAAATCCACAAAACCTTAATTACAACAAACTAGTAAATAATCTCGACACATGTGTGATGAATCCGACCACGATCCCATATAGGTAAAATCCCACCTGACGCCCCACGACGTGGCTATAAATCATGCATAACATAAATATTACCCCAAAATGAACGAAACAAATCTCTCTCTCTCTCTCTCTCTCTCTCTCTCTCTCTCTTTCTGTATACACACACACACACACACACATATATATATATATATATATATATTTCAAATTCGTCTCCTAAATCGCCCAAAAATTCACCTTATGCTTATGAGATAAGGATCTAACCAACACCATCTAATCTAAATCAATCGCTTCTTGAATATTTATCGAATGAAAATTCATGGATACCCTTTCTCTACCTTTGTCCTTCAAATAAATCTTAAACACAAGATTGAAACCCACTCATATCATAACCAACCGCCTCCCCATTTCAACAATTTTTTAGACTCTTCATTTTGAAGTTTGTTTGTAAAAGAACTGACCGACAGACATCCACTTCTTCCAAAATTAATTGAATTTGGTTTGAAAACTCAAGGTGTGAAATAGAATCTTCAGAAACATTGACCCCGACATTTTACTGAAATTACCAGAAAAATCTACAAGTTTTGTTTGATTGTACTGCCTGAAATCACCCTTAAACCCATTGGAAATGTTATTCACACCACCAAGAATCCGAGAACATGCAACATTGGAAGCTGTCCGGGCAGTGAACATCAATGCAGTAACAAGAGGAGCTGCTATTGGAACAGTACCAACAGCACAATCAGGTTGGTGAGTTGTTATTGGAACAATTGTAGGCCCACTACAATCATAAATTATATTACTATCTAATATGAGAATGAAATTCTTAATGCATTTATCTGATAGATACTATATCAATACCAAATATCATTAAAAAAATCATTATTGAAACCATTGAACAATAACTGTAATTTTCATAGAATTACAAAACATCATTACTTTCAAAATGATTGTTCGTAGTACATAGCACCAAAAGGTTTTTAAGTGAGCGCCACATTGACGAATCTCTCTCTCCATGCTTATTGTGGGATAGAACTCCTATATGGTCAAGCAACAAGGTTGTATCTAGGCAACACGCATATTTGGTCCACTACTGGGGTTCAACAAGGAGACCCCTTGGGACAACTTCTCTTTGCCCTTGTGTTGCACCTGCTCTTGCATAATACTAGAGACATTTGCAATATTCTTATCCATGCATGGTACCTTCATGATGGCACACTTATCGGAGATTCGGAGGAGGTGGCCAAAGCATTGGACATCATTACAATGATTGGCCCAAAATTAGGCCTTCAGCTGAATATCAAGAAAACCGAGCTCTTTTGGACCTCGTGTGATGGTAGGAAATTACGTGAGGGGATATTCCCGACTGGTATTGGAAGGTTTCCTTTGGGGGTGAAAGTTCTTGGGGGAGCTCTTACTAGATATGCTAGTTTCATCTGCAACTTAGCCATAAAGAGAGTCGAAAACGCTGTGAATTTGATGCGCCTTCTTCCACAATTATCTGACCCCCAGAGTGAACTCCTTCTGCTTCAGTCTTGTATGGGTATTGCTAAGCTTTTCTTTGGGCTGAGGACGTGCCAATCCTTCACATGAAGGAGGCGGCAATATTATTTGACAATGGGTTGCACGGGGCGATTAAGGACATTATGGTTTGTGGTGGCCCTTTTTTTGGGGACTTGCAGTGGCGAATTGCTTCCTTACCCATTAGGTTTGGAGGTTTGGGTTTATCCTCGGCGGTAGAGGCTACCGCATATGCTTTTGTTGCCTCAAGGGCCCAATATTGGGTATTGCAAGACCACATCTTACGTGATAGCGTTACATATGGTATGGATTCTGATTATGATCGTGCCATGGCATCTCTTCGTAACAAGCTTCTAGATTTTTGTTACATCCCCAAATTCACAGTCAGAAAATACCGGTTTAATTTATGCTTTTAAAATAATTTCAGAATAATCCTTTGATTAAAAGAGTTGCGGAATTTGTTCCCAAAACATAATATGATAAAATAAAGTTTATCAAAGCATTTCGTTAAGAAACGTATTTTCATTATATAACAAAACTCGGGATGTCATGTTCTGATACAGACCAAAACATAAACGGCACATTATAAGCCTTACAATAGTTATTTATAACTACAAGCCTATAAAAAATATCTTGATAGTTCATCCAACTTATGCTCTCGGGCCACTACCTGTAAAACAAATAAAACTGAGCGGGTCAGGCTTGGGAGCCTGGTGAACATATAGGGTTTTTCAACCCATAATAAATAAATTTATTAATTTCATCAAACAACAATAACCCGATTACCCATTCCCGTTATCCTCACTTTACGTCCCTAAAACAACTATCACAAGGGACCTAGCCTAAGGATTTTCATCTGGGCGACAACACTGCTTTGGGGTTTTCCCACCAATTTATGTCAAATAAGGCAACCATGTGGGGGATGGAGTACAACAATTGAACACCCAAGTTCAATAACACCTACAGGTGGCGAGTCTACTAGTATTCTAATGGACTGTCTAGAAGAGTCTGTGGTCGTCACCTAAACTCTGCTAGGTGACTGAATCAGCAACAACATCGATGCCTCTCATCATTTTATCACACATCAACTATTTCATCTACTTATGTTATACCCAACATATTTGTAAATAAAAAATACATATATACAATTTAAATCGTTCTAAACATGTATAAAACATTCATTTCTGATAAAAAACAATATATATATATATATATATGTGTGTGTGTGTGTGTGACAATAGTCAATCTTGAGTCAAGTTGAGTCATCAAGTCAAACCGGTCAACTCGATTAAACCTTGTGTATTAGGGTTTGTGTTATGTTCATACTGTATAACTTGCTATATTAATGGGACAACATCACTTGGGAAAAATCTTGTGTTAAAATTTCCTGAGCCTTAGAGCAAATCGATGAACTAAACTGATAAAACCATGTTGCATACTCATCGGGAATGTGTAAGATCCTTAAACAAGGCTTAACAGTGTTTGCGGACCTTACATTGCGAAGCCAGACACTCACAAATGCCACACTCGAAACCTCTCTCAATCGTTTTCACTCTATCTCTCTCTATTTGAAATCTCTCTAAGTATGTGAAATCTCTTCAAAAACTCTCTTTGTATGAGAAATCTCTCTAAGTATGTGAAATCTCTCCCAAATCTCTCTAAGTATGTGAAATCTCTCCCAAATCTCTCTAAGTATGTGAAATCTCTCTCAAATATCTCTTTGTATGAGAAATCTATCTAAGTATGTGAAATCTCTCCCAAATCTCTCTAATTATGTGAAATCTCTCCCAAATCTCTCCAAGTATGTGAAATCTCTCTCCAAAGTTTCCCGTAACTTTTTAGAATCATTTGGGTCATTCCGACCCTTAACCGTGTCAAAAACGGCTTAAAACGGGGTAAAAACGAGAAAAATGGACATTAGGAACCGAAACCTCTCGAGGAGAGAGAAGCTTCTTAGGACCCAAAGGTCCTCTTAGGGATCGAGAGCAAGGAGGAGCCGAACCCTCCTGAGCCGAAGGTCCTTTCAGGGCCGAACCTCGCCCAGGAGGAACCGAACCCGAACCCTGCTTAAGAGGAACCGAACCCGAACCCTGCTTAAGAGGAACCGAACCCGAACCCCGCTTAAGTGGAACCGAACCCGAACCCCGCTTAATAGGAACCTCGCCTCACCTCGGAAGAACCGAACCCGAAGGTACTGTTCACCACTGTTCATTCGGCACATTTCGGTCGGACGCGTCGTCTCTTATCTCCGGACCGAACCCCCCCTCGCCTTCGCCTTCGCCTCCCTTCGCTTCCTCGCCCCCTTTCGCTTCCCTCTGTTCGTTTCATTTCCGGCTACAGCCCCCAGCAAGGACCGAACCTCGGCCTAGGGACCGAGAGGTCTCGCTGGGAATGCTTTTCTTCCCGGTTTTCGCGTAATTTTGCGTTTAAGGCCCGTTTTTAATTATTTTAACGTGGGATTTTCACCCAAAATCATATTTTAACATAATAAACTCTAAATATTCACAATTTAATCATATTTTCATAAAAATCTTTATTTAAATAATAAAAGTTAGTGGGTAAAGTACAAAGAGGTGGAATGTTGACTTTGTTTTACCTTATGACACAAGCAACCACTCCCACACCCACTCTATGACCAGCCACACCTCCCCACCTTACCTAGGTCACTTCAATGTCCCTTACACTCAATCTCTACTCATTCCCACGTTTTCTTAGAGCGGGAACAAAACACCCTCTCTCCTCATTTCTCTCATTTGCACTTATTTCACTAATTATCAAGCACCATTTTTCTCTCAAACTTTTTCTCCACAAATTTCGAGATTCAAGGCTGATTTTCAAGTGTTCTTCCACTATTAGTAAGTATAATTCATCCTCCTTATGATTATTTCACTTGTTATACTCAAATCATGGATATCTTACACAAACTCCATCATGGTTGTGTTAGAGCTTCGAATCTTCAAGTGATTCTTCAAGTGTTCTTGGGTTGAACACTTCTCTTCTTCAACACTTATCTACTGAAATCACTCTAGGTGAGTTCATAACCCTACATTTTCATGTTTTCTGAAGTTTTTAAGGGGGGAATACAAGTTAAAACACCAAGAACATAACTAAATTTTTTTAACCGCCTTCATCAGAAAAGTTCAACTCCATTCACGGACTGTTTTGGGCATCTTAAACTTTTTTTTTTCAAAACTGTACAAGGCGCAAATAGTTCAAGTTTTTAGCTTTAAAATGACTACTTGCACATCTCCATATGATTTTTCTATAATTTATGGGGATTTTTACAAAAATGCCTATCATTTCAAACAACAATCCGGATCAGTCCGTGATTTTGGACTTATTCACCCAAGTTGGAGGTCATTAAAAATCTTGATTAAAATTATGAGTAAACTAGACACATTTTTTGAACTCTCAGAATTTACGGATCTAGTGTTCGATTTCGTTTGATTTTTTTATGATTTTTCCAAAACAGTGTAGAAAAGCTAAAGTTAGCCAACAGCATATAAATATCATAACACTTTGTATTACATTGAGCAAAGTGTATAATCATAAGTTCTAATTATTGAATGTGTTTCTTTGTTAGTTTATCATCATTAACTGAAACTAAGTCATTCGTAATAAATATTATGCATTCATTTTAGAACAAGTATAATAAACTATAAAGAGTATAGTTTGATAAATTCATAACACTAATACATTTCCATTAAAGAGTTTATACACATTACATACATTTTAGATAAACTATAATAGGTATAGTTTATGATACATCACTCAACACACTCGTACAGAAAGGGTACATTCATACAGAAAAGATTTATATTCACACACATTTCACGTAAACTTGTTAACCTATATTGTGAGACTCTCTCTTTCTCTCTCCCCGTACGTCCGAGTGCGGGATATAATTCCTGGTAGTTATAATCAGAATCTCCTTGAGGGAGAACGTGATACTTGTATATAGATCTATATTGGGTTTGACACCCCACATCTTGCTGCTAGCTACAGTGGGACCTGCAGGTCTACGGGTGACAAATGTCATTTCATTTTCGCGACGCCTGAGAAACGTTGTGGCAGGTTCACATAGTCACAGTATGATTATAACGACTCACCTAGGGAGATAACAATTCATAAAGTTTACAGGATTTCATAAAACCTAAGTAGGTTTTAGGTTGATTTAAAATTTACTTTCCATATCAATTCAAACTCACGACATTTCTACTAAGTAAGAATGATTTCTTATACATGTTGGTCTTTGGTTATAAGGCTACATTATACGGATTTTAAGGAAAATATCGGATTTTTCAGAAACAAACGCGACATTTACATGTGAAAGACTTCTACTAAGTTTTATAATAAAAGCTTATGAACTCACCAACCTTTGTGTTGACACTTTTCAAACAACTTGTATTCTCAGGAAATCACTAAACAGGTAATCAAGTGCTTTTGAGGATGGGACGTTAAGGCGTCAAACTTTTCATATTTTGTCAACATATTGTAATTGATTTTGAAACATGTAATTCATACAAGTGATGTAACTTTTTCAATTATATATATGTTGGTTGTGTTTGCTTAAATTACTATTGAAATTGTGGTTATGATACTATACATGAAGTCCTCCACCCCCAGACGTTTCCGCCATCCTTGGTTTGGGGGTGTGACAATATATATATATATATATATATATATATATATATATATATATATATATATATATATATATATATATATATAACACGTATTTTATATAAAATACTTCATGTCTATGTGTAAGATGAAAGTGACTATACACTCACCTGTTAAGACGATAATTGGGCATTACCTCGTCTCTTAAAATAATATTCTTCGATGAAACCGGAATATTTTTCCAAGAACTGGGCTTCATGCAAGGAGAGTTTCGGCTTCAAAATATAATTTTCTCGGGAAGTTCAGAGTGTCGGGACTTGCTTCGGGTGTTAAGACGATATACTAGGCTTCGGGGGTATTTCTTGCAATTTAGGAGAGAGTTTATAGGTGTAAAGGTGTAAAGAAAGTAAACAAAATCTGGCTGCCCTCGATTTCTATATATAGGGGCTGGAACCTCGATTTACGCTGGGCGTAATATCCTTGTACGCTGGGCGTACTGCAAGGCGGTCCAGTATGTTGGGCGTACACCGAGTACGTTGGGCGTATGAGTGGATCATCTCGGACTTATCGGAGCTACGTACACGCGTCGACCATACAAAGTAGTAGGCTACATGGCCCAACTCAGACCATGAACACGAGTACGCTGGGCGTACTCTGAATTTCCAAACATCTAAAATTCATAACTTTTGCATACAAACTTCGTTTTTGACATTCTTTATATCCACACGTAGGTGAGACTATGATCTACAACTTTCGTTTAGACTCCGCCGGCTAATTTTGATTTTATTTTTTAAGTAATATTTTTAATAGGCCGGGACAGAAAAGTTGGTTAAAAATTCATAACTTTTTCACCTGACATCCGTTTTCATCTGTCTTTTTACCGTTAAAATACAATCAACAAGATCTTCGAGTCTCATTTAGATTGTTTTGGCTAAAAATTATTCGATCTAAAATTCGAGTTTCGGGCTGCTACTATTATGCCAAATCTTAGAAAATTCATTACTTCCTCATACGAAGTCAGATTTTGACATTCTTTTTATGCACACTCTCGTTTTAACGAATACTACAATTTTCATTTAGATCACTAAGGCTAAAAATCACTTTAACGAAAATTCACTTTTTATGTCATATAACGTTGTGCCGGTTCTGTCGCGAAACTTTGACAAGCCATAATTTCTTCGTTATAACTCGGATTTCGGTATTCTTTATATATCCAGAATCCTTATCTCAACTACTACAACTTTCTACATAGATATTAGGTTTATCTAACATTTTATTTCCGATGCTTATTTTTATTCTTAACTTATTAAATCATAATAATTAAGTAAAGAAGCATAAAATTCACATAATATTCACATAATTTCTCTTTATTATTTCAATACGAGTTACAAAGGTTAATCTAGACTATTACATCATCTTTAGTGCTTAGCCCAGAAACACGGGTGTTACAATTTTGACCTTAACAATTTTACTACTAAAGACACTGCCACTCCTAAATCCCAGAATACGCTGGCGAGTGTCATTTTTCATAAAATTGTCCAAGATATGGAAGTGCATCTCGACATGATGGCTCGGCAGAAAGTGGTTTTCTAGTGCTTACGTGCACCACATGCTCAAGATTTTCTTCTAGCTATCCCTATAGATGGGCGTGCCCAACATATGGATTCCGTGGAGTATCGTACTATCCTCAAATATCGACTCATGATTCCCATATTCCCAGCTGAGGAGATATGTTCTGTGTGTCGCAAGACATGTTTGGACTCTTTTGGAGAGCATGTAATTCACTGTAAAGAACTCTCAAGGTTCAAATACAAGCACGATATGGTTAGAGATGTTTTGTTTGACATATTTAAGCGTACTAGGGTTTCCGCTAAGAAAGAGGCACCTGTTAATTTCTTGACTGACCCGACAAAAGGAAGGTCAACCCTCAGACCAGTTGACATTTTGATTTTTGGATGGATCCGAGGGAAACACACATGTGTGGACCTTAAATGGTATCTCTTCTCATGGGCTTGAGGGTTGGGGGTTTCACGGTAGGACATGCTTCTTTAAAAGCAACTACATGCAAAGTCAGCAAACATGAGGAATCATGCATGGAAAATCAACACATGTTTATACCATTTGCATTTGATACGTTTGGCATCCTCGCGCCAGATGCGATAGAGCTTCTTAATAGAGTACGATGTATCATGCATAGTAATGTTATATCCCCTAGAACTTCGGATGTAGTCTTTAAAAGAATTAGTTTCACCATACAAAAAGGCTTAGCGATGTAGCTTGTTGTCCGTTTGTCATCTTACTCATTGTATGATGATAATTAAATGAATTTGGATTTGCTTATTTCATTAGCAATTTTGATTAAAAAAAAAGTGCTTTAAAAATATTGTGACTTAATAAGATATAATGATAATCATGTGAAAAGTTTTGGCATAATGAAACTAGAAGTAGTTAATTAGTTTTATATTTGGTTTGGAAATTTAAGATTCAAAATACCACCAAACCTAATCATCCAAATCTAAATATTTTCACCACATAAACAAAGTTGTTTGTTAAAATGACCATATAGAGCAGTATTATATCACTAGAAAGTCATACTTTTTCAATCTTTAACAAAATGACAAACATTTGTGAAAATAAGATCACAAGCTCTCGAGCAAGCCTTTTCTGACCAGATTACAACCAATAGATATTCACAAGTTCAGTCTATTCTTCATGAATAATATGTATGATAAATTCAATGATCCCACAAATAAATCCGATAATGATTCACTACTCACGTTTTCCTCTCATTAGTATTTATATTTTCTTCGTTTCCGCCGTAACGTCCAACAATACAATCATAATTTATTATCGCTAAAAGAAAAAACATATATTGTTCTATTTAAGGGTTTTGATATCATATCTTTAGGAAGTAATTTATATTTCCAATATGATTATTCACAAGACATACTTCGAGTTGTTTGTAATTCATTATGATTTCGATTCGATTATGTTTCCATACAACAATGCGTGATTATAGCGTTCTTGATTTGATATTGATTGTTGGTGTTTTTATGAGGTTTGCATTTTTTTTTCTCTTTCCATTCATAAGTTATTCTGCCAATTTAACTAGCTTTTATTAATTTCCCATGTATATTTTATGCTATATTTATTTTATGACTGCTCTGGGTATTGTCTACTTTTTATATTTTTTATATGTTTAATTTTAGAAAATATCAAAGTCAAATGCAGAACAAGTGATCTCGGGACTTTGGGCTAACTTAAAATAATGGGCTTCTGGATAGAAATACTGGGTTGAAGATAGGGCAAAGAATAGGTCAAGTAGTGGGGCATGTAGCAACAAGGACAACAAGTGTGATATATCCCTTGCGATTAACATAGGTCATTAAGAAAGAGGCCAAAATAACTAAAAAGTACCTTATATAGTACAAGCATGGTTTTAAATTGATGTAACGTTAGAATATCTATAATTTAGTATACTTTTTGTCAGAAAAAATGTTTTATACTATATAATTTGTTTGATTCTTATTTAGCAAATAACAACCTTGTTGCAAGGAGGTGCTTGCTTTGTTTGTTCAGATAAAAATTCATCATATAATTCAACATTGTTTAGGATTATATTCATTATTGTATGTATTCATGAGGTAATAAATTGGAAATACATCACTCGTTATTTCACTCTTGAGAAACCTATGCATGTCGACTTTTGTAAAATCCGTATTTTGGGGCTAGAAATTTTACGTTTTTATTAAATTATTTGAGAAACATTTTTTAATTAAATTTAAATAAAATGATTAAAATAAATAAATAATGAATTGACAGATTGAAAGTTAACTAATATAAAATTTTATCAAATTAGTGTCTAGTTAAGCGGGTTTTGGTGAAAGTTTACATTAACAAACTTCAGATTTCAAACTACGGAATTTTATCTTTAATAAAAATTTTAGTCTTAACAAAATTTAGTCTTATCGTGTAGGAATTTTATCTTTGAGAGAGATGTAATTCTGAAATATAAATTAGAAAGTCATAATAAGTTAAAGTGAAGATTCTTGATCGTCATGATAATTAATTGGCAAATATAATGGTGGCTAATGTAATTCAAACACCACGATCGGTCCTGAAAAATGAAATATTCTTAAAGGTTGAGGATGAATAAGAAAAAAAGGGCCCTTATCTTTATTATAATTTTGTATTTTTAAATAAAAATATATAATCAAAAAAATTAAGCTCTGTGCAGCTGCCCACTTTGCCCTCCCTCTAAGCCCCCCATGTCAAACACATTAAAGTTCATCAGTTAATTAACCTAGCATCATGATTTGGTCGACCTCTAGTCATAATTGTAAATGGTCATGATCAACTATGATTCAAGAAAACAGAGTTAACTTAGGGCTCGTTTGATATAGCTTCTAACTGTGTCCAACAGGGGACCCGGTCCAAAAAAAGTTAATCAACTTGTTTGATATGGTCTTTACCATCAAGGACTCTGTCCAAAATGTGGGTTCGGTCCAAACTTTGGAGCTAATTCAGTCCTCTCCTTTCTTTTGTTGGATCGAGACAAAAACTCAAACTTTCGATTTTTCCCTATGATTGAACACCTAAACGAGAAGAAAAACCATCTACGAATTGTTGCTATCGCTCCGAACTGCTGCTCGACGACGTTGGCTTCCTTCGACCACTCAACCGGAGACCGCCAATATTCCGTGTAGGTGAGTTTTCGTTTCTATTTTCTCCAATTTTTTGTGCTCGAATTTTGCTGGGATGTTGGCCTTTTGCTCTGATGTTGAAGTTTGTTGGTTTTTTTTTTTTTTTTTTTTTTTTTTTTTTTTTTTTTTTTCGATTTCTTGTCTTATAATCGAACTATTGATGATTTTTTTTTCTAAAACTTTTTTCGATTGTAGCTGTTGTTGTGTTCTTGTTTTTGCTGTGAATTTTGATTTGTGTTGTTAATGTTTTCGTATGATTCAAATTGATGCGAATTTTAAACTTTTGTCAAGCTTGAAATTGTGCTGGAGTCCGCATAAGTAAAAAAGTATGCAACATAAAATTATTTGTTTTATGTGGTTCCTTAATCCACGTGTGATAGATAATCAAGGATGAATAATTCATTGTAATTTGAGAATGGAATTTCACTATGTTTCTTATCTGTTACTCCATATGTAGTATGAAATCCGATTTTATCTCATTTGAATTGTTTCATGATGTCTTTTCTTTGTTGATGTGATGATTAACTCTATTTCTTCTTTAGGTTATGGACATAAAACGCTTCATCAACATGATGAGCGACCACGAGATACACTCAAGGGAAAGATTGTTAATCCCTGTAAGGTAAACCATAGACATGGACGAAGCTTGCTTAGGGCAAGGGGGGGGGGGGGGGGGGGGCTGTGGCCCCTCCTGAATTTTTTTGTTAGAAATAGCCCTTCCACTTTAGAATCTATAGAATTGTCTGGGTGAAATTTTGTATTTGAATTATGTGGTGCTGACGTGGACATGGGTAATACAGTCATTTTGTGGTTAAACAAGTTTTGCCCGTCATTATATAGATTTTGATGGTAATATAGTCATTTTGCACAGTCAGTTATATGCAAAATTAAACAACAAATTTCATTCAGAAGTTAACTCAGTTAGAACTTCTAATCTAGTCAGCTTCTAACCCAGTTAACAACTATCAAACAACCCCTTAGTTTTATAGACTATATTTACTCGACAATAGGTAATTAACATACAAACTCAAACATATATAGATCTTTGATCAAACAAAGAAGATAAATTAAATAACTCATATGTCTTATTGATGTGTTGCGTAATTCGACATTCCTTGATGGTTTTCGACTGATCTGTATGACATGCGGCATGTAGAAATAAAGAATGTGTGACCTTTTCTTCTTTTCAGCACTTTTCTGCATCCATTGTTCCTGTCCAACATCCAACTCCATTTTGCTTCGTATTTCCACATCAACCCATTATATATGCAAAATAGAAGTTACAAACATTTTGATTATCGTTTATCTTTAAAGGCATAAAAAACACAACTTGAAACAGTAAGATATCATACAAATATTATGTATAAAAGAAGCAATATCATGTATCCACGACTAACTCTTTAAGTATAATGGAGGTTATCCAAACTCAATGTTAAACCTCCGCAAATAGTTTTCAAAACTAAGAATAGAAATATATATATATATATATATATATATATATATATATATATATATATATATATATATATATATATATATATATATATATATATATATATAGAGAGAGAGAGAGAGAGAGAGAGAGAGAAAAGCTTTTATCGAAGGTAAAATTTCCAAAATACCATTAGTTATATCATAAAGCAAACATTAAAAGAATTAAAGGGTGCAATGTTTATGCTTCTAAATCACAACCTAATGTAATCTCTCAATAGTATAAATTTGCCAACGATGGTTAACAAAATTTAGACTCATGACTAGTAAGCACATAGTACAAGCCTTAACGTTTTCTCGTTCTACAAACTAGGTACTAGTGAACCATCACACTAGATCACGTGAGGGATACATAGTCTATAAATGACGTGAGAGATAGCTAGTCTATAAATGCACATGCGTGTGTTATATAAAACATCTAACAACCCTTTAACCGGGTATTCTACAAAAATAAAGGATCCCACATCACGTAGCCACCTAACTCAACCCATTCTATTGAAATGCACAAGTAGATTAGTAAAAACAATTTCAAAAACAAAGCATTGATTGTTCGTAATTGGAATAAATGATTTTCTTGAATGAAGAAATTACATATAGTATTCATATTTCAATCAAAGGGTATAACATACAAAATCTATTAAAAAAATATAAAGATAAGGTCTAAGGAAATGTACTGTTGATATAACTCACCTCAAAAGATTACACAAAGCTCACTTCACCTCCCTCCTTGGAATGTTGGATAAAGATCACCTATTGTTAAAGTTTAATCTCACGATTATATTCTAATTAAATTCCTAATTATAATTAGTGTTTGGAATCTCATTATTTTAAAATATGCTTATCATGTCATTAGAAAGGTGCAATAAATTGTTAGATTTCAAACTGATCAATAGTTTAAAACTTATGCCATTTTCAGTTTCTCTTGCGATGAACCTTACTTTTCATGTCTTGAAAACATGATCATGTTTTGCCCAATGAATTCAAAAATCATGAATTTTCTCTAATTTTGGTAATGTACTTTGATGCTTTGATATCAAACATTCTGAAAGACCCCAACTTTTGTATTTTTGAAAGACCCAAACTTTTATACTTCGCAATATTATTACTACTTTGCAATATTATTACTCTAAAACATGCTACTTGCATATTCTTAAAAGCAATATTTTACATTGATAAAGGGATTACAAACTACTGGATACAAACCGACTATTACAAAATGTTATATATTACATAACTACCAAGGATATTGTAATTTATACAAACATAAACTGAAGTACAAAAGTACTATTACAAACTATTATAAATCTTTCAACAGTATGTGAACATACTAGTTACTTATCACCTGCAATTGTTAAACATTGATAGGGTAAGCAGTAACGCTCAGTGAGTTCAATAATAGATATAATATAACGTTATGTCATATATATACTTCAATATGACAAAAGAAAAGAGGAACAACAAGACATATGTGAAATCATGTGACAAGCATTCATATCAATCAAAGACTTTGTTCAAAGATATACTTTTCAATGCTTGATATACATCAATAAAACTTTGACCCAAATGGCATAGAAGACATGCAATTTCTTATTAACATCTTGTTAGATTTCAGGCTTATAGTCCTGTCTAACCATTTGCCAATGCCATATAATAGAAGTCACTCTCTTACGGAGACATGCTCTACATGGCCAGAGGCTACGTACCAGTACCAATGTAAATCTAAGTCCTTTCAGTGATCACATGGTCAAAGGTATTACATTTGCTATAAACAAAGCGAATAAAATAACACGGGAAAATAACTCAGAATAATAACACTGAAAAGCACATATCACATATAACACATAACATACAATTGTTCCTATATATTGAACTCACCTTAAATTAACCAGGGGTTAAAATAGTAATTTGGACAACACTTCGGCTATAAATATGACTTTCTATGTTGAAAACCGGGCTCTGCAAAGGTAGGGCTTCAAAACCGAAAAAATAAAAATTTTGGGCTTCTCGGGAGCTTTGGGACGTGTTTCGGGTGCTAAAATTGATACCAGGGCTTCGGGGAAAGTCAAAATAGTGAATATATGGAATTAGGGTGAAAAATGTCAAAATTTCAAAGTTACCCGGGAAGGCTCGCAACCTCCCTTTATATAGGGCCTAGGGTTCGGTCCTTGTGGCTGAGAGGAGTCCGCGTTGCAGCTGTGAGGTTCAGTCAGGAGGGGTGACGAGGCAGGCGCGAAGGCTCGGACGTGAGGAGGCGTGGAGGAGCGAGGTTCGGACACCAAGGCGACGCGCATCGGACTTTCGTTGGACTGCACTTCAGTCGAATCAGTATGCGACACGCGCCGGCTTCGGATTGGGCCATGTCTCGGATACGCTGATGATTCGTGCGAGGTGACGTGGCCTAGCACTATTCATGCGAGATTTCTCGGAATTTGAGCCCCGAACTTCTAAAATCCATAACTTTCGCATACGAGCTCCGTTTTTGACGTTCTTTATATGCACGCGTAGCTAAAATTACGCTCTACAACTTTCGTTTAGACTATGTCAGCTAATTTTGACTTTATTTTTAATATTATTATTTTTAACAGATCGGGACAGAAAAATCTATTAAAAATTCATAACTTCTTCATCCGACATCCGTTTTCGTCAGACTTTTTACCGTTGTACTACAAATGACGAGACCTTCGCTTCTCGTTTAGGATGTTCCGGTCAAATATTGCTCGATTTAAAATTCGAGTTTTTAGCCGTCTACTGCTAATTTGAAACTTCGAAAAATCATAACTTCCTCATACGAAGTCAGATTTTGGCATTCTTTTTATCGAATTTCTCGGTTTAACGAATACTACAACTTTCATTTAGATCACTATGGCTAAAAATTATTTTATCAAAAACTCACTTTTTACGTCATTCGGCGTTGTGTCGGTTTTATCGCGGATCTTCGATTGGTCATAAGTTCTTCGTTATAACTCGGATTTCGATAATGTTTTCGCCTACAATATTCTAACGAGATGATTTACAACTTTCAATAATAAAATTTTACTTATTTTAAATTTTATATTTTTGCTAAATTTCACTATTTGGCTTTTAATTGGAATCTCATAAGACTTCCAATATTTTCTGAGTGATTCTAAACATAGTTTTACTTCATTTCTAGTAAAAACTATCTGTTAGAACTCAACACCCAATTCCACATAGTATTTCACTATTTTATTCATTACAAAACATGATTTCAAAACGTGTATGTTACAGCAGCCTCTGGAGATTCCCATGTGGAAATGGGAGCAGATCACAATGGATTTTATCACCAAGCTATCGAGGATGACGAATGGAACTGTCTCATCATAGATGCTCAAGCATTTGCGCAGATAATTCACATGAAACACATCATGAATACCTGCCAAATCTTCAGTCAATTCTAAGTGGTATGCTTTCTTTCCCATTCTTTGGATGATTTTGAAAGGACCAAAAAATCTAGGACTCAACTTTCCTTTCCTCCCATATCACATAAGGCCTTTCCATGGGGATACCTTCCGCATCACGAAATCAACCACTTGGAATTCTATAGGTCGTCTTCTCTTTTCTATATAGGACTTCTATCGATCCTGGGCTGCTTTCATTCTTTCTCATACGATTTGAATCTTGTCGGTGGTGTCTTGAATCATTTCAGCGCCTCCAAGGATCTTCTGTCCTACATCACACCAACATAATGGTGTACGGCATTTGCGACCATATAATGCTTCATATGGTGGCATTTTGATTGAAGTGTGGTAACTGTTATTATGCGAAAATTCGACAAGCGGTAAGTATTTATCCCAGTTACCACCAAACTCCAAGACACATGCACAAAGCATCTTCTACTGTTTGGATTGTTCTCTCTGTCTGACCATCTGTCTGGGGATGATAAGCTGTGCTGAGGGAAACTTGAGATCCCAATTCACGTTGCATACTTGCCCAAAAGTGATAAGTGAAGCGAGTATCGCGATCGGAAATGATCTTTAGTGTCACACCTTGTCTTGCAACAATTTCATCCAAGTATACTTGTGCGTATTTCTCCATTGAAGCCGTTTCACGCATGGCGAGAAAATGTGCACTCTTAGTCAGGCGGTCGACGATTACCCAAATGTTATCATGCTGTCTAGTAGTCTTTGGCAATTTGGTAATAAAATCCATGGAGAACTCTTCCCACTTCCATATAGGAACACTAAGACTTTCTGGGGTTCCATAAGGCTTTTGGTGCTCAGTTTTGACTTGTAAGCATACTAAGCATTCCTGTACATATCTTTCAATGTCTCTCTTTAATCCAGGCCACCAATAATTAGCTCTTACATCATAGTACATTTTACTTGTACCAGGATGTATTGACAGCTTAGACTTATGAGCTTCATCTAAAATCTTCTGTCTTAATCCACTAATCTTTAGAATCCATAGCCGATTCTTTGAATACTTTAAATACTCGTGGATCATAAAGTAAAACATCAGCATAATGTACCATTCCTTCATTCTTCACATTTTCTGGCTTTAAGGCCTCAACTTGCCACTTCTCTAGTTCATCAAGAATAGTGAAATTCAATGTAGTGTGAGTAATAGTATAACACATACTATTATGATAAACCTTCCTTCTAAGTGCATCTGCAGCCACATTAGCCTTTCCAGGATGGTACAGGATTTCGCAGTCATAGTCTTTGATCAGCTCCATGGCTCGTTGCTGTCTCATATTCAAAGTTTGCTAACTGAATATATACTTGAGACTCTTGTGGTCGGTAAACAATTGGCATTTCTTACCAAAAAGGTAATGTCTCCAAAGTTTTAGGGCAAATACCACTGCAACGAGTTCAAGATCATGGGTGGGATAATTCTTTTCATAATCTTTCAGTTGTCTTGAGGCATAGGCTATCACTTTACCACGCTGCATCAATACACAACCGAGTCCCAATCTTGAAGCATCGTTATACAAGGAGAAATCATCATCACCTTCTTGGATTGATAGGATTGGAGCATGAGTCAAAAGATCTTTTAGAGTTGAGAAAGCTTTTTCTTGAGCTTCACCCCATTCGAACTTCACTTCCTTCCGTGTAAGACTCGTGACAGGTACGACTATACGAGAAAAGTCTTTAATGAATCTCCGGTAATATCCCGCGAGACCTAAGAAACTTCGAATTTCGGAAGCATTACAGGGCACTTCCCAATTTTGAATGGCTTCGATTTTGATAGGATCTATGGATACACCGTCTCTAGAAATAACATGGCCAAGAAATTGAACTTGACGAAGCCAAAATTCACATTTCGAGAATTTAGCATAAAGTTTCTCCTTTCGAAGAAGTTCTAAGATTTCACGAATATGAACGGCATGATCAACTTCAGACTTGGAATAGATTAGAATATCATCAATGAATACGATGGTAGACTTATCGAGCATTGGGTGGCATACTCGATTCATCATATCCATGAATACAGCAGGAGCATTTGTCAAACCGAATGGCATGACAAGGAATTCGAAATGCCCATAACGAGTACGGAAAGCAATCTTCGGTACATCTTGCTCTTGTACTTTCAAGTGATGATAGTCATGTAACATCTGGAATCCTAGGTATATTATTTTAATATTTTATTTTGGAATTTGTGAAGGAACTCGACGAGTTGATGCTTAGACTCACCGAGTAGGGTCGCGGTTGATCATCCGGGTTCGCGTTGGACTCGGCGAGTCCACGTTGTTTAATGAAACCCTAATTCTCCGGGGTTGGAGCTTATTTAAAGGCCCTTATGGCTGTCCATTGCGGCTACCACACCCCAAAGAGAGTCTTAGATCGCTTGTGAAGAGAAGAGAGGCCATTGTTAATCAATTGTTGATAAAATTTGAAGGAAAAGGTGACCAAGGCAAAAGAAGGCTGAAGGAAGTGCAAAGCTGGTGTCTTCAGAGATCAAAGGCTTCATATTAAGGTATTCCTTCGGACCTTCTCCAGTGTTGGGTGTTGATTCATAGAGTTTGAGTTTTGTTGTGGCCTTTAGAAGAAGAATATGTAGAGTATTTAGTCCCCTCTCGAGTTTGTGTTTGGATCTGGACTCAAAGGGGTCCAGAGACTTCAGCCCATGAAGCTTTATGCGTCTTTGTGGGGTGATTGGACTTACGTTGCCATTTTTGGGACTAAATCACTATTTGATGCCATTATGTGTGTGTGTGTGTGTATATATATATATATATATATATATATATATATATAAGCATCAAGTTTCGAGCTTTACATGATTATATTGCTTGGGAAGGTCAGATCTATGGATTTAAGGAACATATCTGACCTCAGGAGGTCAATAGAACTTGTGCATGGCATGTACTCGCCGAGTTGTTCTTGGGACTCGGCAAGTTGAGTCGGGGTAGCCTCGCGATTCTTACCTGGGAACTCGTCGAGTAAAGGGAGGGACTCGACGTGTTAAATGGGACTAAAAGAGTTAAGTAGACACAGGTGGACTCGCCGAGTTGCCCAAGTGCACTCGTCGAGTCGGGTTAAAGTTTGACCGTTGACTTCGGTTGACTTTTAGGGTTTGGTAAACAACGAGGGCCTTTGAGCCAAAGGAGGGGTAAAATGGTCTTTCACCCTTCTGAGGGAACTTAGAGAAAGTAGAGTTTAGTTCTGAGAGTTATATTTATGAGAATATTTCTTTATGTGTTTAGGAGGAGGCTAGATCGTATTTCTACCGAGTCAGTGATTTACCGAGATATCAGAGGTGAGTCTTCTTACTATAATGTACCTGGAAGGGTACCTATGTGTGACCGGAAGGTCGGATATGCTATAAGATATATGTATTGTATGTGATTAGTTACCCGTTTTGTATGTTCTATGTATGCTATGCTTGTAATGGGCCGGAAGGCATTATGATGTTGACCGGAAGTTCAGGGAGTTATGGACCGGAAGGTCGACACGGGTAGGACCGGAAGGTTTAACAAATTTGGGGGGAAGTCCCCTGAGACACATGGACAGGAAGGTCATGGCCTGGAAGGGCGTATGTGTGTAAGTGGTATATTGGGGAACTCACTAAGCATTTATGCTTACAACTGTTGTGTTATGTGTTTCAGTACTAGCGAGGACCATGGGAAGGTGGCGGCATGATCTATACACACCGACGGAAGATTTATTTTATGATCTTGGGATGTAATTTTATTACGATGATATTTTCTAAACATGAGATTTGAGAATATTGAATGATGGTTTATGTTGTTTGAAAAATGAAAAATTGTTTTGAAAATATACGTTGTTACAAGTCAGATCTCAAATCAATCTTTGAGAAATAGCTAACACCCTGAAGTTGATCAAACAAATCATCGATGCGAGGTAGCGGGTACTTGTTCTTGATAGTCACCTTATTCAGCTCACGATAATCAATGCACATTCGCATGGATCTGTCCTTCTTCTTGACAAACAATATTGGAGCACCCAGGGAGAGGTACTTGGTCGAATAAAGCCTTTTTTCAAGTAATTCCTGTAGTTGGATCATCATTTCTTTCATCTCAGCTGGTGCAAGATGATAAGGAGTCTTTGAAATTGGAGCAGCACCAAGCACAAGGTCAATTCGGAATTCTACTTTTCTGTTCGAAGGAAGTCCAGGTAGATCATTGGGGAAAACATCAGGATATTCGTTAACAATGGGAATATCATTTACAGTTTTATTCTCCTTTCTTGAGATGTCAACTGTATAGGCTAGATAGATAGGACAACCTTTCGATATGAATTTACGAGCTTTGAGGAAAGAGATTATTTTTAAGATCCTTTGTTCACCATAGACATGAATAGAATCTTCCCCTTCAATAGGAATGCGTACCATCTTTTCGTAACACAAGAGTTCTGCATGGTTCTTTGACAACCAATCCATGCCGAGAATAATGTCGAAGTTGGGCAAGGATTTAGGGATTAGGTTAGCAAGAAAATTATAGCCTTCAATTTCTATGACTCAATCCCTATAGATTTTATTAGCACGTAATGATATACTTCCCGCAGTATCTACATGAAATGGTTACGCAAGTGCATAGCAAGCAGTTTGAAAAGAATGCGCAAATTCATAAGATATGAAAGAATCTGAGGAACCAGAATCAAATAAGATGTGAGCAGGTCTAGAGTTGACAAGAAATGTACCCATCACAACATTCGGGTCCTCACGTGCTTCCTCTGTGGTAATTTGGAATGCACGACCCTTAGCTTTTGGCACCTCCTCCATTTTAGTTGGAGTACTCTTTGGTTGTTGGATAGAGATTTGACTTCTCACCGGTTGTTGAATAGAAGCTTGACTTCCCGTCACTTGGCTGGTAAGAGAAAGGCAAAAACGCTTCTTGTGGCCAATAATGTGACAACCCAAGTTGTTTCGTTACATTTCCCGTCACCATTAACGAAATATCCCACTGTATAAAAGTTCCGTTAATTAGCAGTCGTCAAATTTAATATATATATATATATATATATATATATATATATATATATATATATATCCCAATTAATTACATTTAAAATGCCGTTAAGTCGTGATGAAAGGGAAGAAAAACACAGGACACACATTTCCATTTATTTGGAAAATGTCAAGTGTTATTATTACGACCACTAAATCAGGTGCAACCAAAAGCCCCGTTTAACGGCAGTATTGGGTAGAATTCCACTGAGCCCCGACTGAAAACCCTATGTAAGGGTGAGTGGAGTCCATTGGAGACTTTTTACGCTCTCTCTCTATACTCTCTCTTTAGACTCGTTTTAGCCCCGAATCCGTAACCAAACGCTTCCAAATTGTAAGTCCGCTTACCCTAGCTTATTCTAAACATATTGAATCATGTTTATAGCCCAAAAATTGGACTTAGAAGCTATGGAAAAGGAGTTTACGGCCTAAGCACCTCCTTAGGCCGTAAACACCCAAATCAAGGCCAAAATGACCTAAACTTGTCCCTAATGGCTTGGAAATAAATTGAGGTATTAGCCTAGGAGTGTTTAAACATTAAAACTCATGGATTTGGGGGTTAAAAGTGAGTTTACGGCCCAAGCACAAGCTTAGGCCGTAAACACCTCAAAATCATGTTAAAAGGCCCCAAAAACACTCCCAAACCACACTAGGGCTTAACACATAAATTAAGGGCTTATTTATTTGGGTTTAGATCACTTAAACACATCAAAATGAAGGATGAAAATGAGTTTACGGCCCAAGCACATGCTTAGGCTGTAAACTCCCCAAACATGCCCAAAATGTTGGTTTTTGTCCCCCAAATGGCCTTAGACTATTTCTATAAAATGCTAGGAAGGATTTAAGGACTTAAACACAATAAATGGAGGGATAAAAAGGAGTTTACGGCCCAAGAAATTGTCTAGGCCGTAAACTCCCCAAAACCCACTCAAATGATGGTTTTAATCCTCCAAAATAGCATCATACTTCATTAGAAATCACTAGAAAGGCATTAGGGGCTTTAAACTTCCCAAAACACTAAGGATTAGAGTTTACGGCCGTAAACTCCTTTAGGAGTGGTTCCTTGGCCGTAAACTCATAGATCAAGCCCTTAGAGGCCTCAAACCCACTCATACCTTTTGGGAAAAGTGCTTAGAATAAATCAATGAGCAAGCTAGAAGCATCAAACACCCAAGAATATGACCTTGGGAGTTTACGGCCGTAAACTCCAAAATGGTCCATGTTAATGCTTTAAACCCATTCACACACTTGATATTTGAGTTTAGCAAAGTTCCACAACTGATAGGAGACCCGCAGCACCCTTAAACGCTACCCGGGACCCCAAACACTTAACCAAAAGTGTTTTCCGCTCCTTTGAGCATGTATATTTGTGTAAGTAGCATTAAATGTACTAATTGTATGTAAACATATGTTATCATATGTTAAATAGGTCATTGAATGTGTTCGAGTCCTTACGTGGCACCGAACGCCCAATCAGCACTCTCGTCGGACCTACTTACACCAGGTGAGTTCATACCCCTAAATGAACCTTTTTAAAGGCTTTTAAATGTTTTATAGGGGGGGGGGGGGAATACAAGTTAAACATGCCAGTTATCAGGTCAATTACATGTGATTGATAACCCGCATGCACAAGATTTTACCACTTTACACTGTTTTACCGAGTGGGACACTATAATGATTTTTACTTATTTCATAACTTTTACTTATACTGATTTATCCAAATTCATTCTAAATTGGTTTATGAAGGATCCTCTAAGGTTTTTAAACATATTTTACAAAAGAATACAATTTGTGATTTTCTCTGTACATAGAGGCTTTTCATTAAAGATTTCCCTTTTAGACGTATACTTTTACTTGTTAAATACTGCTGCTTCGGTTATTCTTATTTTATACTCCGACTCGGTAACATTTTCACTTATACTTATAGTCGTGTATACTTGATGACGCTTATACTTATTCACGCTCTTACTTAGTGATACGATTCTTCTTCACTTATACTTGATAACGACTTTACTCCACTTATACTTGATAGATGTTCTTACTTCACTTATTGTCGTCTCTGCTTCGTGATACACTTATACTTGGTGCACTTATACTTCACGATTCGATTATCCCACACTGTACACTTATACTTCACGACTCGAATGTTCCTCTGTACACTTATACTTCACGACTCGAATGTTCCTCTGTACACTTATACTTCACGACTCGGATGTTCCACTGTACACTTATACTTCACTGAATGATACCACTTGATACACACTCAATCATAGTTAGATGTATGTTTATGCTTGTATAGATGCATATAAATAATGATTGAAGGACTTAGGAAGGCTTGTCCGCCCTATTTCCTTTTCTTCGTTGAGATGTGGTCTGGTGGGATCGGGTGGCCGTCCGAAAGTCGTTTGGTTCATTAGTTATATACTATGTATATGAGTATGGACATACAGGAAATTCTCCAGTCAGTTCTGTTAAGAGTCTCTACCTCTAGTGTACGCTTACATTAGAAACCCACTCCCTCTTAGTAACACACTATCCTCTATTTGGGATGCATCTTCGGGACGCGGCCTTCTCCGTCGTCTAGTTGGTAACCAAAGTCTCCTGTAGGGAGAGCGGACGTTGTGTGTATAGGCCTATACGGGATTGACAACCCCGCACCCTGACTGCTAGCTACAGTCCACGGCCTACCAAGCCAAGGGGTGACAAATGTCACATTATATAGATGCTTGTAGGGCATCTAGAACTCTAGTTAGTATGGTTACGAGTGTCCTGGTTTGCCTTATAATTCATGGCTTTAAGGTAACGGTATTTCGTCAGCGATTTACACTGTATGCTGATGTCACCTTTTTCAGAGTCACACTATTTGACCTTGCTAGATGTGTCTTTCATGTGATACTGTCTGCGGTCTGTAGTCTCTGTTTTGACCTTGCGAGATGTACCTTTCATTTGGTATCGTCTGCGGTCTGTCTTCACTGTTATGACCTTGCAAGATGTACCTTTCATTTGGTATCGTCTGTGGTCTGTCTTCACTGTTTTGACCTTGCGAGATGTACCTTTCATTTGGTATCGTCTGCGGTCTGTCTTCACTGTTATGACCTTGCAAGATGTACCTTTCATTTGGTATCGTCTTTGGTCTTCGTTCACTGTTTTAGACCTTACCATATGTACCTTTCATTTGATACCTTTTGGGGTATGTGTCTCCATTTGTTAGAATGAACCAGGCGTGACGTTAGTTCGATACTCCCCTGGAGTCTATGATTCTTTTGCCTTAGCCAGTAGTCCTCACTGCTGAGGCATATGTTATTCCCTGATGCCTCTTGCTTTATTTGATAATCAAATTCAGTATTTTGATAATAATAGCAATTAAGGGAAACTTCTTTTTACCATATTACACTTACCAGTCTTGGTAGAAGGCTGCTTTTGTTAAAGAAAATATAGGATTTTCTGGAAAGAACACAAATACACTGAAAACACTTAACTACTGCTTTATAAAGTTATTTGACTAAATGACACTAAATACTTATGAACTCACCAGCATTTGTAAAAATGCTGATACTCGCTTTTCAAATAACTTGTATTCTCAGGTTAACATTAGATAGGTACATCCCCGGAGCTGTTGATGAAGATAGCTTTGTACCATGCTGTATTTATTCTATTACATGTATTACTTTAAATTGTTGTAATGTAACCTTGTAAGACTATTACTATTAATGCAATGTTTTGTTGTACTTTGATTACTATAATGCATGTGTTGTGATACTTGACATGACGTCATCCACCCCAGAACGTTTCCGCCGTTCCAGTTTTGGGGTGTGACAAATAATACCACAAGCATAGCAAGTCACATCCTTCCTTGGGCAAGCTGGCTCTATATGACCCGTTCCTCCACACCCATAACAGACAATGGATTCCTTGTCTATTTTGCATTGACCTGGATGATTCCTTCCACAAACGTGACATGAAGGCGATTGAATAGAAAAATATTGTGACCTGCCGCGGCCACGAAAAGCACTTTGAGATTGCGCTTGCTTGTTATGATTAGTTCGAACAGATAGGGCTGGTGGAATAGTGTAAACAGGAGTAGTTCTTTCAGTACGTGGATGCTTTGGAATAATAAGAGTGGCACCACGTATCTCTAAGTCATGCTCACAACTTTGAGCATACTTAATAGCTTTATCAAATGACAGAACATCCCGATTGACAATGAAATCTTGGCTTTCGTGTCGTAGTCCCTCCATGAATAACTAAATTTTCTCTTCTTCAGTTGGAATATACTTCGTAGCAAACCTTGCTCTTTGATTAAACTGAGTTTCATACTCATTCACAGTCATTCCTCCTTATTTAAGCTCGATGAATTCCTTCTATAATCTTCTCCTCATATCTAGAGGACAATACTTCTCTAGCACACGAGTCTTGAACAACTCCCAGGATAAGTTCTCTTGGTCACATATATTGAGAGCTTCATATGTTGCTTCACACCAGACTAAGGCTTCTCCGATGAGCATTGCAAAAGCATAGATAGCCTTTTCTTCATCATCCATATGAGAGACACGAAATACTTTCTCGGTGTTCTGCATCCAATTTAGAACAACTATAGGATTAAGGACACCAGAAAACTCCGTAGCACCACTACTCTTGAAATCTTTGAACGAGGGATGCTTCACCTTTCCGCTTGAAGATTCTCCATTGGCTTTCTCTTTTCCTTTATCATCATTCTTTTTTGTGTTCTTCGAGAGTCTGTCGAATAACACCGGTAAGTTTACCTAAGAGTCGCTCCTCACGAGGAGATACTGGAGTATTCATTTCCTCGGGTTGAGGATCCCCACCAACCTCAGGGGTATGGCTACTTACTTGTTCAGCCATCGATCTGAAATACGGAGTAAGATAGTATTTTAGAATATTAGGGTTTATTATTACCCAATACTTTTACTTATATATTTCCTATGGTTTGTATCCCTATACTTACAATGATTAAGTTCATATATTGAACTTCCAATAGTTTAAGTCTAAATGCCAATCCGTGGAATTTAATTCGCTTAAACTATTGCTCTGATACCATGGTTGAATGACCTGAACTTTCATATTTTTGAAAGACCCAAACTTTCATACTTCACAATATTATTACTCCAAAACATGCTACTTGCATATTCATAAAAGCAATATTTTACATTGATAAAGTGATTACAAACTACTAGATACAAACCGACTATTACAAAGTGTTATATATTACAAAATACCCAGGATATTGTAATTTATACAAAAATAAACTGAAGTACAAAAGTACTATTACAAACTATTCTAAATCTTTCAACAGTATGTGAACATACTAGTTACTTATCACCAACAATTGTTAAACATTGATAGGGTAAGTGGTTATGCTTAGTGAGTTCAATAATAGATACAATATAACGTTATGCCATATATATACATATATATACATATATATATATATATATATATATATATATATATATATATATATATACACTTCAATATGGCAAAAGCAAAGAGGAACAACAAGACATGTGTTAAATCATGCGACAAACGTTTATATCAATCAAAGACTTTATTCAAAGATATACTTTTCAATGCTTGATATATATCAATAAAACTTTGGCCCAAATGGCATAGAAGACATGCAATTTTTGATTAACATCTTGTTAGATTTCAGGCTTATAGTCCCGTCTAACTATTTGCCAATGCCATAGAATAGAAGTCATTCTCTTACGGAGACATGCTCTACATGGCCAGAGGCTACGTACCAGTACCAATGTGAATCTAAGTGTTTTCACTGAGCACATGGTCAAAGGTATTACATTTGCTATAAACATAGAGAATAAAATAACACCGGAAAATAACTCAGAATCATAACACTGAAAAGCACAAAGCACATATAACACATAACATACAATTGTTCCTATATATTGAACTCACCTTAAATTAAACGGGGGTTAAAATAGTAATTTGGACAGCACTTCGGTTCTAAATATGACTTTCTATGTTGAAAACCAAGAGCTTAATTGAAAACCGGGCTCTGCGATGGTGGGGCTTCAAAACCAAAAAGATAAAATTTCCGGGCTTCTCGGGAGCTTCGGGACGTGTTTCGGGTGCTAAAATTGATACCGTGGCTTCGGGGAAAGTCAAAATAGCGAATATATGGAATTAGGGTGAAAAAGTGTCAAAATTTCAAAGTTACCACCCAGGAAGGCTCGCAACCTCCCTTTATATAGGGCCTAGGGTTCGGTCCTTGTGGCTGAGAGGAGTCCACGTTGCAGCTGTGAGGTTCAGTCAGGAGGGGTGACGAGGCAGGCGCGAAGGCTCGGACGTGAGGAGGCGTGGAGGAGCGAGGTTCGGACACCAAGGCGACGCGCATCGGACTTTCGTTGGACTGCACTTCAGTCGAATCAGTATGCGACACGCGCCGGCTTCGGATTGGGCCATGTCTCGGATACGCTGATGCTTCGTGCGAGGTGACGTGGCCTGGCACTATTCATGCGAGATTTCTCGGAATTTGAGCCCCGAACTTCTAAAATCCATAACTTTCGCATATACGCTCCGTTTTTGACGTTCTTTATATGCACACGTAGCAAAAGTTACGCTCTACAACTTTCGTTTAGACTTCATCGGCTAATTTTGAAATTATTTTTAATATTATTATTTTTAACAAACCAGGACAGGAAAATCCGTTAAAAAATCATAACTTCTTCATCTGACATCCGTTTTCGTCAGACTTTTTACCATTGTACTACAAATGATGAGACCTTCGATTCTCGTTTAGGATGTATTGGTCAAATATCGTTCGATCTAAAATTCGAGTTTTAGATGTCTACTGCTAAGTTGAAACTTCGAAAAATCATAACTTCCTCATATGAAGTTAGAATTTGGCGTTCTTTTTATTGAATTTCTCGGTTTAACGAATAGTACGACTTTCATTTAGATCACTAAGGCTGAAAAATATTTTATCAAAAACTCACTTTTTACGTTATTCGGCGTCGTGTCGGTTTTATCGTGGATCTTCGATTGGTCATAACTTCTTCGTTATAACTCGGATTTCGACGAGGTTTTCGCCTACAAGTTTCTAATGAGATGATTTACAACTTTCAATAATAAAATTTTACTTACTTTCAATTTTATATTTTCGCTAAATTTCACTATTTGGCTTTTAATTGGAATCTCATAAGAGTTCCAATATTTTTTGAGTGATTCTAAACATAGTTTTACTTCATTTCTAGTAAAAACCATCTGTTAGAACTCAACACTCAATTTCACATAGTATTTCACAATTTTATTCATTACAAAACACGATTTCAAAACGTGTATATTACAGCAGCCTCTGGAGATTCCCATGTGGAAATGGGTGCAGATCATAATGGATTTTATCACCAAGCTATCGAGGACGACGAATGGATATGATGCTATATGGGTCATCGTGGATCGATTGACCAAGAGCGCCCACTTCTTAGTGGTACAAGAGAGTTTATCGACCGACAAGCTGGCCAACTTGTTTATCTGCGAGACCATTTCTCGCAATGGGGTGTCGGTCTCTATTGTGTCAGACTGTGATGTTTGGTTCACCTCTCGTTTCTGGCAGAAGTTCCATGAGGAACTGGGCACGCGACTACACTTCAATACAACCTATCATCCAAAGATAGACGACAAGAGTGAGTGGACCATACAGACTCTCAAGGATATGTTGAGAGTCTGCATTATTGACTTCGGTGGGAGCTGGAACTCCTACCTACCCCTTGCAGAGTTTTCCTACAACAACAACTTTCATTTTATTATTAGTGCCCCACCATATGAGTTGTTGTATGGATAGAGATGTTGCACCCCAGTCTGTAGGTGTGAGATCGGTCACATAGTGATGGGACAGACAGAGGTAGTTTTGCAGACTACCGAGACGATTTAGCAAATCAGACAACGACTGCAGACCACTCAAATTTGGCAGAAGAGTTACACCGATAGGCGCCGATATGAGCTGGAGTTAAAGGTGGGTGACATGGTATTAAAGAAGGTCTCACCCTAGAGGGGGGTGATTCGCTTTAGGAAGAGGGTAAAATTGGGTCCCTAATACATTGTACCATTCAAGATCATTACCAAGGTTGGCAAGGTGGAATATATGTTAGATCTTGTGGAGGAGCTTAGTTATATCCACAAAACGTTGCATTTGTCACAGTTGTGAAAGTGTATATTAAATGAGGAGGCAGTGGTACCATTGGATGATATACAGGTCGACGAGCGCCTGAATCACATCGAAAAGGCCAGTGGCCATTCTTGAGAAGAAGGTGAAGATTCTATGGAACAAGGAAGTACATTTGGTAAAGGTACAATGGCAGCACCAGAGGGGATCCGAGTGGACTTTGGAGCAGGAGGCAGAGATGCGGGAGCATTACCCCGAGTTATTTACCGCAACAAAACTCGAGGACGAAGTCTAGTTCAAGTTGGGGAAAATTGTAACACCCCGACTCCCAGGTATAAATTTTAAAGCTTATAGTCATATTCTTGGACCTACTGGGCGAGTTGGATGCCCCAACTCGTCGTGTAGAAGCAATTTAGGCCGCGTGATTTAGGATGTCTACTCAACGAGTTGGAGGACCCCAACTCGATGAGTAAGAGATGGACAATGAATCCATAATTTCTAGGTTTTTACACCATATTTAAAGGGTCATTAGCCTCCCTCTGCCTCCCTTACCCCCTTGAGCTCAGAAAACCCTAATTGCACCTACTCTCCATTTTTGTGTGTTTAGAAGCTTGGAAGATGGATTTTGTAAAGAGAGCTTGAAGTCTAAGGAGCTTGGAGCAAAGAGAAGCTTGTAAATCTGATTTCTACTTCATCTTAGCATCATCTTTAGGGTAAGAAGTCGTTACCTTGATTTCTCTCTAGCTATATCTCTTCATGCAAAGGTTTAGGGCCATTTCTAGTTGGTTGTGGGTTATTTCGGGTATTCAACATGATCTGAGGTTGTAACTTCAGATATGGACCCCTCTAAGTCCTTATAGTCATAAATTTCTATTCTTTAGCAAGTTATATCCTTCTCCTTACCTAGAACTTCTTCTTTGGCTTGGTTTTGGCCTTTAATACCTTGCATGCACTTAAGGTTCGCAACTTTACGTGGTAACTATGCCTTAGGAATCTAGATCTACAATTTGGAGCTTTGGGTAGCTTAAAAACGTCTGAATGAGAAATGGACTGAAGGTACTTGAAGATTTGCATGGTCGACTCGATGAGTCAGATGAATATTGGTTGTTGTTGGTTTCTGCGTGAACTCGGCGACTTAGTGAGATGACTCTACGAGTCAGTTAGGGTTTTCCCGACAGTTGGACACTACATGGTCTCGACAAGTTGTCTGGAGACTCGGCGAGTCAACCACGGTTTTCACAATTTCTCGAGTTCTGGAAGAACTCAACGAGTCAGTTGACTATACTCGACGATTTAGGTCAAAGTGGACTGTTTACCTTGACCGTTGACTTTGACTTTGACCAAAGGTTAACTAGTTGACTTCTGAGGGTATTTTGGTAAATTGGGTATTTATGGAAGTGGATCATTAGTGGTTATAGGTGTTGGTGTTTGAAGCCATATCTCGGGAGTTTGACATTTCAGTTTTGATCGCCATTATGAGGTAAGTTGTCCTCACTATACCAATAGGGTCGAAGGCACCGATGCCGGCCCTTTTCGGATCTGTATCTGGGTTTATTGCATGTTCATGTTGATATGCTAGTGACCAATTAAGTTAGTATCTTGGTATATAGGGTGATGTTATGCTAGTGACCTGTTAGGTCGGTATCCTGGTATATAGGATGATGCTATGTTAGTGACCTGTTAGGTCGATATCCTGGTATATAGGATGATGCTTTGATTAGTGATATGTTAGATTTGTTTGACTAATATACATGCTAGCATATGATATTTATGTGCACATGATCGTTTGATTGGTGGTTGGGTTGAGGTGATCATTCTTTGTGCTCTGGGACAACATACCCAGGGCGGACCAGATAGACTGTAGACCCAGTTAGGGTGTACTAGTCAAGCCGAAGGCTTGACGAGCGGTCCGGATAGGATGAAGGCCATAAGAGGCGGTCTAAACTTGCCGATGGCTTGGAGAGCGGTCCAGATAGACTGATGGCCCTACGAGGCGGTCTAGTAGGCTGATGGCTCATTATGTTTGTTGTTTATTTTTTTGCTATGATATAGCTATGACTTGTATGGCGTTGTTATTTTTGGGGAACTCACTAAACTTCAGGCTTATAGTTGTTGATTATAACTGATGTACCTCTGATGATCGTGGGAATGCGAAGGCGTGATCATGCACCTCCTTATATTTTTATGATTTGATTCTGGGATACTCTGACATGAAACCATTTTGAAAACAAATTTGTAAGAATTATTGGTTTTTAAATGTTTTAAAAATTTTTAAATTGGCTTGAATTTTATGGATGTAACAAGTTAATAAATTGAAACATTGTAGAATCCCTAAAGGGATAAGGTGGGCCTAATTTTGAGACTTTTTAAAAAGAGCTTTGGAGTTGCTTTGGTACTAAGCAACTGTTGCTAATAAATAGGGCGCTAGGGATCAAACCCCATTTGCTCATTCCCCCATTGAATTTTCATCCTCCCCTATTTTTTTTAAGGATGGACAACATTCTTAACCCTTCTAGGATTTGTAGAATTTTCGATCATGCTCCTCTCTCCTAGTTTTTTTTTGTTATACTCTTTGGTGTTCTTGGGTGTAAACTAAAAGAGGGATTATGGTTTGTGTCCTTTCATCCAAAAAATATGGAAAGAACAAGGTCTCATGTAAGGAGATCATTGTCATAAAAGAGGTATGCACTTTCTTTTCATTCTTAGTAGTTGCGGTAACAAGATGAAAATTAGATCTTTTAGGTTGCATGCACATATAGGAATTATTTTTTGTTTTTGTTGCACATAATTATGTGTTTAGATGTAGAAAACCAATTTGTGGTATTAAAACCTTAGTTCATGATTAATTGCACTACTAAAATCCAAATTGATTTGAATTGATCTTATTTGTTGCTAGAGTTTTTCAAATTTAGGGTTTTTAGGGTGCGGATGTTTTATTTTCGTTTCTTTATGGTTATTTTTTGTTTTGCTTGTGAACTAAGCTAGAATTGAATAACCATAACCCTAGAACTAAAATTGTATCGTCCTAAAAATACTAGTAAACTTTTCATTTTTCAAAAACCCAAAAGATACAAATAATTGTGCCAAACCAATCGTAGTATAAATATTCTCAACATCAAAGTGAAACCAAATAACAATGCGGAATAAAATCAAGGGAATGTTGTGCGATTAGGCTGTGCTCTTCTCTTTAGAACTAAAGGTACCTGAAAATGTTTAAATCATAAATATTAAGCATAAATATTAGTGAGTTCCCAAAAATACCTTATACCATACAATGTGCCCAGCCAACACATAATTGGACCCAACCCGACAAATCAAAGGGCCTAACCCATCATATCATTGGGACTAGCCCAACAATGCAATGGGCCCAACCTAACATAACAATAGGCCCAACCCTACACATCATCAGTCCCAACACAACATATTAGTGGGCACAACCCAACATATTAATTGGCCTAACCCAACATACACATGCAAGAGTCACAAAGACAGCTAGCATCCTACACAATATAGTGAGAAGACTCACCTGACTCCCATAATCAGCTAAACCATAGCTTAATGCCACGCAACCAGTAATACAACACACCTAACAAAACATGCAAGGTCCAACCTTAGCATATATCCTGAATCCTACAATTTGAACCAAAGTCAACCACGTTAAAAAGTCAATGGTGAAATTCAAAGTTAACGACCACCAATACCAACAATTGAACCTCACTTCACGACCTGACCTTGGTCATCTCATGAGAATGAACTCATCCCTATTCCAACTCGGTCTTGCACCAACTCATCCAACTCAGTCACAAACAACTCACTTAGGAAGCATCAAGACGTGAACCCTCCTTGGCCACGTCGTGAACACAACAAAACAAGATAATCAAGGAATCCACACTCATCACTTCGTGACACCCTCCATGTCATGTCATGACCACCTTCTAAGGAAAAAGCTTAATGGTTTGTGTCCTTAATCCATTAAGTATTCAACTCTAGTTTTCCAGAAAGCTTTAAGCAAATCCATAGGTTTATTAAAATGAAAATTTATGAACACGCATGCTCTATGCATGTCCTTTACATAACCTAGGTCAAAAGACAAGAAAATAATCTAAAACTCATGCAAGGTTGATAATCCACAACCAATACTTAGATCCATAATATATGATGCTCTAGGGACACTGGAGGACCATAAAGTTGCCAACTTTATTCGATCTTTTCACTCAAATCAAAACCATGAACCAAGAAGGACTAAACGAACTTAGATCTAAGAGAACAAACCATAATGGTAGAAGCTTGAATCCTTATAAATGGTCCAGAATGTGATATAAAAGATGAGAAAGCGTGTGTTTCTTGATCCTTGCACCAATTCTTCTTCCACTTCCTTAAAATAGCACCAAAACCACCAAAATGAGACAAGAACCACCAAAAGGAATTAGGGTTAGGGTTTATGAGGTTTGGGAATGATGGAGGATTATAATGACCCTAAATTTGAATTAATGGGGTTTAAGTAAGAAGGAAACCCTAAAAGATCATGTGCTTGGGCTTCAACACTTTTCACGTCATGACCAAGTACATGTTACGTTGTGACTAATACTCTAGATACATGTTCTTCAATTTGTCTTGTCACGTCGTGCTCATCCTATGGACACGTCGTGACACATTATTTTTTTTTTTATCAAAAATCATAACTCCTTTAAGCCTGACTCTAACCTAATCTAGAAAACAGATGTTAAAACTCTCCATCACTTAAAGTATATTTCATCCTCGAAATCATTCCTTACAACTTACTCTACCATACCAGCCTGCCCTGCTAAAACTTCCTGAATTCCAATTAGGAGTTAGAAGTTATCTCACATAGATTTCCGCCTTCCAACACTACTATCGAAGCCCAATATTTACAAAAATCACATCCCTTTATGAAGAAATGAACTTCAACGTGCCGCCCTTGGCCAACAAAAGAAAATCCAATTGCTCTGCTTGAAAGCTGAAACCCTTATACCATCTCTAACTGCGAGACAAACATAACCATTCCAAACCTCATCCATAATGACCCCACTCCACAACCCGAAGCAGACAAACCCCTTTGAACTTGAATTATCTCACTAATAACTGGAAAAACAGAATCCCTGACCATTTACCGATGTTGATAACCTTGCACACGAAAACAAAGGCGACTCTCAACACGAGTTTCAACCATTGGTAACAAACCAACACATAACTCACATCCTCATAACAAAAAATGCGCATAACCAATATATCCAAAATCTATTGATCTCATGTTGGCCTTCAATTAAACTGGAATGCAAGATCCTTGACTATTTGGTGAGACTCACAACCTTACGCACGGTCACACAATGCAACCTCGACCAAGATGCTAACTATTAAAGGGTTCCCTAGCCTATCTGCCATACCGATCTAAATCGTTGATCACTAAGCTTCCAACCATGCTAGTCACTACCAGGTGCTACCTACACGAGTCATAAACTCACCGATTCACGATACACCATGACACTATTTAACCCACTTGAATGTCAAGATAATGAAACCAACTAATCTTGCCATCATTCCATCATTGGCCTGGAGACTCACGACAAGCGCCACATTCCCCGAACATAACGTCAAAAGTCTGAATGGTCCGTTCACATAAGATAATATAACCAAACATGCCTTTCATATGGGTCTCACATAAGCTAGCATAATCAAACAATCCTTGACCATGGGTCTCGTCCAAGCTAGCATATTTAAATGAACCTCATCCTCAATTGGGAGTTATACAAGTCCAACCACCAAAACAACTCTAACAGCCCTCCCACCTTAACATGGAGCGACTAGATAACAATAACAATCCTGACTCAACCCGAACGAAGGTTGTGATCACCTCATGGTCTTACAAACATTCCTGCAACGATCAAGATCATCCTAGAAGATGTTGGATTAGTGTTTATGTCATTAACTATATTTGGTATATACTTAACGTGGTTGTGCATGGTCCTTTTGGGTTGCCTTCATGAAAGCAACTGGACATGATGATTTATGGAGAGAGAGAGCTTATTATGGTTTATTAATATATTATATGAATAATATATTAAAAGAGAAATCATATTAGTAGTAAATATTAATCTAGAATTAATTTTGTGATTAAAAGAGATTAATTAACCTAAGGGGACTGGTTTTGCGAATTATAAGATAGTTGGATTTGAGCTATGGAACTGATGGGATGAAATTAGAGTGGAAGCCTACAAAGATTTCTTCCAAGGGCCCTATTATAGAAGGTTCTTGGAGCTGCTTAGGGCCTAAGCTATCCAATTAGGGTTTTGAGTGGAACCCTAGCAGCTTAGCTATTTAAGGACCCCTAGGGCTATAGATTTCAGCCACTTGAGAAAACCTAGAGTTACTATAGCTGAAATGGTGCCTTCTCGCCCTCTTTCCTCAATCATCTTCTTGCCTTGGTGTTTGTAAGGCATTAGGGGTATTACACTTGTGATACTAAGCTCTTAAAGATTGAAGATTCTTGCTGCTATCAAAGGTAATTATCTAAACTAGTATTAGATATAGATTTCGATTTTTATAGTATTCTAGAATAGGGTTTACAAGCTTTGGATAAAATTGCATATAATATAGAAAAACCTAGATCCAAAGCTTTAAGGTTATGCATGTGCACATAGGAATGTTCTTTTTCTCAAAACTCATCAGTGGTATCAGAGAATTGCTTAGTTTCTATTGTATTTGATGCATGGTGTGTTTATTTATTTCTTAAAGTCATTTTTTATGCCATATTCTTGATAGACTCGTTGAGTCCTATGAGGTACTCGACTAGTAGGATGAACTCGATGAGTTCTGTAAGGGACTCGACGAGTCGGGCTGCCAGACAGACGGATTTTTGGGATTTTGGCTTATTTTGACTTGGGATAATTACCAAAAATGTTGTTGATTAATAAAATCCAAATTTTATTGATTCTATGTGATCATCTTAGTCAAAAATTAAAGATATTTATCATTTAATTAGATAATTATTGCATCATATGATAAATCTTAATTATTTGAATTATATGATCAATTATCTTGGATGAAATTGGATTAGGTCAAAATTACATAATCACCAATTAATAGTTTAATTGTTTTATTGGAATTTTGATCTAGATAGTTTTGAAATGTTTTGAAAACTTTCCCTCAAGTTTTGGAATTTAAATTTTTGATTAAAAGTTTAATTTTGAAATAATTAAATTCCAAACCCCAGAATTTTACATGTTTAAAATTCAACCCTATACTATTATAATATTATAAGAATTATTATTATATATGTATAATATAAATGTTAGTCTTACCGTTAGTATGCCTCATTCATGAAGCCTATGTATAAGGGGGGATAAGGTTGCTGCCTATAAAATGACAGTTTAATCGGTGTCGACTCTCACCCACCGCTTCCTTGATTGGTGGAGGATCGTTAGCTGAACGGGTAGGATAGGGAAACTAATTCCTCGTTAAAAGTACAATGATTAATAAAGTAACTAAATGTTTTTATAAAATTCTCATTCTTAGTTACTTTAGGTAAAATGTGAATTTGATATTATTCCATGAAATTACACTTTGTACACTTGCTAAGATGTTAGTAAGCATGTGTGGTTAACCGACACACTAATTTGGGTCTAATCAAAGGTGGAAAAGGGTGACTCAATGTTTTTCATAGATTAATGGAGTGTGTGTGCCTAACCAACACATTGATTAGGTGATTGTAACATTGAGGGCACCATGTACATTTGCATGGTTATTCACACCTTGTTTGTGATCCTCGGTATCCCAGTCACAAACTTGAAGGGCATATTGAGATTTAAACATGCCATTGAAAAGTTCAATGAATCTAAAAGGATCTAAGAGTTTCAAAACATTTAAAACTTAATTGATTTTGTTTTTCATGGTGGAAATTAGTGAATCGTCATTAACTTACCTTAAAATTATTTTGCTGTTTAGATTACGGCATCCCTTTTCTAAACTGCAAATAATGTTGTTGGGTCCTAACCCTAATTTCTCATTTGGGAGTTTAATTGGGGATTCTTATCTAATCAAACTTTGTCTCTTTTCTTTTTCAGATGTCTAACCCAAACAATAACGCTTCTTGCTTAAACTCTTTCGGCTCATTCTCACCCATGAATTTGAGTGGAATGGTGATCTTCGACGGAAACAATTTTAATGATTGGATCCGAAACATAAGGATGGTAAACCGCTACAAGGACAAAGAGTATGTCCTCAATAAGGAGTTAAAGGAGGTACATGTCAACACTGCTACTCCCAAGGTCTCGTTGCCTTTGAGGCCCATGAGTGTGATGCCACGAAAGTCCATTGCATCATGCTGGCGAACATGACTGCTGAACTCTAAAAGTGGTATGAGGACTTCTATCCCTATGAAATGCATCGAGATCTACTAGACATGTACCTCTAGAGTTCCAGGCAGGAGAGGTACAAGATCATCACTTTGATGATCACGAACAAGATGAGGGACGAAGAGTCTGTCACTACTCATCTGCAGAAGATGCAAAGATATGTCGACCACCTGTAGAAGTTAAATGTTAACTTCGATGAAGTGCTGGCGATTGATATCATTCTTCAATCCTTTCCTCCTTGCTACAACCAGTTCCACATGACCTACCACATGAACACAGAGGAGGTCACGTTGAGAAAGCTTTAAGGCATGTTGTGGACTGCTAAGAGAAAACTCAAGGATAAATCCGTTACGCAAAATCTTACCGCTACATCTTCCCTCGTCTTGGCTATTGGGCAGGGGATGGGTAAGAAGATGAAGGATCCTTCAAAGGGTCACCATAAGGTAAAGTCCCATGATGACACCTCTTCTAGTGGAACCAAGGTTGGTCTTGCTGAACCCACCTCCAACCCAAAGGACATAGAGTGCTATTACTGCCATGAGAAGGGGCATTAGAAATGTAGCTGCCCAAAATATCTATATGATATCAAGGATGGAAAGATCAAGCTGTCCTACGCAAGTATTTATACTATTCAATCTAATGATTTATCACATGCTATTTCTTGGGTTCTCGATACAGGATGTGGTTTTCACATCAATTTTGATTTGTAGGGCCTAAGAAGAAATAGGGATGTGGAGCATGGGAAGTTAAACTTGATCACGGGGAACAGAAGAGCATCGCCTATTACCAAGATTGGGGTTTACTCTTTAGTGTTTATTAATGGATTAGGACTAGATTTGAATAATTGTTACTATTCGCCTAAAATGGCTAGAAACATCATTTCTTTTCATGGTTTGTATAGACAAGGATTTAGATATTCATTTGATAATGAAAAGGGTTATATTAATGCTTATCTTAATGGTGTTTTCTATTTTGAAGCATCGCCTTGTAATGGAATATATGTAACTGTGATGGTTGTAGATAATTTAGGAAATGATGTGTTATGTATCAATTCTTCCAATATTTTGGATAAAACATGCTTGTGGCATTATCGTCTTGGACACGTCAACAAGAAATTCATAGCCCAACTCCAAAAGGATGGAGTGTTGGATTCATTCGACCTTAGGGAGGATGACGTGTGTGAGTCTTGTTTGATTAGAAAGATGACCAAGTCACCCTTCACTGGTACTTGTGAAAGGGGTTAGGGTTTATTGGATCTCATACACACCGATGTGTGTGGTCCCTTTAGATCCACCACAAAGGATGCAAACCGCTTCTATGTGACTTTCACCAATGATTATAACAGATATGGGTATATCTACTTAATCAAGCACAAGTCAGAAACCTTTGAAAAGTTCAAAGAGTTTAAGCAAGAAGTGGAGAATCAGCTGGCCAGGAAAATTAAGATGCTTCGATCTGATCGAGGTAGAGAGTACCTGAGTCTTGAATTCCACGACTACCTCAAGGAATGCGGAATCATGTTACAATTGACGCCTCCTAGGACACCGCAGTTGAATAGTGTGGCTGAGAGGCATAATCGAACCTTGCTAGACATGGTTCGTTCCATGATGAGTCGTGCTTCTCTACCTATCTCATTCTGGGGGTATGCCTTAGAGACTACCACCCATATCCTTAACTTAGTCCCTACAAAGAAGGTTACCACTTAGTCCCTACAAAGAAGGTTACCATATCCTTAACTTAGTCCCTACAAAGAAGGTTACCAAACCACCTCATGAGATGTGGACAGGGAAAGCTCCCTCGTTGGCACATATCAAGGTTTGGGGTTGTGTGGCTTTTGTAAGACGATAGACTCACGACAAGCTCGAAACTCATAGTGAGCGGAGTATTTTCATCTGCTACCCACAGAAGTCATTTGGATATCTCTTCTATAGACCGAGTGATGATGTTGTCTTCGTTGCGAGGAGAGAGGTTTTTTTAGAGCGAGAACTCATAAGCTAAAGGGATAGTGGGAGGCAAATTGGTCTTGAAGAGCTTCAAGAGTCAAGTGATGAAGGAACCTCTGATGCTGGTGCTCAACCCGAGGAGGAAACTCCGGTTGAACTGATTGACGAGTCCTTACCTCTTAGACATTCTAGTAGAGTTTGTGTTCCACCTATGTTATATGATTTTCATATAACAAGTGAAGGTGATATGTTTATTAGTCACAGTACACTAACAAATTTGGATGAACCTAACAGCTACAAAGAAGCCATGGTAGGCTCGATGTCTGCAAAATGGAAAGAGGCTATGGACAACGAGATTCAGTCCATGTATGACAACCAAGTTCGGAATTTGATTGAGAATTTTCCAGGTCGTAAGTCGATCGGGTGCAAGTGGATCTTCAAGAAGAAGACCGACATGGATGGGAAAGTACACACTTATAAGGCGCGATTCGTTGCCAAGAGCTTTACTCAAACTCCCGGAGTTGACTATGATGAGACGTTCTCATCGGTTGCAAAGATAAAGTATATTATGGTGATGCTAGCAATTGGGTTTTTTCGATGGGTAGTTGGTTGAGGATGTTTACATGATTGAGCCAGAGGGTTTTTTCGATGCAAAGCATCCTAATAGGGTGTGTAAGCTTGAGAAGTCCGTTTATGGATTGAAATAAGCATCTCGCAGGTGGAATCTTTGTTTTGACGAGAACGTCAAAGAGTTTGGCATCCTGCGAAGCGAGGATGAGTCATGTGTATATGTCAAAGCCAGTGGGAGTGTAGTTAGCTTCCTCATACTGTATGTTAATGGCATTCTGCTCATAGGAAACCACATCACTACCCTGCAGGAAGTTAAGTCCAAGCTTAGGAAGTGTTTCGTCCTGCAGGAAGTTAAGTCCCTTCTTACCTAAAAATACTATTTTCCCTTTATTTTTTAATTTATTTAAATAAACACACCATCAACCCTACCCTCTCACCTTATCTTACCTACCCCACAATTTTCTAGTTTTTTTAGATAAGACAAGGCCCAAGCGCGTAACTCAAATAAACAGTATGGACCAAGCGCATAACAAAAACAAATAGTAGGGACCTTCTGTGTTAAAAAACAAGTTACGGACCAAATACGTAAATTATCTCAAACCATTAGGAACATTCGTGTAATTTACTCTATATATTTAGCTAAGAGAGGTGTCCTGCATAATTTATTATTATTACTATCTTTATGTTCCTTGTGCTTTTATTTTATTATTTCTTCATTGAAATTTTCAGTTAGTGCGTTTCATGGTCATCCATAACCTTATATATATATATATATATATATATATATATATATATATATATATATATATATATATATATATAGAGAGAGAGAGAGAGAGAGAAAGAAAGAGAGAGAGAGAGAGAGAGAGAGAGAGAGAGAGAGAGCAATTAAATATCCTTTTACTTTTCTTCCTATATATCTTCCTACACATTTAAACTAATGATAAGTGTATTAAAATATCATTAATCTTATATAAATATGACACATATCATCATTTTACATGGGTAAGAAGATAAGTATGAAGAAAATGTAGGGGGTATTTAATTTCTCATATATATATATATATATATATATATATATATATATATATATATATATATATATATATATATATATATATATATATATATATATATATGCTTAGGTTATTCTATTTAAACTAATTATTGTGTGATTGTATGCATAAATGTGGGCCAATCATTTTACTTATTTTAAAAAAATGATTAATACATTCTATTAAATTAAAGTTAATTGAAAATTACCATCTAATTTAATTCTAATGGTATTTTAGATAACTGAGATCAATTTAAAAAAGGAAACTTCCATATTTTTAGGGATAATTAATTTTCTTAATTTTAAAATTCTGAATATTTTTAGTTAATTCAATCTGAACTATATCATAATTTTTAATTTTTAATTAAGCCTGATTTTATTCTGTTAGAATGACCTTTCGTTAGAATTATATTCTCTAGGAATGTCAGTATACATATTTCTGTTATAATGAACTTCTATGAGAATATCACTGACTAGTAACAAATTTTTGGATACAACTTCAATTTTTTATTACCTTCTTAAAAAATAAAAACATTATATAATATTCTATGAAAATGATATACTCACTAATAAGAAACAAAAACATGTATATTATTCTACCTGAATATTCTATGGGAATATATTATTACATATAGTCCCATCATTCTATTGTAGACTATTATATCAAAATATAATGACGAATAGTTATCCCATTCTGACGGAATTGGAATTCGATATTCTATTCCGGCAGAATTGCTGTTAGAAATGCTGAAATGCATCCTTGCAGAATACATAATTTTCGGTCTCCACTTCACACACTAACCCAGACACAAAATTGCTTTATCACAGCCTGAAACAAAAAATATCTAGAATATTAACAAACTGATGATAGATAGCCATCTACACTATACACAATACATACATAAGAAACAAACTAGTACATGAATTCAGGTTTTTCAATAAAGTTTAACTCACAGGATTCGTCTCGATTGCTTTAAGAGGTTGCTCCTGTCCAGTGAGCCATTTCCACAAATCTGGATTTTCCTGCAATTCAAAAGGAAGTAAGATGGATGTTAACCCTAGTGTAATCTGTTACTGGTAATTATTAGCAATAATATTTGTGGAATTTACCAGGTCGAGGACAATAATAAGTGATTTGATCCCCTTTACATCTAAAGATCCAATGTGATTCTCCACCCAACTTCCTAGAACTAAGTCTAGCTCCAAAAAACCCCTTTGTTTGCTTATATACAACAACCTACTCCGATTTACAACAAAAGCCACAAATCAGAAATGAATCACGCTTCTGGGAGTCAAATAGGGATATGAAACATCAAACCTGTTAGTTAATCTTCGCTTGCTTTCTTCGTTAGACAAATTGAAATCTAGGGATTCGACGCCATCATTAGAAGAATAGAAACGAGATAATTAATTAACATAAGGCCTGAAACTCACAGAAAACCATCGATAGAAGAACAAAATTTAGCAAACCACATGCACACATACAAGTACAGGATTATGAACCTGTAGAGAGTTTGATACGGAATGGTGGCGTTTAACGATGCGCCGCCGAGTACACGAGTCGGGGCGGTTGTTGAATTAAGGACGTGTGATATGCCAAACAACACAATTATGAAGAAGACGATGAAGGGCAACCCCACAAAGGGTCGCTGGTGTTGATTCGTCGCAGAACTCATCGGGATTCGGTCTGGGATCGCCAACGATGCATTGTATTTGAAGAAGCAACATCCATCGGGGATGTCGAAGAGAGCGAGGAGTGATGGTCCCATTAGGGCAACGATTATCCATGAGTCGGATTAGGCTTGGATCCAACAAAGGTCTTGGATTCCAAGTTTGGAGTTCTGATCGATTTGGAGGAAGAGCGAAGGGGCTGATTTTTGGTGAATATCGATGAGGCAGATATGACGTTGGCGGTCGCAGGTGGCAATGAAAAGATGAGGAAGACCGACTAATTTATTTAGGTTTTAAGGTGAGGAAGATCGGTGATTATCCCATGATTATAGGGATTATTTTTGGAAGTTACTTAACAAATTATTAAATTACTCTTATATATTTTTTTAACTATTAAATTTTTTGTTTAATTTTCATTGACCTACATTTATGCATACAATAACACAATAAATACTTTAAACACATGAACCCCTCTCTCTCTCTCTCTCTCTCTCTCTCTCTCTATATATATATATATATATATATATATATATATATATATATATATATATATATATATATATATATATATATATATATATATAGTTTCAGTTATATAGGAGCGTCATCGATGTTTGCGGAGCACAAATGTAGGTGGCTTACCACCAAAGAACCATAACTTAATTAGGTGAACAACAATTTCAACCAAACCCCATTTCAGCTCACCCCCTACCAAACCTATTTCGTCTATAAAACCCAACAATATTGGGGCGCTACCAAGCATTCAACTTAAACATCAATACATACAGCTGACAAAAGAAAAAAAGAAAGAAAACAATGGCAGACGAGAGAGCTGGGGCCGAGATTGTGTACGGTGCTGAAGAATGTCATCGCCATTCCATTGATCTCCTTGAAGAACTCGGTTTCCCAAAAGGTGTACTCCCACTCAAAGATCTTGTGGAGTGTGGGAGGGTTCGTAAAACCGGTTTTGTTTGGATGAAGCAAAAGGGTCCATATGAACACTTTTTTTAGGGGACTAATACACGTGTTAGCTATGCAACTGAAGTGACTGCATATATTGAAAAACATAAGATGAAGAAAATGACCGGAGTTAAAAGCAAACAACTGTTGATGTGGGTGCCTATTGTTGAGATGAGTATGGAAGATGAAAAAAGTTCCAAGATTTACTTCAAGATTCCGGTTGGAGTTGGAAAATCCTTTGCGGTGACTGCATTTATGACCGAAGAAGAGAAAAAGAAATATGTTCTTGAGCATTCAAAGTAAACCAGGTTTAAGTTATATTATCATCACTGTCTTCTTATGTTATAATTTTATGTAAACTGACATTTTTATTACATTTGAGAATCATACATATATACGAAACTTTATAATATGCAATTTAATAAAAAGTAAACAATTAGTTGGTTCTGTGAATGGATATTACTTTATAACTATTGTATTTGCTATAATACAAATTAATATATATATATATATATATATATATATATATATATATATATATATATATATAGAGAGAGAGAGAGAGAGAGATGGGATCAATAACGAACTCAATGGATGGAGCGAACCTGATCCGTATATGGATAATGAAGGCCCAAAAGGTTATGGGTAGCTTAATATTGGGCTCGAAAGTTGTTTGGAATTAATGGCCTATGGGGTGTGCATGGTGACGTAGTTGATGGATTAGGGGTTTCTTAAGTAAATTAATAAAAGTTTAATAAATCCAAGACTTCATTGATTGTTTGATTCAAAGCTTGGGTGGTTATGGAAGCATTTGGAAGGTTATCATTGATGACCCTCTTTAAATTTTGGGAGTTACACTCTTATCATTGATGGCTCTCTTTAATCATTGGGAGTTACACTCTTTACATCTTCTCATAACCAATTACTAGCAATTGAAGAACAATTGAAGACATGGACGTTTTTTTTATTATTCTTAAGTGTGGTAGACGTTTTTTGTGTTATTTCAAGAGTTTCCTTAATTTTCATTTACTAGTTTAAATGAGTAGTTGGTTGGTTGGCTTGTAACCACCAACTTTGTAATAAAGGCTTCATATAAAGCCAAGTTTATGCATGGGAAAGTGAATAGACGAATTTTTAAGAAAAAAACCTTTGTTCAATTGGAATTATTGTTATAATTCACAAATTATCTTGTTAGGATGCGTTCTTGACTTGATACGAACTCAATCCAATAGGTCTTGGATTGTTTTCACCGGTATACAACTTAATAGGTCTTGAGTTGTTACTAATCTATCCATTTCTTTCCATTCACATATCATTTGTGGTTGTTATTCTCTCTTAATTTACCTAAACATTACTCCACTCACTAAATCGAGCCCATACACGTATCAGAACCAGCGGGCGTACCCGTTAAACTAGTCTGGCAAATCATTTAAGCAACTGATTGCCTCCAATTAAATAAAAAAACAAATAATCTGACTACAAAATCATTATTCGATTACAAAGACCGAAACTAATGTTCTGCGTCTTGAGGAGATTAAAAATAATCTTATGCATTTGATTGATGTATTGTTTTTTTTTCTTTAACAAAATTATAACTAAACTTTTCAAGCTTTGTTTTTAATGAAAATCAATACAAATCCTTCGGATTACTTTCAATTAAAGAAAAAACTAAAAAATAGATTACTAAATCATTGTTCGATCACAGAGATTAAAAATAATCTTATGCATATAATTGATGCATTTTTTTCTTATTTCCTTTAGAGAAGCATGACTAAAATTTTCAAGCTCTATTTTTCATGAAGATCGATAGAAACTACTTTGTTTTAAATTGTAAGTGTCATGATCCTTGAACTTACTTTTTTTTAAATAAAAAAAATTATACCATTTAAAAGAAGCTAAATCCATCCCACAGTCAGAGAACTCCATTCCACAACTCACGAAGGTGTATTGCAGTTCCTCAATGAGATCCTTTAGGATTTATGAAATATGAAGGTGACATTGCTCCTACAATTCATAAATTGTCAACAATAAACATGTCGATTTGAAGCCACACTATTATTTTTCCTTTTTTACATACCTTTGGTTTAATTACCAAGGTTTAAATTGATAAAGAACATGGTTGTTATTAATTGCTCAATATGATGATAAATGTCAAATTTCAATCACCATTTAGATAAACTAACAAAAGAAAGAGATAAATAGGCAAAAAAAGAAACAAGTGCCAAGTTTATATTATGATATGTAATAATCATATCATATCATATCATATCTATCTATCTATAAGCAACAACACCCAATGAAGAAACCTAAACCTAAACCTAGAATGACAGAAAGGGTATACATTTAAATCAGTTTTTGTCCCTAGTGGTGTTGTTTTCTTTGATTTTTGATCTGTTACAAAGCTTTACAAAACTTTGAGGTGTTTATATGGAAGAGTTTAAATATTCTCCCTTCTATGCTAACTCAGTGTAGGTTTTTTGTCCAGGAGGTGCCACAACCACTTTGGATATTCATAGTCCACAAGTATCTTAGGATTAATCCCCTCCTTGAGGATATTTTCCCCCTACCGCTATTGCAGATTTCCCTCCTTTGCTTCAAGTCATCTACTTTGGAGCATCAACAACCCTTCCACCTTTAGCTTTTTTGCTTTACATCTAACATCAAATGTTCTATAACTTCCTAATGTATTATTGCGGTTGCTAACACCAATATTTCTCAAACACTTGATGCAGTTCATTGCCATATATATATATATATATATATATCAATTTCCTGAAACATAACCAAACAATACTTAATACTTATTATAGCAAAATCATATATTATCTGCTGTAATTTGGTTACTTGTAGGAAATTCCACGTATTGTTCAATAACCTCTTAAACCTCGATCTATAACACAGACAGAAGAATGAGAACACCAAATTGAATGACTTTCGTTAAGAAATGTTGTGAAGAATCAACTTGATATATTTACAAAACAAGTATTAAGATAAAATTCAAATAATGTTAAGTTCATTTAGCATCTATTCTAGTTAGAAGGATAAAATAGTCATTCACTCTTTCTTCCAGTCAGAAAAATAAGACATACTTACAAAGGGTAAAATGGTATTTATATATTTCTGTAGGTTCGATTTGACAGTGCATATGGACATCTATATGTTCACGGATATGCATATAGATATATGGATATATGCCTATGCATATGATATACATATGGATATATGTATATGCACATGGATATATCTATATATGTATGGATATATACATATGCATATGGATACATGCATATACATAGAAAATGTATATACATATGTATATGGAGAGCTAGGTTCAAGTATTCTAACTAATTATTGTGCGGATATCGTATGCTATGAGAATGATAAAGAAAATATGTTGCTTGATAATATAAAGACGTTCAATCTTACATAACTATTGTCATTAACACACATTCTCACTAATTAAATCGTATATAAGGTTATTATACACTTAATATTATTATTCTCATTTTTGTCAGAATGTAGTCAGAATGTTTATTGGGTCGTATTCTGTCAGAATGAAAATGAGTGAAAAATGATGTGTGAGAACAAAAATAAATAACAATTAGTGAGAATGCATGAAAATGATGATATTTTTGTAAGGTTGAACGTATTCACATTGCTAAACAACTTATTCTCTTAGTAATTCTCATAGCATACGATATCCGCACAATAATTAGTTAGAATAGAATAACCTAAGCCTATATATGGATATATACATACACATACGCATATACATATACATATACATACACACACACACACACACACACACATATATATATATATATATATATATATATATATATATATATATATCTTTATACATTAATAAGCATTTAGCCTCAAATGTTGAATTTTAAGAGGTACAAGCCTTATTGCGTTATTTACAATCCGTTTATGCATATGAATCTTATTTGGTCAATAGCTGAAAAAGTTAAGTATTGAGTTGAGTTCTTATCTAGCCCGTGATTTAATGAATTGATCAATACCAAACTCCCTTAAATCTCGACCATATCTCCTTGACTCCTTTATCCTGGAACAATCTACTCCTATATTTTATGATCCTCCAATTTCACCAGCCTCTTCTCCACAATCAATTGACCGAAGATCTTCACCATGACAACCACTCACGCCATCTCCAACCTTTGCAAACCACCACCGCCTAAAAACCACTTCACCGAGAAGCACCAACCACCGCCAGCATCGAGCTTCCACTGCCATCAACGAAGACAACCATTGGACACCCCTCTCTACTGTCGACCAAACTCGCACCACCAGTCACGTGAACCTCCACCATCGAATTTCTGATTTCATGTTTGACTAGTACACCATCTCTTCTCGCCTTTTATTATTCCTATGTTCTCTTCTGATTCACAAAGGCCTAATTGAAACTCTTGCAGCATTTTGAAAATCAAATGATAAATTGGAAAATAATTAGACTTATTCATTAAATTGACTAATTCTTGGCTTATGATAGGGGAAAAGTGCATTCTTCACACAATATCGAAGGCACATGGAATGGTAGTTTTATGACATTTTCATCTGAGGTATTGTTGTTTTATCCCATATTTTTTTTAACATTTCTACTCATCTCAGATTTTGGTTATCAAGAAAAAATCAGTCAAGTTTAGATTTCGATGAAAAAAAAAATAAGTGTGAGGAAGCAGAAAAATGGTGAACATTTCGCGTTAATCACATTTATTTTAACATGGGTCCTATTTTTTCCCTACCTGCGTAATTCGTCTGGTTCCTCCTATCGACTTGGCTCATCCAAAATAAGTATTTTACAAATTTAAGAATCCCGATTAATCCCTAATATTATTTTATTGTATTTTTTTATTCTATACATAATAAAAATACAAACCATAAAAGAGACTTCAATTACTCTGTTTAATCTAGAATCGAACCTGGAATCTATAGAATTGTATAATTGAAGATTCGTTTTTTTATCATTCAATGATCATCTTGTATTTCATAAAATTTGGGAGCAATATAATCCTTACGTAAAGGCCATTTTTTTTCTTTCTTAAAATATGTTATTGTCCCCATAAGATCTTCGAAATTAGAGGTTTTGAGTTTCAACTATCACCTCTTTTAAATGATTTCTCAAGCTGATTGTATGGTCAATGGAATGTTGGGTTTACACTTTTTTTCTCAGGTAGATATGTTGGAAATCCTTGATAAACATTTCAAGATCTCAATTTGGTTCCAAGAAAAAGATTTTATTGATGTAAATATTTTTTCTTAATTTATTTTCTTAATATCTATATGATGTTTTTTTTCTGGTTGTCATCGTAACATGGACAGCCCTCAATGGAACTGTTGTCTCTCCTAATCTTCGTCTTCTCTCATAGACACGACCACCATGCTTGAACCTTGTATTCCTATAAATAGGTGGTCACCATTGGTGCATCTTTAATGGAACAAAGAAAAGGACTGTAAAGACTTGAATATTTCTTGAATTGCATTTAATTGTAACTAATGAGTTTGTAAAAATATTCGGTTATAGTTATTCATTGATTTTAGGAAGTGGTACACGCAAGGAAGCATTGAAAAGCAAGTCTTGAGGATGTTATGTAGGTAATAATTGTGTTACATGCATAGGAGCATATATGACAATGTATCTTTGTGTCAATGTTGCAAAGGTGTGTGTTTGGTTTTTCATGAATTATGGTTGAAATATTATTGGTTTTTTTGCCTCAAGCTTCAGGCGTAGCTGCTATGTTATCAGTCGGAGGTATATTGCTTCCTATATGAAGGTATAGTTATTAAAATTCTAGCATATTCATTATTTTTGATGCCACACCCCCAAACCGAAATGGCGGAAACGTTCGAGGGTGGAGGATGTCATGTATAGTATCACAACACTTTCATCATAGTAATCAAAGTAAAAGAAACCATTACATTGAAATATAGATATTTACATATATTTGATACATAGTTTGTATAGATCAAAAGTATAGCAAAATATAAAAGACGTGACTCTATACGCTCCGTCTTCTCAAAAGCGTGCAGGAGTACTTGTCTACTGATTTCTTGAGAATACAAACGATTTTGAAAAAGTATCAGCATTAAGCTGGTGAGTTCATATAAATGTTTTTGTAATGTAAACATGTCATTGCATCTGTAAAAGAATATTTGTGTCCTTCTCAAGAAAATCCATTATTTTCTAATACATAGGTTCGTTATAGTGTTTCATAAGGTATTAGTTCCTATGTTTGGTTATTACCAGCTGTTTTGTATCATGTTGTTTTGAATGAAAACCCTTTGTATAAAAACCCTGACACTACAACAAAATGAAGCTAATGCAACACCGCTAAAAGGTTGCATTAGGCCTTGTAAAAGTTGCATAATGCATAAAGCAACCTTTTACCAAAGGTTGCATTAGGTAAAGTTGCATTAGATCTAAAGCAACTTTTTTTTTTCGAAAATGCAACCCTTTTTGAGATAGTTGCAAATCTTTTTTAAATGCAACTTTTTTTATTGCAACGTGTGTTATGCAAAAGCAACCTTTTTAATACTCATATGCAACTTTTTTACACTTGGATGCAACTTTTTTAACTGTTTTAGTTACGAAAATACAACTTTTTTTTTTTTTTTTTTTTTTTTTTTTTTTTTTTTTTTTTTTTTTATAATCAAATGCAACCTTAATTATGTTCTAGTAAAAAATTGCAACCTTTCTATATGGCATATGCAACCTTTGTTATGTCTTTAATTGAAAAAAATGCAACCTTGTTTATAGTCAAATGCAACTTTGTTTTTGTGATTTTTCTAATTTCAATGCGACATTTTTTTTCCTAATCATATAGACGCCACATATGTTTAGTACATTGCTACAAATATACATTACTACTAAAATTACACCATAAAAATAATAACATAAATATATTATATAATTTACGGTCTCCTTTGACATATCTAAATTCAAAATAACAACCATAAATCAAAACAAACACAAAGTTGTCAACTATAATCACAAAAAAAAATATTAAAAACATTATAGACGTGTATTAAACATAGTCGATAAATCATATTAGCAGCTATCAACCTTCTCGAGGTTGTTGTTCCGCTAACTTTCGCATCCTGACGTCTAGGTTTTCTTGTTGTTTTTTAATATCTATTTGCATAGCTTCTAATTCGGTTTTTTTTCATGGTCCTCTTGAATCTCTTTCTGCATTTCAATCAACTCATTTCTTTCAACTTCATTTGCTTTGAATGATTCCATAAGTCCCGTCGGAATCATGTATGATGCATCACCACCATCCACTTTTTTTTATCAATATATTAGTAACGCCTCTATCATAAAGTCGATGGTATCCAACATTCTCTTTTGTCATCACAATCATATAAGGATTTATGACATCACTTTCATCTTCTAGATGTTCATACTTCTTCATTTGTTCCTATAATATTATTAAAAATGAATATGATAATTTTACTAAAGCATCTACCGTTAAAAAGTTGTTTATATTGTAAAAAAAGTTGCATTTAAATGTAGAAAAGAACAATTTTTTTATTGTTTAAAAGACAACTATTTGATGTCCAAAAATCTGCTATCAAAAGATTGTTTTTATGTAAAAAAAACTGCATTTTAACATCTAAAAAAAACTGTACTTAAAACATTTTTTTTCGTGTAAAAGACAGTTATTTGATGTCCAAAAATCTGCTATCAAAAGAGTGTTTTTATGTAAAAAAAAAAAAAAAAAAAAAAAAAAAAAAAAAAAAAAACTGTATTTTAGCATCTAAAAAAATTGCATTTTAACATCTAAAAAACTGCATTAAAAACAATTTTTTTATTGTGTAAAAGAAAACTATTTGATGTCCAAAAATCTGCTATCAAAAGACTGTTTTTATGTGTAAATAAAAAACTGCGTTTTAACATCTATAAAGACCGCATTTCAACATCTAGGAAATTGCATTTTAACATATAAAAAATTGCAATTTAATGTCTAAAAACTACAATTTAATGTCTAAAAAGATAGTTTACTATTAAAAGGGAAAATTATTGTAAAATTGAAATACAAATTTACAATTTTATTTGCCGTGTCATCATATATATCGACATATACATGCCCATCTGTCATTTTACGTGTACGTTCAAACATTTGACTTAGAGTTGGGAATTCCTGGTTTGGATCTTCATTTTTTCTATACACATGATAACATAAATATCAACAAGAAAGTATCAAAGTGTGGGAAAATAAAAACACAAATCACAAGCAAAGAGAAGACATTAATTACCATTTCGTCCCGAATTCTAGCAAAACTTTTTGGACCAGCCGTGTGCATATTTTTTAGAGACTTACGTATTTCTTTTGCCACTTTTCTACACACACATTAATATATAAAACTCAATTGAACTAATACACCTAAAGTCAAATCGAATATTAACAAACACTAGTAATAAAGAAAATGTTTTTGAAATTACTGCCACATCTTTTTTATTCCATAACACTAATAGTTTTGAGAACTCTTCTTGAGGAATGCATTTAGGTCGATTCTTCCATCTTGTTTTATTGTCCTTAAATTGATAGAAGTGTTTTTTCTTGAACCTACATTTTGTAACGGCCCGAAATCCAGGTACCCTTCTATTTAGCCCTTCATCTTTGATATGTTGCCATTTAGGGTTTTGCATGTTAGGCGAGTACGCTGGGCGTACAAGGCATAGGATGCGCGTACTCGCGCGCTTCATTTGAACGCGGTCACCCTCGGGTATGCTGGGCGTACCCAAGGTTACGTTGGGCGTAACTGGTCCAGACCTAAAAACCCTAATTATTTCGGATGGCTATAAAAGGAATGTGTGGCTCGAATCCTCAACCACCATCCCTCAGAAAGAAACCCTAAAGAGAGTGTTTATTCGTTCTTAGGCCATTTGTGAGAGTTGTAAGCTTGGTGGTGCCATTTCAAGGTAGCAAAGAAGAAGAAGAGTTCGTTGGGAAGGCTAGAAGTGGTGTTCAAGTGTGGATCCGAGCTTTGCAAAGGTTGAAGCTCCATTCTAAGGTAAAAAGTTCGAATCTTGACATATAGTTCTTGTGATATGCTTTAAGTACCATTTTCTAGGGTTTTGGTCCCAAAGGTGGAGACTTTATGAGCAAATGGTCTCCATAAGCTTAGATCCATCATATTTCTGGTCTATTTGAGTTGTAGACTCATAAAAATGTAATCTTGGACGTGAATGTTTCACCATGCATGTGATCTAGATCCTTGAGTTGGAATAGAATGATGTTAAGGAGTGTAGGAGCCTTTACAGCCATGCCAAGGCTTAAAGGTTTCGACTTTATGGGTAAAGATGCCTAAATGAAGCTGGATCTAGAAGTTGGAGTAATGGCTTAACCGATTAAGACCAGAAATGATGAATGCTTAAGTCTGATGGTTACACTGGGCGTAACTCCCAGTACGCGCAGCGTACATAGTGGGTGGAGACCCCGATCCTTGGGTTGGCGATGTACGCCCCGCGTACATCAAGCTGTACGCCCCGCGTACTCAAAAGGTTGACTTTTGTTGACTTTTAGGGTTTTGGTCAACATGTAGACTTTGAGTCAAGGAAGGGTAAAATGGTCTTTTACCCTCGGAGGAATGATGATAAGGGGTAAAGTCTAGTTGTGGAAGTCTATAATTATTAAAATGATATTTATTATGATTAGGCGAGGTAGAGTCATCGTTGGGATTTGGTGATAGCGAGTACGCAAGATTCTAGACTTTCCACGAGGTGAGTTTTCTAACTATACTGTACCCGGAAGGGTTTTTATTGTGTGACCGGAAGGTCGAATATGTTATGAGCTATATGCATTGTATATGATAAGTTAATCGTTTATAGTGCTATGTATGATATGCTTGATATGGGCCGGAAGGCATTATGTTATGGGCCGGGAGGCATATATGTTATGGGCCGGAAGGCGTTGTGATGTGGACCGTAAGGTTAACGCAGGTAGGACCGGAAGGTTTACCGATGATGAGTTATTAAAACTCTTTGATCGATTAGATCTTTGCAACAGGTAGATAAAGAAAGTAAAACAATGAAACAATACTCAAGAATGGATTTGAATGTGTTGAATGATTAGAACGTTCAATCCTCAGCAGAGCTCGATAAAGAACTTCCGCTGTAGAGGATTCTAGGGTTACAAAAGAGATCTTCTATAATTACACGTAAAAAGCCACGATCTATCAGTTATGAAAAAGATGCATGCAAGCATCTATTAATACACAAACCCTAGAAAATAAGATACGGATGGACAGGCCCATGCCGTATACAAGATGGGCTAGGAAGCGAGCCCAAGACGCAACATCAAGTACCCAACAATCTCCTCCTTTGCGTCAATTGGGGCGAGACTTCACTCCAGCTTGCTTACCCCCGCATCATTTGCTTTCTTTACGGTCTTGAACAGGCAGGGGATGATAGCAAGAAGTGTTTGTCGGAAGTGAATGTACCAATTTATCATATCATTGAAGTACTTTTTATCACTATCCAAGTTCTGCTTGCAACGATTGATAATACCCAGAACATGCTCCAAACAGGTAGTAGTGTAAAGATGTTTGTCAGTCAAAGCAAACAGGCATTTCTGACCTTCTACTATGGTGAACATGACTGAGTTCTGTTTCGGATCAATCTTTCCCATCTTCATTCGGTTTATATCGCTTGCAGAACCGACTGGAGTGATGATGGGCTTCTTCCTCAGAACATTGGCAACCTCTTGATCAAGCTTAGCCACCTCCAAAATATAGCAAACTAACATTCTCTTGAAATGGTCTATGATCGGACCATATTCTACTTCATTGACAAGAAGAATGTTGTGCAAGACAATCCAATCGTGAGGGTTAAGGTTGGGAAGATCAGCCAGAGAGATGGAATGCTCATATTTTTCAGATCCCCTCAAGACCTTGAATCTAACATTAACGAAATTGCCTTCACGAACAGGTTTGAGAACCCGAACGTTGGTTATCTTCTGTGCGCTCCATGTCTGGTGTTGAGGTTGAGCGGTCCTTAGATAATAGTCTATAAGCTCCCTATCCACCTTCGGGTGAGGATGGGGAACTTCAGCTATATGAGCGAATGCATGGAAGATGAAGGCCTTTCGGGTCAGGGGCATGTCGAACTGGGAATCGACCGAATTGACGCGGTCTAAGGAGATGACCGGTTCTAACCACACAGTGCAAGGGGACTCAATGGCTTCTTTGATAAGCACTTCGAGAGTCCAAGGAGGAAACAAAGTTTTCCTGCTTTCAAGGAGATCATGAGCCTCCTTTATCTTCCTCTCCTTGGCCTCGGCTTCCCTGACGATGCAAGCATTTTCATCCAGCTCTCTCTCTCTGGTCTGCTTCCTGACTAAGCTGACAATCGGTTCTTGATCATCACTTTCATCACTGTCGTTGGCAATTTGTTTGGCTTTGGTTTGAGCACTCAAACCTGATGAAGGAACAGGTGTTGGTTTGGGTGCTTTCGGAGGGACAAGTGATGAAAATGGAAGAGATTGAGCTTTGGAACTTGGAGGGGGTTTCGGTTGAGCTGTGGACTTCTTTTCTCCCCCTTGTTTCGGATGGTCCTCCTGCTCAGGAATGCCTTCAATATGGCTAAGCAGGGCAAGAGCAGGAGCGAGCTTCTCTGCAAGACTACGCCTCACCGAATAGTTGAGAATCGGATCATGGGCTTCAATAATGTTAGACAAAGCTCCGTGGACATCTGAAACACAACTCTTTACCACAGCTTTCTCAGACCGAAGAGAATCGATCTCCTTCTCGGCTTGGGAGAGCTGATGAGTTGCCAAAGTAAGCTCGGAAGACTTTCGAGCAAGCTCTTCCTTTGTGGTGGATTCGGCGGCAAGAGTGGCTTGGAAGGAAAGAAGACGATCCTCAACCGAAGACTGAAATGATTGGTTGTCTTCTTTGAGTTTTTGGCGAAAGCTGGCAAATTGGTCTTTTTCAGTTTCGAAGGAATGGACCAGCTTCTCCACAACGGTGCAGATCTTCTTAGTGTTTGTCTTTGATGCCGCCGGTAAAGACTCCAGCCAGATCTGGGCGTCTTGAAATAGTTTTTCGACTTTTTCGGTCGCAACAGCACTAGCCTTCGTGGATTTGTCAATGGCAGCAGCAGCTGAGCTGATAGAGGCTTCATGTGCTTTGGAGAGAGACTCCACCATACCCTGAATGGCAGCCTCCGAAAAGTGAGATGTTGAGGAAGAGGAAGAAGCTACAAGATTGTCAATCTTCTCGTGGAGTTCCTTGATGTGCTTTTTAGTGACTGGAGCATCATCATCATCATCACTCTGAAGTTGATAGGAGCTGTAGTAGATGGAGTCAAAAACGGTATCCTCACCTCCCAAAAAGGTTTCGGTTTCAGCAGATGGAGTGGGAGATAAAGGTGCGGTTTGTGGTTCGGTAGTGGTAGTGGGTTCGGGAACAGAAGTAGGTTCGGGTTGTGAAGTAGGAACCCCCGTATCAGATACGTTGGTTGGAACCTCACGGGTGGTAGTTGTGGTGGCTTCTGTGAAAAGTGGTGGGGGAATGGAGGTTGTTGTGGTTGGAAGAGAAGTAGAGGTAGTTATGGGGGGAATAGAAATAGGGTTAGATATGAAGGGAATGGAAATGGAGGAGGTTATGATGGGAATGGAAGAGGTGGTTATAGGAGAAGGGGAAGGAGGTTTTGATGAAACCTGTACCTCATGATCAGGCGAGTGAGGCGGAGTTTCGCCTCTAGCTGACTCATCTGAGTCAGAATGGTTCTCTTCCGAATCGCTGGAGGAAGAAGAGAGAATAAGTTTTCTCTTTGGCTGTACTTTCTTCTTCTTCGCTGGTGGGGAAAGATATTGTTTTGAGGGTTTTCGCTTCTTAGGAGAAGGACCCTTTGCCCCCTTTGCTGCTTTCTTGATCTTCCCTTTCTCGGGTTTCTTCCCTCTAGCAGCAGGTTTATCTGCATTATTAATGGACTGAACCATTTCAGCAGAAAGTTCCCTTCGACTCGAAGGACGAAAGTCCTTGTAGGCTTTCATTATTACGCTCTCCTTTGACACCCCAGCGGACATAGAGTCTGAAATGGATCCGACGAAAGAAAATTTAGTCGGATCGGTAACAATTATCTTGGTGGTGTGGAAGACACTGATGGTGGAGAGAAGGGAACCTGCAACAGTGGGAACATGAAGTTTATCCATGGCCCACTCGGTGATGAGCATCCAGAATCTGGCGTAGGATACCTCAGTGTGTCGAGAGGAGGAGGCTAGGCTCTTAATGAGTTGCTGCCAGAGAACCGAGCCATAGTCGAGGTTGAGGCCATGATATAGACCATAGAGAATGGTCATAAACAATTTGCTGGCCCCATCAGAACCAGAACTGCGCTCAGAGAGCCCTTTGAACAGAATGGTGAAGAAACCATTCCATGGAGGAGGGAGACACGACTTCTTGAACTTGGTGACCGTCGTGAGAATCTACATGTAACCCATGTTGTAGAACATCGAAAATAATTGCCCGACGGTGATGGAATCAGGATTAACCCTAGATTCATCGGCTTCAAAACCTAGGAGCCAACAGAATCGTTGCTTGGAGATGGAGGTCTTGTGAGAAAGAAGATCAAAGTAGATGCGATCCAGTGATCTATCATAATGGGCTGTGGAGAAGACCTGGGAAAGGCATTCCATAGGCACAACCTCGACCTTGGAAAGAGCGAGCACCAATGGAGAGTATTTAAGGCACTCCACCATGGGATACATATAATTCTCGTAAGCTTTAGCGTTGAGATCGATCACCAGGATTTGTTGAGCGCGGATAGGAAGAATATTTGTGCGTGAAGAGGTTTCCTGAACTGATGAAGAATCCGCCATTGTTGAAAGTAGAAGATGATGAACAGTAGATTAGAAATCGCCTGATTTTGCTCGTTTGAGTTTTGATTGTGGTAAGTTTGGAATGAAGCAGATGTGTTCCTTTTATACTGTGGGTAGAGGAGAGAGAAAGATCATCTCCCAAATCTTCTTGATACACGAAACGGTTTCGGATTTGACAGAAGCGCGACGGTTGGCACCCCCGATGATTACGCATGAGAGAGAAGAACTGTTCCGTTTTGCACGCGTGCCCGTCACCTCACTATTGAGGCTGTTACTCTGTCGGCTGAGTCAGCATCTTATCTGTTTAATAGCTGTCATCCAAACATAAGATTATAATGGAACCGAACGAGAGTTTTGGAAAATCAAAGATTTTCGTGCATAGAGTGTGAAAGATAAGGAAATAAAGCGAGATATATGTGGGAATTTGTGATGTCAATATAGACACAAAACAGTTGATCCCGGGCACGAATCACTTTCTTCAAGGTCAAGAGAGACCTTAAAGTGTTTGTATGGATTCCCGTTGAATTACGATCAATCACTTTCTAAGAAGTGTTGAAAGGCATCTTTTTGTAAGGCTTAAAAGGGTGGCTTTCGCTTCAGTTTAGAATTCTGGACCTTGACATAAGACCGAGACTAAATGAAGTACTTGAGAGACCGATGTGGTCTGTTGAACAAGTAGGCTGGATAATATATATAGTGACTTGTTGAAGATGTGTGATGGTGAAATCTCAAAAAAAAAAAGTAAACTGGATTCTAAGGGAAGAAATGTTATGGTAAATAACAATTTCATAAGAATCGCACAACAAAAAAGAGATTTCATGTTGACCGTCAATTCATGTTAGGTATTGAATTTTGGGTTTCACTAAGCACGTAGTGACACGTGGCTTAGATCATAAACACAGAGATTTTGTAACCATAAACCTCAGTGGTTAATTCTGAGAGTCTGAAGGGTTACGATATGGGACCGAAAAATGATGGAGAAGAGTATTGAGGTGGTGAAGAGTAACGATAGTACCTCTGCTGAAAATAGTGACCAAGCAGTAAACTCTTAACCCATATGAGAAAAGAGTAAGGTAGCTCAGGATTAGAATAAATGGAACAACCTTATTGGGAAGACAAGGTTTGTATATACCTAGTCATTAAGGCTTTTATTCAAAATCAGTTGAGGCTTTGGACAACATGCAGCAGCATGCTTCTAGAGACGCTTAACTAGTTACTATAAAGTGTGAGAACCAAACCTGTCCCATCGATATTTAAACAAGAATGAAAGAGAAAAAAATATTTTTGGAGATTTTAAGTTTTTGAAAAGAGAAAAACCAAACAGAATAAGTAATAAAAAAAATTTGAACTGAACCCGAAATGGACGAACGCTCGATTCATTTCGGTTCCTAAAAAAATATTTTTGGATTTTTGGAAAACAACTTTACAAAAGTTTACAACCATAGACAACACCTTTTTGAGATTGAGCGGAAATATGTGCAATGGGACCGAACCCGAAATAGACCGAACGTTCGGTTCATTTCAGTTCATTTCGCTTCTAACTTTTAACTTTGGGATGGTGTCTTTGGTACCGATTCTGATTCCATCATTCCTAGACCATGAAGGATTTTATTGAAACTTGCTTCAGGTAGGGCTTTGGTGAAGATATCGGCCAGTTGATCAGTGGTTCGTACAAAGTGAATTTCGACATTTCCATCCTCCACATGATCCTTAATGAAGTGATACCTCAGTGCTATATGTTTGGTCTTAGAGTGTTGCACTGGGTTATGACAGATCCTAATTGCACTTTCTGAATCGCAATATAGTGGGATCTTTTTCATGTTGAGTCCATAATCTCTAGGCTGGCTTTGGATCCATATGGCTTGAGATGTACAGGAGGCGGCTGCGATGTACTCTGCTTCGGCTGTAGAAAGGGAAACGCAGGTTTGCTTCTTTGACTGCCAGCTGACCAACTTCCCATCAAGGAATTAGCAACCCCCTATGGTGCTTTTCCTGTCTAAACCACATCCTCCAAGGTCTGCATCAGAGAAGGCTTGAACGAAGAAGCCTGAGTTGGATGGATACCATAGACCGAGAGAGGTAGTTCGCTTCAGATACCTGAGTATATTTTTCACTGCAAGCATATGTGGTTCTCGTGGGTTCGCCTGAAACCTAGCACAATAACATACGGAAAACATGATATCAGGCCTGCTAGCAGTAAGATACATTAAGGACCTAATCATCTGGCGGTATAGCGTAATGTCAACTGCTGGTTTTTCCAGTGAAGGAGTGAGTTTGGTGCCGAATGCCATTGGAATCTTGACCTTTGAATCTCCCATCATACCAAATTTGGCAAGAAGAGTTTTGGTGTATGCTTCCTGGTTGATAAAGATGCCTTCGGGTCCCTGTCTAATATTTAATCCAAGGAAAAAGTTAATCGGACCCATGGAGCTCATTTCAAATTTAGTCTCCATCAGCTTTCTGAATTCAGCTGTTAAGCTGGGATTCGTTGAGCCAAAGATGATATCATCGACGTAAATTTGTACAATCATAAGGTGGTTACCTTCCTTTGTACGAAAGAAGGTTGGGTCAATCGAGCCTTGTTTGAATTTAGACATCTTTAAAAACTTTGTTAGCGTTTCATACCAGGCCCTAGGAGCTTGTTTCAGACCGTAAACCGCTTTGTCCAGAATATAGCAGTGATTTGGGAACTTCTCATTGACAAAGCCAGGAGGTTGCTCCACGTAGACTGTTTCTTCGAGTTCTCCATTCAGAAAGCGCATTTGACATCCATTTGGTAGACCTCGAAGTTTTTGTGTGCTGCATAAGCAAGAAATATTCGAACATATTCCAGCCTTGCAACAGGAGCAAAAGTCTCTTCATAGTCAATTCCTTCCTCCTGACAGTATCCTTTCACTACCAGACGTGCTTTGTTTCGTATCACATTCCCTTCCTTGTCCATTTTGTTCCTGAATACCCATTTGAGACCAACAAATGATGCATTTTGAGGAGTTGGAATGAGGCGCCAAACTTTGTTTCCTTTCGAATTCATTTAGTTCGTCTTGCATAGCTTGAACCCAATCGGAGTGATCAAGAGCAGTGTTAACTATCTTTGGTTCAACTTTTGAAACGAAGGAATTAAACATACAGAATTCTACTTTTGAAAATAAGGAAGTTTGTTTTGCCTTAAGTTGTGATTGGGTCAGAACCTTTTCAGAAACATCACCCACAACTTCAGAAACAGGATGATTTCTGGTCCATTTGACGAGAGGAGGGTAATTTGGATCATAGGATGGATCCAATTCAGCGTTTACCATCTCTTCTAGTTCGGATTGACTTTGATCGTCATAAAGCATATTGGCATTCTCCCCCTCGAATGATGAGCTTTCTTGAGTAGTGGGACTTTCGGGTATAGTGAAGAGTTCGGGTGCTACTGTGCCTTCAGATGCTGTGGAGTGTTCAGGTGCTACAGTACCTTCGGGTGCTACAGTACCTTCGGGTGCTGTGGAGCGTTCGGGTGCTACAGTACCTTCTGGTGCTGTGGAGCGTTCAGGTGCTACAGTACCTTCGGGTGTTGTGGAGCATTCGGGTGCTACAGTAACATTGTGCTCCCCCTCGACTGAAGCGTTGGAACTGGATACTCCTTCATTCATTCGCCTTGTAGCATCTTCTACTAGTTGCTTCAGATGATCCACCTTGTTCTCTGCTGCGCTGGCTTCCGAGTTAATGGCCTTCTCTGGTTCATCAAATAACTCGACAAATTTCTCAAAGAGATTTGCAATTGATACTGTGACTTGACCTGTTTAAGGAAAGATTTCACCAGTTGTGTCTACGTTGGCTTTTAACTTTTTGACATAGCTATCATCAAAGGTCACGTAATACGTCTCTTCTATTTTCCTCGAATGTTTGTTTAATACCCTGTACGCTTTAGAAGTGAGAGAATAGCCCAGAAAAATCCCTTCATCGGCTTTGACATCAAACTTGTTGCGATGTTCTTTAGAATTGAAGATGAAGCACCGGGAACCGAACACATGGAAGAATTTAACATTCGGCTTCCTGTTGTTGACGATCTCATAAGGAGTGAGCGTGAATCGCTTATTGAGATATGACCTGTTCTGTGTAAAACAAGCTGCAGAGATAGCATCAGCCCAAAAATATAAAGGTAAAGAAGCAAAACTTAGCATGGTTCGAGCTGCTTCACACAAAGATCGGTTTCGTCTCTCGACAATTCCGTTTTGTTGAGGTGTGTAGGGAGCTGAGAAGTTGTGATTGGTTCCTCTTTCTGCCAAGAATTCTTCGAATTCTTTATTTTTGAACTCCAGCCCATTGTCGCTCCTGATGTTGCGAACGACTTTCTTCAGCTGTACTTCAACTTGCTTGATGAACATCTTTAGCTTGTGAGTCGCTTCATATTTAAGCTTCAAAAAGAACACCTATGTAAAACGCGAAAAGTCATCAACAATAGCAAGAATGTACTTGCTACCGCCGATGCTTTTGATTGATGATGGACCACACAAGTTAATGTGAAGTAACTCTAGTGGTTCAACAACTTTTGTGTTTATGATTGATGGATGGCTTTGACGACTCTGCTTCCCCATTTCGCATGCCGCACACAAATGTTCTCTATCGTACTTGAGCAATGGAAGACCACGAACATGACCTCCAGTGACAAGTTTGTTGATATCCTTAAAGTTGAAATGAGAAAGCCTTCGGTGCCACAGCCAGCTTTCGTCAGATTGTGCTTTTGATAACAAGCAGATTGCTGGATTCCCTTTGATGGGTTTGAGGTTTAGGGGAAACATTTCACCTTTGCGCTTTGATTTGAGAATAACTCTGTTTGTTTGCTTCTCAATTATTTCCGAACCCTCATCATCGAATGAGACCTTGAGACCGGTACCTCCAACAAGCTGAGATACACTGATGAGATTATGTTGTAGTCCTTCTACGTATGCAACATTCCTGATCGTGAAATCACCATTTGTAATCATTCCATAGCCTTTTATGGTTCCGAAGGAGTTGTTCCCGAACTTGACATTTCCACCGTTTGAAAGAGATCTGAATTCCCTTAGCTCTTCCTTCCTTCTTGTCATGTGACGTGAGCAGCCACTGTCGATATACTATTCTTCGTCAAACTGCTCGTCACTGATAACCTGCACAAATTAAGCAGATTTAGGAACCCAAAGTTTCTTGGGTCCACGTGAGCCTTTCACAGGAACAGGAGTAGTAAGAGAGATGTCAACAAAATATGTTCTTTTTATTAACGTTGTTTCATCTTTCTTTTTGATGGTGAAAACTTTAATTTTATTAGGATTTGATGCTTTTGGTTTGGACTCGGATTTAACTGACGAAACCTTTGATTTCCCTTTCAGGTCAGTTGAAGATTTAGGTTTTTGAGTTCGAGCAGAATTGGATTTAGAATGGGGTTGAGAAGAAGAATGACTGAAAGAATTAGAAGAGTTAGAATGAGAGAATTTAGACTGAGATGATTTCTTGACTTGATATTCTAGGTGACCCTTTCGACTTTGATTATCAGTGGGACCGAACCTAGAATTTTGGTCTCTTTTGCTCTCTGAACCGAACCTCTGCTTTTGGTTGACACTGTTCTCTGAACCGAACTTCTGCTTTTCGTTGATGTTTCTCTCTTGTGGTCTAACATTATTTTTCTCTAACTTTAAATTTCTATCACGATATGAGAAATAGGCATTTTGAGACTGCCAAAACTGTTTTCTTTCAGAAAGATTCTTCTTGTATCTCTGATTCCTTTGTTGTTTTTGGTTTCTCATCTGCTTCGGCTGATGATGGATGTTCGACTTTTGTTTTTGTTTTGTGTCAACAGGTCCACTTTGAACTGATGAAGATTCACTTGAATCCGCTTTTCCTTTAGGGACATCTTTTGTACCACTAGTACTTGGTACGTCAAAGTTATCAGGCTTGTTCAGTGGCTCCGGAATATATCTTCCTTTTGTTTTCCAGGATGTTTGCTCTGATAGACCAACTATTTCATCAGCATTGTCGATAGGGGCAGACCAGAAGAACTCATCATAACCATCAGCATTATCTTCGTTTACAATGGTTGTGAGTTCGGCTGTCAGATGTTCGGTTACACCTGTGACCTTATACACCTGATTTGGTGTTGTCCTTGCCTTTTGGTAAACAACAGCCTTTTCTTCAAGGTTCAGGGACTTTTTTTGGGACAAGCGATCAAACTCCACCAAATTTTCTTAGATGAGATTTTTGTGGTTTTCTGGTTCGCTCTTGACAAACTCAGAACAGTCAACTTCATCCTCTACAGAAATTTCACTCATATCATCATCCTCATTAAGCTCAGATGCATTTTCAACATTAATTTTATTTTCTGAGCTCAAATTGGCATTCAATGAGTCAAACTTTTGTATGGTTTCGGTCCTTAGATTCAGTTTTTCATTTTCATCCAAAAGGTTTTTCAGCATATCCTTATGGTCCTTGGACTTAATGAAAGATTTAATTTTGTCTAGACCATACATATATGTCGGATTAACATCCTCAGACGAAACCACACTTTCACAATTGTATGCTTCAGCGTCAATTTCATCCTCCTTAAACTCAAGGAAGGGCAAAATCATACGATGAATTTTCTGCCCTATTTCACAGTTTAAATGAAGTTGAGTAATATTATTGTAAAGACGCTTAGCAATCAAACAAAAAACATTTCGCTGTTTTAAAAGTTTTAAATTGTCTCTTTGCAAATAAATGTTTTCGTCCTTGGTTTTGATTAACTCCAACTCCTTAGTTCGATCCACATCCTCCGTTCCTCACTCTTCGAAGACACCCTGCTTATTTGGTCAGTTAGGATAGAATTGGTGACTCGAGTTTGAGTTAAACTGCTGTCTAGATGAGAAATTCTTGAATTAACATTTTTTAATTCTTTTTCATATGAGCATTGTGGGACTTTGAATGAAACAAAAATGGATTGTACCTTCTTGATCAGTTCATCAAGCTCGTTGAATTGCACGCTGAGTGGTTTTGCTGTAAAGCACATGTCCTATTGCTCCTTCGTGTCTTCATTCCCACCATCTGTGTTGTATTCCCTCATCTGAGATACATCAGACACCATCAAGCATTTTCCACCGCTATCCTTCTCTTTCGCCACATAAGCCTTTCCATGAGAAGGCCTCCTTACTTCATCATCTTCGGAGTCGGATGACCAGACCTCCACTCCTCCGAACTCATCATTCGCTACCGAACCCTGCACAATTAAAGCATTCATAGAAGGGTTAGCAGTAGATTTCTTCTTCCTGATCTCATCCAGCTTTTTCAGCAACAAAGCTTCTTCATCTTTTTCCTCATCCTTTTCTGCCATTTTCTTGAGGACACAATCTTTTGCATAGTGATTCTTTCCTCCACAGTAATAGCAGCTCACTCCCGAATCTCCTTCAGCTTTCGGTTCCTTCTTTGATTCTTCTGCCTTTGGTTCGTCTTTGACCTTTTCAGAACTATAACTTCCCTGCCAATTTCGGTTCTTATTGGTGGGAAATCTTTTCTTGATGAACCTCTTAGGGTTTGATACCATCATAGCATAGTCTTCAGAAGTAAGATCAAAGTCCTCCATGTTGAGGTCTTCATCTTCCATAACCGCTTTACTTTTGGATAGGAGGGCCAATGAACCCAGGCTTGAAACTACATTTTTCTCCTGTAGTACGATCTTTTCTTGAGATTTCAGAATGCCTACCAGTTTCGCCAGAGAATAAGATTTGAATTGCTCATGCGTTTTAGCTGTGGACACTACAACTCTCCACTCAGATCTGAGGCCGTTCAAAAACGTAACCTTCTGCTCAATTAGCTTCCTTTCAATATCATGTTTAATCATCTTGCTAAGAAGATGATTGAAGCGATCGAACGTTTGAGTCACGTTTTCTTCGGCTCCCTGCTTGAATTCACCAAACTCGGACAAGAGTAACGTTTGAATGGAGTGTTCAAGATCTTCGTCCGTAGAATACAATTCTCGAAGCCTGTCCCATATTTCTTTGGCAGTAGTACATGAACTCACCAGCCTGAAAGTGTCAGATTGAAGAGCGAATCTGATTAATCTCAATGCTTTAATATTGCACTGAAATTTATCTTTTTCGTCTTGGGCAATATCTTTAACATCTTTCAAAAGATCATTATACTCCTTTTGAGTTTTAATAATCCTTGAAGTTTCAGAATGAGTGAAGGGTCCCGATACGATTGCTTCCCAGATGAGGTATCCATTGTCCTCAAATCCTATAACATAATCTTCAAAGTGAGGTGCCCAGACTTCATAATCCTGGGTGTAAAGGATGGGAATCTTCGTTGTTGATCCAATGTTGTTCGAAATATTAATGGGATTGGATTGCGACTCGTCCATGTTTGATCGAATAACCTGTTTGAAAGATCAGACTTGTAATATATAATATTATGGCAAGACGAATAAGTAATGAGATACGTCAATTATGGAGTGACGGCTCAATAAATATTAGTTAATGCGGAATAAACCCTAATAGCTTCTTTCACAGAAGAGATGTGTATGAATTACACAGCCTCCCGCTCTGATACCAATTGATGAGTTATTAAAACTCTTTGATCGATTAGATCTTTGCAACAGGTAGATAAAGAAAGTAAAACAATGAAACAATACTCAAGAATGGATTTGAATGTGTTGAATGATTAGAACGTTCAATCCTCAGCAGAGCTCGATAAAGAACTTCTGCTGTAGAGGATTCTAGGGTTACAAAAGAGATCTTCTATAATTACACGTAAAAACCCACGATCTATCAGTTATGAAAAAGATGCATGCAAGCATCTATTAATACACAAACCCTAGAAAATAAGATACGAATGGACAGGCCCATGCCGTATACAAGATGGGCTAGGAAGCGAGCCCAAGACGCAACATCAAGTACCCAACAACCGAGTCGGGACGGAAGTCCCCTGAGATACACGGACCGGAAGGTCAGGGCCTGGAAAGGCGTATGTGCATAAGTGGTATTATGGGGAACTCACTAAGCATTTATGCTTACAGTTGTTGTGTTTTGTGTTTCAGGTACTAGCGAGGACTGTGGGAAGGTGCCGACGTGATTGTACACAATGACGAAGGAACTATTTTTTTATGATCATGGGATGTATTTTGTTATGATGACATTGTTACACATTTGAATTCGGAATATTAAACGATGGTTTTGATGTTTGCAAAAATGAAAATTTTGTTTTGAAATTTACGTTGTTACACATTTGTATACCTTATACAAATTTCCAATTGTCCTAAGAACCCAAGTTTTAGCATCACCGGGCACATCATATTTTCCCTTAAAAAATTAGTAATTAGTAAAAAGAAAGGAAAATAAAAGAGGATGGAAGAATAAAGCTACCTAAAAACTTACCAAGACATACTTCCATATCTTATCTTTATGTGGAACTTTGTCATGCATACCAGCTCCATCATCGTCTATGGCGATATTAGGCATAGATTGTGAGGATTTTTCTCCATGAAAAACCCATACATAGTAGTTTTCTACAAACCCATATCCTTTTAAATGGTCGAATACTTAATCCCTTTGATACCAATAACGGTTCTTACATCATTTGCAAGGACAACAAATTTGACCACCCTTTGCTACCTTAGCAAACGAGGCATTAAGAAATTCAATGACACCAGATTCAAACTCAGGTAACCGTCTAGGTAAATACATCCAATCTCTAACATTCCCCATGTCTCTCATACCCTGAAGTTAATAGAACATTAAACTATAGTAAAGAGTAAAGATCTACTAGTTAGAAGCCAAATTTTTTATTGCTTAAGAAACATCAAAAGAACCTAGACGGTTTCAAGTTTGGCTTTTGGAAGTTTTAAGATATTTATTGTATCTTTATTATGGGTCAAGCAAAATAATATATATATATATATATATATATATATATATATATATATATATATATATATGGAGTGTACAACTCCTAATGTAATGATACTGCTATGCATCAAGTTTAGCCATGGATTTTATCCAGGGGTATTTTGGTAAACTCGGTGAAATAAAAGGTTTGCATGTAGAGGGGTAGTTTTGGTATTTTTGTTATGAAGTTTGTTACAACCAGATACTTACAATCTAAGGAGTGACGATTATACATGGGTATATGTGTGATTGTCAGTTACAAATAACATCATGCTTTTATTTTTCTTTTATGTTTATCACATAATAGCACCATAATTTCATTTTATACCATAATGGCATCATACTTACTTTTTCAACCAATAATAGCAACATAGTTTATGTTTTTATCAGATAATTCCATAAAAAAAAACCAATGTGAATCCAATGATAACATTTAAATATGAATTATGATGCCACGTTACACAAATTCACAAACAAAAGCAACAACAGTAGCAGGGGTAAATACAATAATTCTATTGGACAAAATTGATTTTGCAATCTAACATAATAAAAACAGTACAACAGTAGAAAAAGTTGAAAATGGAAAAAAAAAATTGTGGGCGTTTTTAGCAGTGACAGGGGTATATGAGACATCATATTTGACAACAAAAACAGATTATAAACTTTATAACTATCACAGGGGTAAAAATTATACTTTATAATTGTTAAAAATCAAAAGTTTATAAAGTACAATGCTATATTATGCATATTCTCTAACGTTGGATTGTTTAATTCCATTTATGTTTAAAAAATTCAGAAAAAAGAAAGATAAAATACAGAAATATGACTTATTATAAGGTAGTTTTTATGAGAGGGGTAAAACAATCAAATTTGTTGCAATATGTGTATTTTATTACAACACATATGCAAATATGAAAATAGTTGAATCATTTTTTTTATTGTATAGGAAGAACCGGTAAAATCTTTGGATTTGGTAATTATTGTGATTGGAAAAATTGTAATTTGGTTAAATTAATCAGAAATTTGTTATCTAAAGTGTCTATGTGTGTATTTGTTTTATTATGAATAATGTCAATTCTGGATAAAGGTCATTTTGGTCCTACTATTATGATTTTTTTTATAAACTAAGTCCGGTATAGATAACTTGTAAAATATTTTATGTTTTATTGGTGACCTTAATGAAAATAAATTTATGCGACAAATCAAGTTGTCTAAGTAGCATGACATTTTTTGCAGCCATGAATCTGTAATACTCACAACCAATATAAGCTATATTATAGAAAATTATAATACAATCCAAGTAAAAATCCACTATTTTCGTATAAAATTAGTGTCAAGCCGGTTATAAAAGTCTTTGTTTATACACCTAATTAAGACATAGTAAAAACAATGAGAATGGTGTTTTAGGAAACTGAAAAAATTTAGAGGCAAATCAGTAACACACATAAAAAGTGTATAGATTCTTATGAAAAAATAGTTAAAAGTAAAAAATTTATAAAGTACAATGTATATAATGCAGAAAAAATGTTAATACGGCAAAAATATGGCTTTTTATAAAAAAAAATTATGTAGCGGCAAAATAGTCAAATCTGTTGTAATTTGACTGTTACAAATATGTCCGTGAGCATATTTTGGGTTTAAGAGGTTGAAAATAAAATAAATGTGTTGGACTTATAATATGCTAATCATAGTTGAATAATACTCAAATCTGTTTTTATATATCCATATTGAAGAAGCTTCCTTTTCGCAACATCTCCCAGTTTATTGGAAACTATTTTTTTAGTTGATTAAGGATGTTCAGGAGTTTGATTCCAAGGTAAAAATTACTCATACTTTTCTGTAATATATAATATTATATTATATAAAAATTATATTTCTAACTTTTTGATTACTTCTCATGTTATATGTTGTTTCTCATTTTAGGTTCAACTGTTAAACACAATCTCTGTGTTAATTGCCTATGTTGGTGATATCATCCCATATGCTCTTGATTTGGTTCAATTTTTTTAGAAGATATTTAATCCAAATACTACATGATCAACTTATAAGTTTACTCTTATTTGTCTAACTGGAAAACTCTCCCTTTTTATGTCTTTGGGAGGAATCTTCTATAGAAAGCCTTCTGAAGATACAAACTCTAACCGAACTCAAGAACTTCATAGTTGCACTTGGGTATAAGTCCCATATATGCTATAATGTTCTACTCCCTGTTTTAGTATTATGGTGTTTGGTATTGATTTATGGAGGGCCTGTTTAGTACTTATAACTTGAAAGCATGGATTATTTTTGCGAATTTGTGTAGGGGTTGTTTGGTATTTTTCTATTATAAATCAATGTAAATAAATATCATATGTTCTGCATGTACCTTTCTTTCAAATATGATCATGTTTAACATGTATATGCATGGTAAATCATTAAACAAACAACTTTGAATCAATTAGCTATGCTCTGAAGGAAAAATCTACTGAATTATATCAAGTAGAAGAGTAATTTGAGAAAAAAAAGGTACAAGGTCATACCTGGTTTGGGTAGACATACTTAAGCAAGAAGCTTTGATGAAATTGACAATTAGATGAGGGTATTCCGCCTCCTAGCACCTGTGGAAGATTAACCGAGAGTAGAGAAAATATTTAGAAAGTCAAATCGGAGAGACAAAATAGCTTGGAATCGATTAGGTTAAATGAAGTTTCAGTTAGCTATTATCGCTTGCCTTGAATAGAAAAGGTACGAAGATACCTAAGCCTTGGAGCCTTCAATGGTGTGAATCGAAACTTTAGAAACGAGATGAACAGTGCTAATGAATGGCACTGTGAGCCTGCTACCTTCAATGACATTGATTGCCTGATTCCCGACTTAGGGTTGAGAGGAGTATGACGTCGATTGAAAGATCAGATGTAATTGGGTATAGCGTGCTTTTAGTTGAAAAGTCAAATATTGGAAATTATATTGTATGATTTAGTTACAGGGAAATAAAAAAAATAGCGGGAATTGAAATAAAATGTTATTTATTGAGAGGGAAAATGAAATTAGATAAGATATGTAAATCAAATTTTTTGAAAATAAATTTACGAAAAATATATTTAAAGAAAATTTGAAGTTTATTTGATAATAATAATTAATATCTTGGATATTATATTTAAATTATATATAGAAGTGCTTTAATTCAATTTTGTTTATTTTATTTTATAATTTAGATTCAAAATTATAAAACATGGACCTTTACCCTAAAAATTGCATTCATGTTTTAACAATACAACCTTTGTAATAAAAGTTGCAATTTTTAACAAAATTTGTAACCTTTTAGAAAAAAGTTACAATGTTAAATATAATTTGCAACTTTAAAAAAAAACAAGTTACAACTTTTAATATAACTTGCAACTTTTATAAAAAAAAGTTGCAATAAATCTTTTAATGCAATCTTTTTGTTGGACAGGATCTTATTTATAATCAAATGCAACTATTGTTAAAAGGTTGCATCTAAAAGGCTGCATTAGACTCATTTTGTAGTAGTGTAGCTACTACTAGTAATATATAGAATGTTCTATTTGAAAACCTTGGTTACCACCAGTACATATAGTAGTTTCAGTACATATAGTAGTTTCATTTCTTAGAATAAAACCATGTATTGTATCCCCTGGAATCCTCTAGTAATGTATAGTAGTTCCATTAATTAAAATAAAACTAATGAAGAATGAAATTCCGTAAACAAAGGTTAGTTTATACTATTGTGAGTTGTATAACCATGCTTGATATGACTGATAACCTATATGATGTTCTTCAGGCATCGGACGGTATGATATTTGTCTCCCCAGGCATGTCTGCCTAACTGTAGCTAGTAGTTCAAATGTGGGATTGTCAGTCTCGAATAGATCTATTCACAAATCTCACGTTCTCCCTCTAGGAGACTCTGGTGACACTAAATGATAGGATTTATTCCGTACCCTGAAGGGTACAATTGAAGAGATGTCTTATAATCCTATATTAACTAGTTTTCGTATGGTTCTGTATTGTTCCCTTGAATTTGAATTCATTTGTATGCTTTATAGAGTAATAATAATTATACTTAAATAATTATTTAGTGTTGTACTCTTGATATCTGAGAACCGTTCTCAGCCGTGAACTGTTCTTGGCCGTGAGCAGATTTCTACTTTTGAATGGTTTACGACCCCTGAGTGGTTTACTGTCTGTTCTTGGTGTTCTTGAAGAAAATATGAAGGTTTGAAGGGTTCACGGTCGTGAACTCAAGTATGAGGAGTGTTCAATTTTTATGAACCGATGAATGTTTGATGCTCCAAAACAAGTTCCAAGGTGAATTGGATGAATTTTAGGTGATAAATGAGAGAGTTCTTGAGTTTTCAGGTGGTGTTTTTAGAGAGAGAAAGTAGTGCGTTTTGGCCAGCCTTGAAGAAATAAGGGTATGAACATATCTCTCTCTCTTTCTCTCTCTCTCTCTCTCTCTCTATATATATATATATATATATATATATATATATATATATATATATATATATATATATATATATATATATATATATATATATATATATATATATATATATATATATATATATATATATATAGGCTGGGTGTACCGCCCTGAACGGTTTCAGGGCCGTGAACACCATACTAATCGAATTTCGCTGATTTTCGAAGGAAAAGTCCGGATTTTCGTGGGATTTAGTTCCGACTCTTATATAAATTTAATTTATATAAATTAAATGATTTTCCTAAACCACAAGAAATTAACGGAACAAATAAAATTCAAAATTTAAATTTACGGAATTTTATTGGCATTGATGGAAAAAGCTTCGGGTTGTCACATTTAATGTTTATAAAAAGTAACTTCACTATTTCTTGATTTATGTCAAAAAATGGACATGAGGAAAGATAATATTTTCTTTATGCATATATCTAGATTAATTTTAACAGAAGAATGATGGGTTTTAGAAGTATTTCATTGTATTTTCCAAAGTTTTGTTGGATATTTAATCATCATTTTAAGATGATTATGCTGTCTAACTTCAAATATATGTTCAGATTTTAAGCAGTAGTGAAAAAGCTAATTTAGGAAAAACTGTGTGTGTGTGTGTGACACTTTTCAACTAAAGTTGCTACAATGATTCTTCGAATTGATTACATGATGAGAAGCATGAAGGATGACATATACAACACCTCATTCACCAAAAAATCTAAATTTTAAGAGTAAATTATGTTATTGGTCCTTAGGTTTTGCCCTACTATGTGTTATTAGTCCAAGTTTTGATTTTTTTACATGGTTGGTCCCTAAGCTGTTAAAACAAGCAGCTTATTTGTTATACCAACAATGTACATTCTTAAATTTATATTCTATGGTAAATGCTTCCATTTCTTTTTGAAACTAGATATTGTTTGTCCATTATTATCTTTTAAACTATTTGTCTTTTGATTTTTTTTAACTCTCGGTAATATGTTATATTTGCACAGGTACCCATGAGACCAATGTTTTTTTGCTTCTTACTTATGTTCATGGATTCAATGTTGTGTCCCAAATTTGTTTGTTATTTTCATCTATCGAGGTATGACTCATAGATTTAGACATAACACATTTGTGTGTCTGTATGTATATGTAGGTGTGTTTGTGTATGTGGTTGTGGTTGTGGTTGTAAAACAATTGGTATATGTTGCTTATTCTATTACAAAGAAGCTAAATAAGATTTGAATTTTTATCTTTAATTTATATGTTATCAACACTGAAACTACAGTTTTGGTACCTAAATTTATATAAAAGGATGGCTGAAATGATAGGTTTGGTCCATGACTTAGAAGCTCTGAATCAGAAATGGCTTACTTTATTATGTAAAAGTGTAAATTATAGTTTTAGTCCCTAGATTCAAAAATCGACGTTAGTTTTGGATAAAAATGATTTAATTTATGAATACCTTACCATCTATCTTTCATTTCTTTATTTATGAGAATAATCTACTTTTAATTATTTATCTATTATAGCAACCTTCTTCCATTTTCCGTATTATGGCAATATACTCTGAAAATCTACTCAACCATAGCATTATACTTTAAAATTGTCTTATTAGGACATTATATTCAGGAAATCTACTCAAATATCATGGAAAGTACGATTCAAAAATATACGTGCATTGCTATGTGTTATGTATCTAACATGTGTCTGTTGGGTAAGTATGTATGTTTCTTATGTATATTCATATGCATATGTATATCAATAAGCATATGTATATGCATAAGAATAGGTATATGCAAAAGGAAAGTAAATCAATATGATTATGAATAAGTATATACATATGCATAATAAGAAATATATGACATGTGCTTATTGATGTGCCTATGAATAAGCATATGCTTATGCATATGCATATGTATAAGAATATGTATATGCATAAGGGAAGTAAATACATATGAATAAGTATATGTATAAGAATAAGTATATGCACAAGACAGTTAAATGACGTTATTGAAATGTACCATGGATTTAAGCCCAAAAACCCTGTTAAGCACACTAAATGTCGTTCATGTTGTAGCTTTTTTCACATAATAAAAAGACTTAAATAGTAGAAAATTAATTTTTAATATTTTAAATTACTACCGTTCTAGAAGTTGTTTGATGATGTAATGGATTCTGGTTTGAAAGAACCTAATGCAATGGAATTATGCACTACTGGCAAAGATCGAACCCTATAAGTATGTACTTCTAAATATATAATGAAATTGAGATGGTTCAATTTAGACATAGTCTAAATAAAGGAGTAAATTACACGAATGATGCCTATGGTTTTGGATAATTTGCACATTTAGTTCCTAACTTATTTTTTAACTCGGAAGGTCCTTATTGTTTGTTTTTGTTGCGCGTTTGGTCCCTGTCTTGCCTAAAAAGACTATTTTGCCCTTAATTTTTTAATTTATTTAAATAAACACACACCCAATCCCATTTCCACATCACCTCGCCTTACCTTTACTACGCCACTTTATTAAAATAAATTTAAAAAATCAATGGAAAAATAGTCTTTTAAGGTAAGACAGTGACCAAGCGTGCGACAAAAACAAACTATAGAGACCTTTCGAGTTAAAAAATTAAGTTAGAGACCAAACATGCAAATTATTGCAAACCATTAGGGCCATCCGTGTAATTTATTCCTGAGTAAGGTGTTTCGACTATTCAAAAGATAACTATATAGTACCATATCTATGTAAAGAAGATTTTATACGCTTTTATGGTCACTCTTCAAAAGATAACTATATAGTAACAAATTTAAGGCACGTTTCTTATTCATTTTTTATATTCTGGATGAACGATGATTAAAAAATATTTAAAAAATGAAAACATTCTTTGTTTTGCAGGTGCAAACAGAAGGTCATGTACAAAAGGTTTCTAAACAAGAAACGAAACATTACTTTCATAGTTGCCATAGAGGAAGTCAGATTGGATCAATATCTATCAAACACGTTTTCTATCTTCTTATTTTGTTATTTTCTTTTTTAATTTTTACTTGTTACACTCACTAACAGTTTGTTTGTTTTTTCTATTATCTCAAATCATCTTAATTCCAAGACACGATTTTCTCCATCAAGGGTATAAAGATTTGGAAGCAAAGTTCTCTGAAGGGTTAATGATTTATATATCTGAATTTAAATTGTTCTAACTGTTATTTTTTATGCTTTATTGATAAAAATTTTGTTTTTTTTTTTTTTTTCTCATATTAGTTTCTGAAACATAATCAACCAATACTTAATACTTATTATATAAAATTTATATATCATCTGTTGTAATTTGGTTAATTGTAGGAAATTCCACATAGTGTTCAATAACCTCTTGAACCTTGATCTATAACGCAGACTGAAGAATGAGAACACCAAACCAAAGTGACTGATTTTGTTAAGAAATGCTATGAATAATCAATTTGATGTATTTACAAAACAAGTGTTATGGAAAAATTCAAATCATGCAAAGTTCATTTAGCATCACTTCTAGTCAGATGGGTAAAATAGTCATTCACTCATTCTTTCAATCTAAAAAATAATAAATACTTACAAAAGGTAAAATGGTCATTACATATTTGTACATGTTCGACTATTTGACATTGCATGTGGACATATATATGTTTATGAATAAGCATATAAATATATATGGACATATGCATATACATATGGATATATGCATATGCACATGGTTATATGCATATAAGTATGGATATATCCATATGTGTATAGATATGTGCATATGCATATGGACATACATATGTTCATGCATATGCATATGGATACATGCATATGCATATAAAATGTATATATGTATGTATATGGATATATGCATATACATATTTATAATATGACATATGCATCATAATAAATATATGCATATGCATAATAATAAGTATATGAACTTGCATATGAATAACTACATTCATATGCATATACATAAGAATACGTATATGTAAATAGAAACGTATAAAAATAAGTACATTCATAAGGCATTTAAATATAATTGTTTATTCTTTTGTATATGCATGACATATGCATATTCATATGTATATCAATAAGCATACGTATATACATAAGAATAGGTATATGCGAAACGCAAGTAAATACATATGATGATGAATAACTATATACATATTCATTATAATAAATATATGAAATATGTTTATTGATGTGTATATGAATAAGAATATGCTTATGCATATGCATATGTATAAGAGAATATATATATATATATATATATATATATATATATATATATATATTATATACTTTATAAAGCATTTTTAATCAAATGTTGAATTTTAAATCGTTCAAGTACTTATGCAATATGTACAATAATTTTATGCATCCTATAATGTTTAGTCAAAGGCTGAATACATAGTCTCACTTTTATCCATTAGAAATTTCCACCTTCTAATCTCGATGGGTCTTGACCAGGTGCATTCCTTATCCGGTCCAACAACCTCCCCGTTATATCATCTTTTTTTCTGCCCTATAATTTTGCACATATGTTAATCTTCTTTGCCATTTATATAACATTCCCCCTCACCTTCACTCGTCTCTCATTCAACATTGACTACCTACCGCCTTTAACCACCTGCTTCCTTCACTACCTCCACACCATTCTTTCTCTCAATCTCAATCTCAAACCCTAATCCTCTTTATCCGGTCGATTTGTCAGCCTCGATCTTAGTTTGGCTTGGTCATTCATACGATATTGTAGCCATGAGATCTCAGGTAAGCATCAATTAAGATAAAGATACATTTACTTTAGTAGAGTTTTGTTTCGTTTCTCAATTTTGCATCAGATTTGGGTTGGGACAAGAACAAGATGGTGAAAGTTATTAGTTCTCACACACCCCTCACCAAAACTATGTATTGTCATCCGCTTACCACACACACACACACTCTCTCTCTCTCTCTCTCTCTCTCTAGGGGCAACCTTATACCTTTCTCTAATTGTGTGTGATTATAGGTACCGAAATAAAAAAATCTTTTTACTGGTTTTTGTCTTAGGTTTGTTTGGTTACATGTATGTCGATGAAGGTATCTCTCTCACACACACACATACTTCCATGTTTTTTCTTCTCTGATTATAATAAAAAGGTTGTTTGTTTTTTATTTAATAAAATCGATATATTAATTAGAAAACTCAACAAGAGAAATGCACTTAGCAACATGATACAAATGAAATGCCAGCTGGTGAAAATGTTGCTGATGATTTCCATATGACTTAAACTTACTCCAAAGGTAAGTTTAAGTTATTCCATGTCCCATATTCTGTAATCAGTTATAATACATGTTTTTGTTATGGAAATCGGGATTGGAATAGCTTTGTGTATAGAAAGTGTTTAAGCTCAATCTGGGGATGCTAGAGAATATATAAATGACATAAATACCCATGCTACATTGGTTGTTTCAGAGAATAAATGCTATAAGTTGTTGTTTTAGGGATAATTCTTGATTGGACCATAATTTTATCCTTTCAGATAATAATTCTGATGTTGTTTTTGGAACTACAACTATGTGAACGACTATCAAGAAACAAGTGGGAAATCAAAATTCTGATTAAAAAACAGGCTTGTCACCTACCCCTGTACAACATTATGTAAATCGATAATTACAATTGGTTGTGATCTTCTACTTATGCTTTCTTATTTATTTTTTCTTCTCCATTTGCAGGTCTCAGTTTGTGTCTGATACTTGATTGGATATCAAGCTGATGGTTGTAACTTTGAAAGACATGCCTACATCTATAATCGTTTAATATTTCACCATTTTTTCCCTTATTTTTTATTTGATTTTGGCCCGTTTAGCCAGCATTTGAAAAAAAATACCAGGTGAATGGGAAGAAATTATGGAAGAAGGATAATTTGGTCTTTCTTTTTATTTTCAGTTTAGGCACCCGCCTGTTTGATATAATGTTTAAGTGTAGGTAAGTTATTCTTCTAAAATTATTTTTTTATTGCATTTGACATTATGTATATTTTCTTTTCAAAACATTCGATTGTAACACATGTTTTTTTTTTTTCTTTTTATTGTTTTTGAGCATGTTGATGATACACCTGAGTACCCAATAAACATAGGAAGGCATATTTGGGCAACATGTAATGATAAAGAGGTAGTTCTAAGTGATTACAATTTTTACAGCTTTAGTGTTTGATGAATTAGTGCCCATGTTTAAGACTCATTTACTAAATCAGATTTAAAATATCAATTATGGAAATTAGAATATAGATAGGATGATATGGAAGAAAAACCATACCCATTCTGCCCTTAATCACATGTGTAGGTCCAAAATGGGTGTTGTAGGGAAAATGGATGACTTTACCCTTGGTTATATTCTTATATCTTTGACCTCAATTTATGTTTGAAGTCTTAGTAATGTGATTTTTCTTTTCTTGACCGATTTACATGGAGTGCTTAGGTACAGTGACCTAACATTCGGAGAAGGAACATTTTAGAGGTTTACATTAAAAAAATACTCACATTTGGATTTTCAAGGCTTCTTACTTGAGCTTTTTTACTTCGGTGGAGCCTACGGTTGTCAATTGGAACCTTTTAACCAAGGGTGTAAGTAGTATGACTTTTAATACTTTCCCGTTAAGTACCCTTGATCTATCTTTCTCTTTTATGAAGAATGTCTACCATAATTGGGGGAATAGATAGACAATATGTTTGGTTTATTTTATGAAAGTACAATGCCATAATATAATAAATATCGTATGTATGTCACTCTATTTGTGTGTGAAAGTATGATTATTTGTAGAAAGAAATGAAAGTAAGATACTATTTTTTGCTAAACAATGAAAGTCACTTGCTATATTTTGCAGTTACAAAATGAAATTAAGTTGGTATAAACGAAAATTAGTCACCTGGTGTTTTGAAACAAGTAAAAAACATAAGCTTAATCTTGGATCCAGTTATCTTGGCATGGATAGGTTATATTAAAGATTTTCCAAAGAAATGACCATTACGTAAACTACAAAAGAAAATTTCTTCATCTGTTAGCAAAGAAATTTAATAGTTATTTCAATTAGAAAGAAAGATTATAAAGCATTCGAAGTTTCCTGCCATTAAGGTAAATGATAGTTTTTCATAAGATATTTTAACATAACATTAGTGTTTTATTTTGGATTATTTTTTTTTAGAATTTTTATCAATCCTTTAGATATTTCAGCCTAAATGGTAGTTTTCCATAAGACTTTTATTCAACCCACTAGATATTGTAAGCTAAATTTGATTTTGTGTATGAAATTTATAGTTTTTATTAGAAATTCAATCAAACGATTCAAAAAATAACTTCATGTTTTAATAAACATGTACCTATTTCTAGATATATAAACTTCAATATCTATAAAATTCAAATTCAAATGAACACAACCCCCCCCCCCCCCCCCCCCCCCCACCCCCCAATAAAATAAAATCATTTTAATTAATACATTTTTCATTTTTTGCTTCATAATTTAGATATTACATTTGTAGATCGATAGATCATCGATTTGAATAGTATCTAGCTACATTTTAGATATCTATTAATAGTGAAAGATAGTAGCCGATAAGTGTTTGGTATGTAGGTATGACCAATTTTCTAAAGAGAACTAATCATCAAATGTAAACATTGACTGCCTAACGAAAATAATTAATCGCCGGAAGATATTCACTGCTTCACACATTTGTCGTCCACCACATTACATGGTTGCACTACACTTTTGGTCCATTATAAATTTTATTTTGGTTCTTTTTGGGATTAACATATGAATATAATTTAATTTGTAACCAAAAGTAATACGTTATCATTTTATTTTAACATTAAACAACGACATACTTTTGTATTTGACCAAAAGCATCATCAAACTTTTATCTTTACTTCAACTTGACAACTTACTTTACCCAGAAATAGGATATATGTTTCTTAAACAAAAACCTTGATAATCGTACTTCTAATTTTAACAAAAAAACATGTACAAAAAACTTTATCCTCAAATAGTAATGAACTTTTATTTTAACCGAAAACAACCTATTAAAAGGAAACTAAATGCGGTCTATAAACAACATGTCGAAAGAAAAATAATCATCTTTGGAAATTAACAGATCTGAATATTTTACATGCAATATTATCTACAAGAAATAATAGTATTGATGAGATTAATGATTATTTGATTGATCGATTCCATGGAGAAGAGAGAATTTATTATCGTTTCGATGAGTTAATGATTATTTGATCAGCCGATTCACGATTACAATCAATAAAGCTTAGGGATTAACAATTCCAAATATAGGTATTTATTTTCTAGAATCGATTTCTCGCATAGTCAACTTTATGTGACATTATCCAAATGAATATCACGTGCCAATACAAAAGTATTGGTGAACCCTGATGAACAATTCAACGATAATGAAGTCTATACATCAAATGTGGTGCATAAAGAAGTGTTCTACTATTAATAATGCACAATTAGTTTTGCATTCATGTATATTTATAAAGAATCTTAACTTTTCATTTTTCATTTTTATTGATTTCGTTTCTACTAGCATGACTCTTATTGATAACTGTTGAGATGTTATAAACTATTTGCACAAAAAAAACTAATCGCCTCTATAAATTAATTTATGAAAAAACTATTTACACCCGTCGCTTGGCGCAGGTAGACGGCTAGTATATATATATAAGGGAAGTAAATATATATGAATAAGTATATGTATAAGAGTAAGTATATGCATAAAGGCAATTAAATAATGTTATTGAACTGTAGAATGGATTTAAGCAGAAAAAAACTGATAAGCACACTATATGTTGTTCGTGTTGTAGCTTTTCTCACACAATAAATAGACTTAAATAGTAGAAAACTAATTTTAATGTTTTTAATTACTATAGTTCTAGAAGAGGGTTGATGATGAATTGCCTTTGGTTTGAAAGAACCTAATGCAATGAAATTGTGCACTACTCGCAAAGATGGCATCCTGTAAGTATCTGCTTCTAAATATCTAATGAAATTGGGATGGTTTAATTTGGACATAGTCTGAGTAAAGTGTTTAGACTTATCAAAAGATAACTATACATTATCACATCTATCTAAAGAGCATGTTGTATGCTTTTATGGTCACTCTTAAAAGATAACTATATAGTAATAGATTTATGGCCTATTTCTTTTTCTTTTTTTCTATTTTCGAGATGAACGATGATTAAAAAATATTTTAAAAAATGACAATATTCTTTGTTTTGCAGGTACAAATAGAAGGTTCTGTGCATAAGTTTTCTAAAGAAGAATTTGAACATTACTTTCATTGTCGCCCTACAGGAAGTTAGATTGGAGCAATCTCTATCAAACGTGTTTTGTATCTTCTTATTTTGTTATTTTCATTTTTAAGTTTTAGTTATTACACTAACTTACATTTTGTTTTTTTTTTCAGAGAACTGTAATTCCAAGACACGATTTTCTCCATCATGAGTATAAAGATTTGGAAGCAAAATTCTCTCACCGGTTAATGATTTATATGTCCAAATTTCAAGTGTTGTAAGACTCATTATTCATGATTTATTTGTGAAAATTTTGTTCTTTTTTTTCTTACAGCATGTATCCCAAAACAAAAATATTGGGGTGGATACTAGAGAACATTGTAATGGGTGAATGAGTTTAAAACATCGGTCAGGTCAGTGATGTGATTCATGCATTAGATCATTATCTCACAAATGTGATGAGGATGACATGACCTAATACATATAAATCAAAACTCATTCCTCATTCGTATAATCTCATATTTATTCACTGTGCATTTGATTTTAGAAAACCATATGAAAAAACATATACATAAATCCAATGCATATGTAGAATGAAGTAATGACATCGGAAATAAGTATAGCGATAAGTTTAGTGTTCCAATTGAACCATGAGGCTTTATTAATCTCATATTATAATTAAAATTGCATATAACAAGCTCAGTTATTTTTCAAGTAAACGTTAAAAAAATCTTATACTTTGATTGATGCACTGCTTTTTTTCCTATTTTTTTCACAGAAAAATGGTTGAACTTTCCAATCTCTATTTTGTTCATTAATTGATATTGACTAAATAGATTATCTATCATCAGACTGAGACATGTGACTTACAGAGAAAGCGATAGGAGTTGGAACAAACAAATTAGGTTTAATCGGAGCAACGAGGTGAGAGATGGTGTCGACATCTACAAATGTAGAGGATGAAGCTACAAACTTCCGAATCAGTCGAGCGATAGTTACCAGATCGTTGATTGTTGCATCAATTTAATTAGAAGAGAAATTGAATTTGAGGGTTATTAATGAGTTCGTTGGTTTGTTCTCATAATTTGAGTTCGGCGTTGAGCTTGATTATATATATATATATATATATATATATATATATATATATATATATATATATATATACTTATAAATGTTGCATTTTCATTTAAAATATGTTAGGGTGATTTGGTTACTATGTTGTTGTATTAGGCACTATAGTTTCATGTATTTTGAATGATTCTTACAAAAATGATATCCGTAATTTGAATATAATGTAATATCTTATGATGTTTATCTTCGATATTATCTTCCATTGAACACCATGTAATTGAAATCAAGTTTATTATAGTTCAAATTTTTGGCTCGGATTTTTCTTTTTCATTAGCTCTAGAATGTGATTTTCTTATATTAACTTAAAATATGTAACTATCTTCAAATAAATTGAGAATGAGATTTTTTTTATATTTATTTAAAATACAGCACCATTTTTCTATTCAATAGTAAAACTGACAAAAGTCGTTAAAAATGTATTTTTATGAGGTTCAACATAAATAGACGACTACAAATGATAATCCATATTTAATCAACTATCCATTAATTAAATTAGATAGTAATATGTACATAAAAATTACATTTAAAATTTTAAACTAATAGTAAAAATATTTCATTATTCATTATTATAAATTATCTGTAAATCAAAGAATATACATGTTATTTAATCGCATACAACTTTTATGTATGGTTTATTCACAATAGATTAAACCATATCAATTAATTACATGATGTTAAGATCTTATTTCTTTTAAAATAATAACTTCTCAATTAAGCATAGGCTTAAAAATAATGTTAACTATTCTTTTTACCATTATATATATATATATATATATATATATATATATATATATATATATATATATATATATATATCCAGATTAAACTAAATAATATTACATTGCGCAACGCGCGGGCATTCGACTAATATATATATAAAGGAGACATTTTACTTGCACCACATGCTTTTGAAACCACCATGACTTTTTAGTTTTTTCCTAATAATTATTATAAATTGGTTAATAATGTTAAATAAATGCAAAATCTAAATTCTAGTAATTAATTAACTAGGCTACAATACTTAAATATCATATTTTACTTTTATTTATAAAATTACGACTTTAACTTTTTAAAATATTATAGTTAACTTATTAGTTTAAATAAGTTTAGTGTTCCAATTGAACCATGAGGCTTTATTAATCTCATATTATAATTAAAATTGCATATAACAAGCTCAGTTATTTTTCAAGTAAACGTTAAAAAAATCTTATACATTTGATTGATGCACTGCTTTTTTCCTATTTTTTTCACAGAAAAATGGTTGAAGTTTCCAATCTCTATTTTGTTCATTAATTGATAATGACTAAATAGATTATCTATCATCAGACTGAGACATGTGACTTACAGAGAAAGCGATAGGAGTCGGAACGAGAGAATTAGGTTTAATCGGAGCAATGAGGTGAGAGATGGTGTCGACATCTACAAATGTAGAGGATGAAGCTACAAACTTCTGAATCAGTCGAGCGATAGTTACTAGATCGTAGATTGTTGCATCAATTTAATTAGAAGATAAATTAATTGAATTTGAGGGTTATTAATGAGTTCGTTGGTTTGTTCTCATAATTTGAGTTCGGCGTTGAGCTTGATTATATATATATATATATATATATATATATATATATATATATATATATATATATATATATATATATATATATAATGTTGCATTTTCATTTAAAATATGTTAGGGTGATTTGGTTACTATGTTGTTGTATTAGGCATTATAGTTTCAAGTATTTTGAATGATTCTTACAAAAATGATATCCGTAATTTAAATATAATGTAATATCTTATGATGTTTATCTTCGATATTATCTTCCATTGAACACCATGTAAATGAAATCAAGTTTATTATAGTTCAAATTTTTGGCTCGGATTTTTCTTTTTCATTAGCTCTAGAATGTGATTTTCTTATATTAACTTAAAATATGTAACTATCTTCAAATAAATTGAGAATGAGATTTTTTATATTTATTTAAAATACGGCACCATTTTTCTATTCAATAGTAAAACTGACAATAGTCGTTAAAAATGTATTTTTATGAGGTTCAACATAAATAGACGACTACAAATGATAATCCATATTTAATCAACTATCCATTAATTAAATTAGATAGTAATATGTACATAAAAATTACATTTAAAATTTTAAACTAATAGTAAAAATATTTCATTATTTATTATTATAAATTATCTGTAAATCAATGAATATACATGTTATTTAATCGCATACAACTTTTATGTATGGTTTATTCACAATAGATTAAACCATATCAATTAATTACATGGTGTTAAGATCTTATTTTTTTTAAAATAATAACTTCTCAATTAAGCATAGGCTTAAAAATAATGTTAACTATTCTTTTTACCATTATATATATATATATATATATATCTCCAGATTAAACTAAATAATTATTCCATTGCGCAACACGCGGACATTTGCCTAGTATATATATAAAGGAGATATTTTACTTGCACCATATGCTTTTGAAACCACCATGACTTTTTAATTTTTTTCTAATAATTATTATAAATTGGTTAATAATGTTAAATAAATGCAAAATCTAAATTCTAGTAATAAATTAACTAGGCTACAATACTTAAATATCATATTTTACTTTTATTTATAAAATTACGACTTTAACTTTTTAAAATATTATAGTTAACTTATTAGTTTAAATACGTTGTTGTATGTGAGCAATTGTCATTTTAAACTCACAACTTTTGTATAGTTTATGATTTTATGCAAAATAATTAAATTATTAATTTCAATATAATATTAAACGGTTAACTTAAATAAAAATTGAAGTCAACTTAAAAAAATCTAGAGACTATTCTATAAATAGCTAAAAATTATAAAATATAGTGTTAACTCTAAAATGTAATTCTAAATTAACAAAAAATAAAAACTATGAAACTATTTTTTATAATCATTAAGAATTTTCAAATAAGTAGCTTAAATATAATTTAAAATAAGAATAGTTAAAAGTAATATTATATATAAAATTATAATTTTTATCTTTGAAAACAAAAACAATGTTTGTTGTTTTAAATAAGTATAATCAAAGAAACTAACGATACTCATCAAATAAATTTTATAAAAGGTATTTTTTTTAAACAAAATTAAAATGATTATGACTTTCCAAATATGTTATTTAAAATAACTTATAACAACAATAGTTAAAAGTAATATCATATAAAAAATTTATATTGTTACCTTTAAAAACAAATATAATGTTAGATGATTTAAATAATTACACTTATCGAAATTAAAATGACAAGCAAAAAAACTTTTTAAAATTAATTAAATATAAGAACAACTACAAATATCATTAAACCATATATTATGTTTAGTTTTATTAATGAGTAACTCACATGTAGAGGCTATTGAGACATTTGAGACTATATAATTTAAAAAGATGTCTATATTATCATATAATTCAAAACAAACAATGTTTATACCAATTATTTATAAGATTTGTTATATAAGAGCAAACAAAACCGTCATTAATATATTTAAAAACATATATTTATAAATATTTCATATATATATATATATATATATATATATATATATATATATATATATATATATATATAGTTGTATTATACGTAACGCCGCGTGGGTAGTCGCCTAGTTTGTATCTATCTATCTATATCATACTATACTACTATACTTATAAATGAGAAATTTTTTGTATCACCACAATCAGTTGAAACTTCCATATCTTTTCATATTTCTTTATAGTAATGATTCCATAATATCTATCTAAACCTACATTACTTTTTAATAGCATCTAATTAACAAATACCACTCAATATTTTTTTTTTACTTATGATACTCAATGGCTCTTATCACACCAATTGATTAATATATACACACACACACACACACACATATATATATATATATATGTATATATAGTTGACAATGGGAGATTTTTTTTAGAATGGTTTAAAGCGTTGTGCGAATGGTTGAGAGGTAGATTAGAAACTCCTTACAAAAAGTTTGTCAATAGGGAGTATAATTAATAAGAAAGAGGAAGATTAAGATAAGAAGCAAATATGAAAGTTCATGGTAAAAAATATTGCTTCATTTTCTTTTTTCTTATTACCCAAATTTATACTGTGCAATTATGATTTTGGTTGGAATGAAAGATATTATATATGAATATGCTCTAATGATTGCCTATACATTCATATGAGCAATAGACTACTTCACAATAATACAAAAAAAGTATGGATAATATTAGGATAGTTCATGCTTCTTTATTTTAAAATTTTGGTGTTTCAATTTATTTTAAAGTTTTTCATTTTCTTTTCATGAAAGTTATAATCATGTTATTTGGGGTCTCAAAAGGAAGCTATGCAACTAATTGTCTAAAGTCTAAACCTAATGGTCCATATCGTATAAATTATAATTGAGTTTGCACGATGGTGCAAGTTAATATTCATTCCACTTTAAATTGTATAACTAGACTTTTATAAAGATTCATTGGTTGTAATTTCTAGGATGATGTAATGGAGTGCATATCGGCATTTAATTATATTAGTCTTCATGTTATGTTGAATATTCCATAAAAATGGAAAATCTGAGTTATTAATATATCATTACAGACTATTATTTGATTGTAAATTGTTTAACCATTCATGATCTTTTTAAACGTGATGTTTATGATTTAACTATAAGGTAATCAAAAGTGAAATAAGATTTAGCCATTGCAATTTGCACCTCTAACTTTATGTTATGCTAATGAAAAGCACAATGATATGAGACTCTCACAAACTAGAAATCATTTAGTTGTTCTATAACTTATCTTTTCTAATAACATATGATGGCTAAAACTCATTTTGGGTTTTATAATTATTATTAGTCTGGTTAGAATCTATTACAGAATATTTTGACATCAATTATAAACATCTTTTGTTTATAATTTTAACTTTTCCTTTAAATCATTGTATTTACGTTATCAATAATTTATATGGTTAATTATGTTTTCATATGTTGTGATAGTCGATCAATTTATTCCGTAATAAAAAACTAGAACATCAATATCGATAATTTTAGGAGCGGTTTTGAAATATTAAAAAACGACATAACATATTCCAAGACCGGTTCTAATATTTTAGGGTCGTAGGTTCTAGTTTTAATAGACCTATATATAAAATATGACCAAGAACCATAGATAAAATTAGATATTTCAACATACTTTAACTATATATTTAATTTACTGCGCAACGCGCAGGAACAAGCCTAGTTATTATATACTTATAAATGAAGCATTTTTCGTTTCACCGTAATCATTTGAAACTCTTATGTATTTTTCCATTCACCACATTCATTTGAAACTCCATCACTTTTCAATTTCTTTCTAATAATAGTTATAATTTGCTTAAATTGGTTAAATAAATAACAAACTTAAAGTGTAATCATATACAAACTAAATTTCAATATTAAAATAATATATTTACTTCTAATTATAAAGTCACGTTTCTTTAACTTTTAACATATTATACTTAATTTATTAGCTTTAATATATTGTTGGATGTAAAACATTATCATTTTAAAGATACAATTTTGGAACAATATGTATAAAATACTTAAATTATTAATTTAAATATAAAATTACAAATATAAATTTCAGTTTAACTTAAACAACTCAAAGAATATTTTGTGAATAGTTAAAAGTGATAAATTTTAGTGTGTTTCTAATAATGATTATAAGTTGGTTAATAAGGTTAAATAAATATCAAACCTAAAGTGTAATCATAAATAAACCAAATTTCAATTTTAAAATAGTATCTTTACTTCTAGTTATAAAGTTATGTCATTAACTTTTAACATATTATACTTACTTTATTAGTTTTAATATGTTGTTATATGTAAACCATTATCAGTTTAAAACTATAACTTTTAAACAGTTTTGACAAAATACTTCAATTGTTAACTTAAATATAATATTATAATGTTAACCTAAATATAAATTTCAGTTCCACTTGAAGAACAAAAGAATAATTTTTAAATAGTTAAAAAAGTGATAAATTGTAGTGATAAATGCAAAATTTTAATTGTAATCTCAATTTAACTAACGTATTTCCAAAAGAGATTTTTATAATCATTAAAAGTTTTCAAATATGTAGCTTAAAATAACTTACAATAACAATAATTAAAAATAACTCTATATAAATGATTATATTGTTACCTCTAAAATCAAAAAATTATGTTTGGTGTTTTAAATAATTATTATGATAGAAATTAAAACATTACATAAATAAATTTTAAAAAATTAGTTAACAATAACAACAACTATAAATAACATTAAACCATATAATTTATTTAATTTAATTATACATATGTAACTCATCGGTAGAACTCCTTCAAACGATAGAGATTAATAAGTTATAATAGACGTATAATATACTAACAAATTACATGAATGGTCCCTACGATTTATGATAATTTGCGTGTTTGGTCCATAACTTATTTTTTTAACTTGAAAGGTCCATACTATTTATTTTTGTTACATGCTTGGTCCCTATCTTACCAAAAAAAACTATTTTGCCATTGATTATTTAATTTATTTAAATAAACACACCCGCAACCTCACCCCCTCACCTTACCTTACCTACCCCATCATTATTCTCTATTTAAATTATAGTCTTTTTAGGTAAGACAAGGACCAAACGCGTAACAAAAACAAATAGTAGGGACCAAGTGCGTAACAAAAACAAACAGTAGGGGACCAAACATGCAAATTATGCTAAACCATAGGGACCATTCATTTAATTTACTCTTCAAAATAATTAATATATTATATCAATTTAGTATAAAAATTATTATATCGAATTTAACAACATTATTGTTATACTTAAAAAAAAAGCATATATTCGTAAAAACTTCAACTATATAGATGTTTCTGCGCATTAAAATTTCAACTTAAATATAAATTTCAATTACACTAAAAAACCCAAAAAATATTTTGTAAATGGTTAAAAGTGAGAAATTGTAGTGTTAAACACAAAAACTAAATTGTAATCTCAATTTAACTAAAATATTTCCTAAAGATGTTTTTATAATGGTTAAAATTTCCAAATAAGTAGCTTAAAATAACTTACAATAACAATAGTTAAAAATAACTCTATATAAATGATTATATTGTTACCTTTAAAATCATAAAATAATGTTTAATGTTTTCAATCATTATAATCATAAAAATTAAAGCATTAAGCAAATACATTTACAAAAATTAATTAACAATAACAACAACTATAAATAACATTAAACCATATATTATATTTAATTTTATTCATGTGTTACTCGCGGGTAGAAGTCATTCAAACGATTGAGATTTTGAAGTTATATTAGACGTGTATATTATCATATAATTAATAATAATCAATCTATTATATCAATATAGTATATAAATTATTATATCAAATTTAACAATAGCACTATTATTATATTATATATATATATATATATATATATATATATATATATATATATATATATATATTTGTAATGACTTCAACAATACAGATGTTTCTGCACAACGCTCAGACATTTGCCTAATATGATTATCCTTATCATACATACTTATAAAGTTAACATTTTTCCTTGAATCTTATGCATTTGAAACCTCCAAAAAAATTTGCCAACACCTCATGCATTTGAAACCCCCACACCCTTTCACATTCAAAGTAATGAATCTCATTTATTTGAAACTTCCAAGACTATTCAACTTATAGGATTTAATTTGACTTTTGAAATTCCCTTCACAGAAATGTAGTTAGCCTATAAATAGCATTTTTCTTTTCACTACATTCATTTGAAACTCCCATGCATTTTTCCTTTCACCACATTCATTTGAAACTCCCATAAGTTTTCAATTTCTTTCTAATAATAATTACAGTTTAGTTAATTAGGTTAAATAAATATCAAATCTAAAGTGTAATCATATATAAACTAAATTTCAATATTAAAATAATATCTTTACTATTACTTATAAAGTTATGTTTTTTAACTTTTAACATATTATACTTAATTTATTAGTTTCAATATATAGCTGGATGTAAACCATTATCATTTTAAAGATACAATTTTGGAATAATCATTATCATTATCATATCATACTATATTATAAATGAAACATTTCTCCTTTTACCATATTGATTTGAAACTCCCACACATTTTTCCTTTCAGCATATTCATTTGAAACTCTCATAACTTTTCAATTTATTTCTAATAATAATTATATGTTGGTTAATAAGGTTAAAAAAATATCAAACCTAAAGTGTAATCATATATAAACTAAATTTCAATATTAATATAATATCCTTACTATAAAGTAATGCTTTTTAACTTTTAATATTTTATACTTAATTTATTAGTTTTTGTATATTGTTAGATGTAAACCATTATCATTTTAAAGATATAATTTTTGGAACAATTTGTATAAAATACTTAAATTATTAATTGAAATATAGCATTACCAGATTAACTTAAATATACATTTTAGTTTAAATTAAACAACCCAAAAAATATTTTGTAAATGATTAAAAGTGATAATTGTAGTGTGTTTCTAATAATGAATATAATTTGATTAATAATATTGAATAAATATCAAACCTAAAGTGTAATCGTAAATAAATAAATTTCAATTTTAAAATAATATATTTACTTCTACTTATAAACTTTTGTCTTTAACTTTTAACATATTATACTTGAATTTTCAGATTTAAAATGTTGGTTTATGTAAACCATTATCGGTTTAAATATACAACCTTTGAACAGTTTTGAAAAAAATACATAAATTGTTAATTTAAATATAGCATTACAGTGTCAACTTAAATAGAAATTTCAATTTCACTTAAAAAACCAAAGAATATTTTGTAAATAGTTAAAAGTGATAAATTATAATGATAAATGCAAAAGCTAAATTGTAATCTCGATTTAACTAAAATATTTTCTAAAGATATTTTTATAGTCTCTAAAAATTTTCAAATAAGTAGCTTAAAATTACTTACAATAACAATAGTTAAAAATAACTCTATATAAATGGTTATATTGTTACCTTTAAAATAAAAAAACAATGTTTTAGTTATAAATATTTGTAATGATATACATTAAAACACTAAGCAAATAAAATTTAAAAAATTAATTATGAATAACAACTATAAATAACATTAAACCATATACTATATTTAATTTTATTCATGTGTAACTCGCAGGTAGAAGTCATTCAATCGATTGAGATTATGCGGTTATAATTGATGTATATATTGTCGTATAATTCAAATTAATAAATATAATATATCAATTTAATATGCGAATGATAAATTAAATTTAACAACAAAGTTATTTTTATATTTAAAAAACATATAATTGTAAAGACTTTAACTATATAGGTATTTTTGCGCAACGCGCATACATTCGCCTAGTATACTTATCAAGGAAACATTTTTCATTTCACCATATTCATTTGAAACTCCCATCTATCTTTTCTTTCACTACATTCACTTGAAACTCCCATGACTTTTCAATTTCTTTCTAATAATAATTATAATTTTGTTAATTAGGTAAAATAAATATAAAACCTAAAGTGTAATTATATATAAACTAAATTTCAAAATTAAAATAATATCTTTACTTCTACTTATAATATTATGTTTTTTAGCTTATAAAATATTACATTTAATTTATTAGATTTAATATGTTATTATATGTAAACCATTATCAGTTTAAAGCTACAACTTTTGAATAGTATGGATAAAATACTCAAATTATGAACTTAAATATAAAATTACAATGTTAACTTAAATACAAATTTCAGTTCCACTTAAAAAAACTAAAGAAAATTTTGTAAATAGTTAAAAGTGATAAATTATAGTCATAAATGCAAAAACTAAATTGTAATATCAGTTTAACTAAAATATTTCCTAAAAAGATTTTTACAATCTTTACAAGTTTTCAAATAAGTAGCTTAAAATAACTTACTATAAAAATAGATAAAAATAACTCTATATAAATGATTATATTGTTACCTTTATAATAAAAAAATAATGTTTGATGTTTTAAATAATTATAATGATATAAATTATAACATTAAGTAAATAAATTTTAAAAAATTAGTTAACAATAACAACTATAAATAACATTAAACCATATATTATATTTATTTTGTTCATGTGTAACTCGCGGATAGAATTTATTCAAAAGATTGAGATTATGAAACTATAATATATATATATATATATATATATATATATATATATATATATATATATATATATATATATATATATATATATATATATATAGGATATAGATCCGGTAAGAAATTTTTTTTGGTAGGAAGGTAAGAAGTTTTTTTTTCTACATATTTTTTTGACGAACAAAATAAATGAATCACTAGATGATTCATTTGTAAGATGATTCACAAGAAAAAATTCTCAAAAAAACATCTTTATGATTCATTTTTAAGTAAATTAAGAAAAAATTCATTTTTATGATAATTTTAGTGAATAACAACAAAATCATTGTATAAATGAATCATCGAGATGTTTTTTTGAGAATTTTTTCTTGTGAATCATCTTACAAATGAATCATCTAATGATTCATTTTGTTTGTTCGCGAAAAAAATATTTAGAAAAAAAACTTCTTACCTTCCTACCAAAAATTTCCTTCTTATTTGATCTTGACTCTATATATATATATATATATATATATATATATATATATATATATATATATATATATATATATATATATATATATATATATTATCATATAAATTAAAATAATCAATATATTATATCAATTTAGTATATGAATTATTATATCAAATTTAACAACATTATTGTTAGTTTATATATATATATATATATATATATGTATATATATATATATATATATGTATGTATGTATGTATGTATGTATGCATGTATGTATAGACTTCAACTATATATGTGTTTCTACAAATTACAATGTCAACTTAAATATAAATTTCAGTTCCATTTGAAAACCCAAAGAATCTTTTGTAAATAGTTAAAAGTGATAAATTATAGTGAGAAATGAAAAAACTAAATCGTAATCTCAATTTAGCTAAAATATTTCCTAAATGTATTTTTATAATTGTTAAAAGTTTCCAAATAAGTAGCTTAAAATAACTTACAATAATTATAGTTAAAAATAAATCTATATAAATGATTTTATTGTTACCTTTAAAATTAAAAAATAATCATTGAAGTTTTAAATAATCATAATGATAGACATTAAATCATTAAACAAATAAATTTTAAAAAGTTAATTAATAATAACAACAACAATATATAACATTAAACCATATATTATATTTAGTTTTATTCATGTGTAACTCGCGGGTAGAACTTATTCAAACAATTGAGATTGTAAAGTTATAGTAGATATATATATTATCATATAATTCAAAATAATCAATATGTTATATCAATTAAGTATAAAAAATATTATATCAAATTTAACAACAACTTTATGGTTATACTTAAAAAACATATATTTGCAAATACTTCAACTATATAAGTGTTTCTACGGTAACACGCGAACATTCACTTAGTATACTTATAAAGGAAAGATTTTTCATTTCACCACATTCATTTGAAACTCTCATAACTTTTTAATTTCTCTCTAATAATGATTATAAGTTGGTTAATAAGGTTAAATAAATATTTAACCAAAAATGTATCATATAAAAAATAAATTGCAGTATTAAAATAATATATTTAATTTTACTTATAAATGTATGTCTTTAACTTTTAACATATTATACTTAATTTATTAGTTTTAAAATGTTATTGTATGTAAACCATTATCATTTTAAAGATACAATTTTTAAACAGTTTTGATAAAATACTTAAGTTATTAATTTAAATATAATATTATAGGGTCAACTTAAATATAAATTTTAGTTTCACTTAAAGAAGCCAAAGAATATTTTTAAAATAGTTAAAGGTGATAAATTTTAGTGTCAATCTACTAATGATTATAAATTGGTTAATAAGGTTAAATAAATACCAGACTTAAAGTGTAATCATAAATAAATTAAATCTCAGTACTATAGTAATATCTTTATTTCTACTTATAAAGTTATATCTTTAACTTTTAACATATTATACTTAATTTGATAGATTTAATATTTTGTTGTATATAAACCATTATCACTTTAAAACTACAACTTTTGAATAGTTTGGATAAAATACTTAAATTGTTAATTTGAATATTACATTACATCGTCAACTTAAATATAAATTTAAGTTCCACTTTAAAAAACCTAAAAAATATTTTATGAATAGTTAAAAGTGATAAATTGTAGTGCTAAATGAAAAAAGTAAATTGTAATCTTAATTTAACTAAAATATTTCCTAAAGATATTTTTTTAATCATCAAATGTTTTCAAATAAATAGCTTACAATAACAATAGTTAAAAATAATACTATATAAAATGATTATATTGCTACTTTTAAAAACAAAAAACAATGTTTGATATTTTAAATAATTACACCGATAGAAATTAAAACTTTAAGCTGATAAATTTTAAGAAATTAATTAACAATAACAACAACTATAAATAAAATTAAAGCATATATTGTTTTTTATTTTCATTCTTGAGTAACCCGCAAGTAGAGGTCGTTTAAATGATTGAGATTATCCAGTTATAATACATGTTTATATTATCATATAATTAAAAATAATCAATATATTATATCAATTATTATACGAATTATTGTATCAAATTTAATAATAACGTTATTGTTATATTTAAAAAAACATATATTTCTAAAGATTTCAACTATATAGGTGTTTCAGTGCAACGCGCAGGCATTCTCCTAGTCATACATACTTCTAAAGCTAGTATTTTTTTTTTTCTTGAATCTTATGCATTTGAAACCCTCTTTTTTAACTTTTTCAAACCACATTCATTTGAAACCCTTTTTTTAGCTAATGCAACTCAAAAGTTTTCTTAATTATGATTTATCTCTCAAAAGTTTTATAACTTATATTATGTTTAATTAGCATTTAGTGAAAAGTTTACTATAAAAAGGCCAATCTTTTGTGTCTTTTGTGTTATATAAAATCTTACATGTAAGAAGGATTTGAAGATATTGTGATTTAAAAGTTTTCATATAGTTGAAGCATTCACGATCAAAATATGGTGATTTGAAGAAATGGGTTATGTCGCATCGATGGTAATTATAATATGATTTTTTCTTTCAACCAAAACAAATGAAGCTTTTCTATTCTTTCTTTACATTCACTTTCTCATTTAATCTTTATATGTGATTTGTGTGTATTACTCAATCTTGAATGTGACTCTCCAAACATCAATATTTTGCTTGGAATATCTTTCTAATTCTTCTTTTTCAAGAAAAATATTTTGATTGCAGGTTAGTGAAGAATTGTCATCAAGTTTCTATGGTTGAATGATATTAAATGAAGCAAGAAGATTCATAAAATGGTTATATGTTTTTTTTTGTTTGAGCAAAGTTGAGGAATGTTAGTTTTTTCTTTTGATTTAAATGTATGTTTATGTAACATCTTTATTTATATATTCAACCACCCAATGCTCTTATTTATTTGATTGTAGTTTTGCTATTTTGATTATGTTTATTTTCTATTAATTTTTTGTTGGGTTATCATACACAACATATTTAAAAGACAATATTTAAAAGATAACATAATTTTGAACATTTGATATGTAATTATGATAGACTTATCATGATATGTTCTTCATATGAAAGTAATTTAACCATATTACTACGACAAGAATTACATATGAGATTTACGAATATATATATATATATATATATATATATATATATATATATATATATATATATTATATGTGATTTGTTTAACATGTATATGCACCTATGTATGTTATAAATTTATAATTAAATATCTTTATGTTTAATAATTGAGGGGATTAAAATGATCCAGCAAAACCAATTATTTAGATGAATATGATAATAATAATAATAATAATAATAACAATAATAATAATAATAATAATAATAATAATAACAACAACAATAATAATAATAATAATAATAATAATAATAATAATAATAATAATACATATCCAATTACTGCATTCATTTGAAACTCATACTACAACTCATGAGTTTTCTAATTTATGTATATTTATTAGTTACAACTCAAGTAGTTTTTAACTTATGAGTATTAATTAGTAATCACTAATAACTTTTTATTTTCCTTTCGTTTATAAGGTTGTAAAGTTTTGCTCATTATAAACACTAATGTATTTGAAGAGATTTGTGACTTAAATATGAAGAGTTAATATAAATGTTATAATAGAGGTTTTAGTGCTTTTATGTTATTAAAAGTTATCGTGTTTATTTTTCATATTTTTTATTATTCGTTATATATATATATATATATATATATATATATATATATATATATATATATATATATATATATATATATATATATCTTTTTTAATACAAATGTTATAATAGATGTTTTCTATTTTTATGTTACTAAAAGTTGCAGTTCATATTTTTGTTCATACGTTTTGTTACCTGTTATATTATCATTCATTTGATATATAATTTCCACAGTTTTAAACGATTTATAAAATTATCAAATAATTGTGTATATCACAAGGACTTACAAATTAAACTATAATGTTTAATAAAACTAATATGTTAACTATATGTTTGTTTTACTACTAACATTTTGTTTCAAAGTAGAAATATTAAATAATAATTTGATAAAAGTTATTATTTTAACTATATAATTCTATTCTCGCGCAACGTGCGGTGATTCGCCTAGTATACTTATAATGCTAGCATTTTTCCTTTCACCACATTAATTTGAAACTCCCATTCATTTTTCCTTTCACCACATTCATTTGAAACTTCCATGGCTTTTCAATTTCTTTCTAATAATGATTATAAGTTGGTTAATAAGGTTAAATAAATATAAAACCTAAAATGTAATCATATATAAACTAAATTTCAATATTAAAAGAATATATTTTCTTCTACTTATAAAGTTATGTTTTTAACTTTTAACATATTATACTTGATTTATTAGGTCTAGTATATTGTTGTATGTAAACCATTATCATTTTAAAGCTACAACTTTTGCAAAAATTTATATAAAATACTTAAATTGTTAATTTAAATATAACTTTACAGGATCAACTTAAATATAAATTTTAGTTCAACTTAAACAACCTAAAGAATATTTTATAAATAGTTAAAAGTGATAAATTGTAGTGTATTTCTAATAATGATTATAAGTTGGTTAATAAGGTTAAATATAAATAAAACCTAAAGTGTAATCATAAAAAAAACTAAATTTCAATATTAAAATAATACTTTTACTTCTACTTATAAAGTTATGTCTTCAACTTTTAACATATTAATTTCAATTTCACTTTAAAAACCCAAAGAATATTTTGTGAATAGTTAAAAATGATAAATTGTAGTGCTAAATGCAAAAACTAAATTGTAATACCAATTTAACTAAAATATTTTCTAAAGATATTTTTATAATCGTTAAAAATTTTCAAATAATTAACTTAAAATAACTTGCAATAACAATAGTTAAAAATAACTAAATATAAATGATTATATTGTTATCTTTAAAATAAAATAAATTGTTAGATGTTTTAAATAATTACAATGATAGAAATTAAAACGTTAAACAAATAAATTTTAAAAAAATTTAATTAATAATAACTACAACTATAAATAACATTAAACTATATGTTATATTTTATTTTATTCAAACCCACAGGTAGACGTCATTCAAAAGATTGAGATTATGCAGTTTTAATACATGTATGTTTTGAGTAATTTGCATGTTTGGTCCCTGACTTATTTTTTTAACTCGGAAGGTCCCGACTATTTGTTTTTGTTATGCACTTGGTCACCGTCTTACCTAAAAAGACTATTTGTTCCATTGGTTTTTTAATTTATTTAAATAAACACACCCAACCCCACCCATTCACCTTACTTTACCTACCCCATAATTTTTTCTTATTTAATAATAGTCTTTTTAGGTAAGACAGAGACCAAATGCATAACAAAAACAAACAGTAGGTACAAAACGTGTAACAAAAGCAAATAGTAGGGACCTTCCGAGTTAAAAAAATTAGTTAGGGACCCAACGCGCAAAATCACCCCAAACCATAGGGACCATTCATGTAATTTACTTTTCAAAATAATCAATATATTATATCTCCTTAGTATACGAATTAGTATATCAAATTTAACAATAACATTATTGTTATATTTAAAAAAAAACATGTAAAGATTTCAGTTATATAGATGTTTCTGCGCAACGCGCGGACATTCCTCTAGTATACTTCTAAATGAAACATTTTTCCTTTCACCACATTCGTTTGAAACTCCTATGACTTTTCAATTGTTTTCTAATAATGATTATAAGTTGATTAATAAGATTAAATAAATATAAAACCTAAAGTGTAATCATATATAAACTAAGTTTCAATATTAAAATAATATCTTTACTTCTACTTATATGGTTTTATCTTTAACTTTTAACATATTATACTTAATTTATTAGTTTTAATATATTATTGTATGTAAACCTTTATCATGTTAAAACTACAACTTTTGATCAGTTTGGATAAATATTTAAATTGTTAATTTAAATATAACATTAATGGATCATCTTAAATATCAAATTTAGTTCACCATAGACAACCCAAAGAATATTTTGTAAATACTTAAAAATGATAAATTTTAGTGTTTTTTTGATAATGATTAGAAGTTTATTAATAAGGTTAAATAAATATCAATTCTAAAGTGTAATCATAAATAATCTAAATTTCAATATTAAAATAATATATTTACATCTACTTATAAAGTTATGTCTTTAACTTTTAACATATTATACTTAATATATTTAATTTAATATGTTGTTATATGTACACCATTATCAGTTTAAAACTATAACTTTTTAACAGTTTGGATAAAATATTTAAATTGTTAATTTAAAAATGATATTATAGGGTCAACTTGAATATAAATTTCAGCTATACTTAAAATACCCAAAGAATATTTTATAAATAGTTAAAAGTGATAAATTGTAGTGATAAATGCAACAACTGAATCGTAATATCAATTTAACTAAAATGTTTTTTAAAGATATTTTTATAAATGATTATATTTCACTATGTATAAATGTTTTTTAAAGATATTTTTATAAAATGTTCAAATATATAGCTTAAAATAACTTACAATAATAATAGTTAAATTTCACTATGTATAAATAATTATATTGTTACCTTTAAAAAACAAAAGCCATTGTTTGATGTTCTTAAATAATTAAAATGATAGAGATTAAAATGTTAAGCAAAAAAATTTTTAAAATTAATTAACAATAACAACACCTAAAAATAACATTAAACCATATATTAAATTTAATTTTATTCATGAATAACCTGCAGGCAGATGTCATTTAAACGAATAAGATTATGCAGTTTTAATAGATGTATATTTTATCATATATTTTAAAATAATCAATATATTATAACAACATAGTATACAAATCAGTATATCAAATTTAACAACAACATTATTTTTCTATTATAAATGATTTATTTAAAATGATGTCAACCACATAGGTGTTTCTATGCAACGCGCGGGTATTTGCCTAGTCATATACATACTTATAAAGCTAGCATTTTTTCTTGAAACTTATGCATTTGAAGCCCCCTTTTTTAACTTCCTCAAACCACATTCATTTGAAACCCCATTTTTTTAACTAATGCACTCAAAAGTTTTCTTAATTATGATTTAACACTTATAAGTTTTATAAATTATATTATATTTAATTAACATTTAGTGAAAAATTTACTATAAAAAGACCAATCTTTTAGGAAGATATGCATACAAATCATATACAAATTTCAGAAAGAATATAAATATAAAGGATTTTGTGTTGATTTGAGGTCATATGACCACATTTGGAGACGTGTTATTATATTAGAGCTTTTAATTTGTTAGTTTGTAATATTAATTCATTTTTAAATTTTCTTCGTTTTTGGATTATTGTAATATTGTCATTGTATAGATTGGTTTAATCTTTAATATATTTATCATATGTTATATAGGGTGATATCGAAAATATTTAATTAAATATTTTATATATGTTTTTTTTGTTTTGTAATTATACCGTTTCAAAAAGATAATTAATTAAAACTCATACATATGTTATACTTTCCATCTGTCTCTCTCCCTTCTCTCTCTCTCTCTCTCTATACATATATATATATATATATATATATATATATATATATATATATATATATATATATATATATTATAATAGAGGTCAAAACAATTCAACCAAAGTTCATTTAAATCTAATATTTCAAATACTTTTTAATAATGATTGTAAAAATTTCAACATGTGTTACCTAATTAATTGATTAATAAAAATATTAATGTTTTGAAACTCTTAACTCTTAAACTTATATTATTTAAATTTTTAGTTAACTAAAATATTTTTCCTACATAAAGATAACATTTTTATGTTTATTTACTCATATTTGTTTATATAATTAGAAAACAAGGTGTACATAAAATAACTAATTCAATTTCACATAGCAATCGATACTACTAGAGTGAAATATTGTCTTTAACCAGTGGTAGGTGATCCACATACCATTTTTAATTATTTATATGAATGCTTATTAATATCTATTTTATATTTTTGTTCACCTTAATTTTTTAGGTACAAATTAAAAAAGAGGATTCTCGGCGCACCAACATAAAGTCAAACGTACGTCTTGCAAAATATGTAATTAAAATTAAATATCATATTTACTAATTGACATATTTTAAAACTCTTGATGACATTTATGTATAATGATATATTTTGTATGACTTCATTTCTTAAGTTCAATTTTCAATATTTGAAAGTTCATATATGAAACCATGGATGATTTGGTGTAATATAAATAGTGTAATACAAGCTTTATTATTAGTTCAATATTTTTTATTAATAGCTCATTCAAAACAACTTATTTCTTACTAATGCAACTCAAAAGTTTTCTTAATTATGATTTAACACTCAAAAGTTTTATAACTTACATTATATTTAATTAGCATTTAGTGAAAAGTTCACTATAAAAAGGTCAATATTTTGGGAAGACATGCATGTAAATCATATACAAATTTCAGAAAAAAAAAAAAAAAAACTTGAATGTTTTTGTGTTGGATTGAGGTCTTATAACCACTTTTGGAGATACGCTATTATATTTGAGCTTTTAATTTGTAAGTTTGTTATACTAATTCGTTTTTATATTTTATTCGTTTTTTGATTATTGTAATACAGTCATTGTATATTGTAGTTTAATTGTTAATATATTGATCATATGTTATATAGGCTGATATTGAAAGTTTTAATTAAATATTTTAAATAGTTTTTTTTTTGTTTTGTAATTGTACCATTTCAAAAATATAATTAATTAAAAGTCATACATATGTTATACTTTCCATCTCTCTCTCTCCTCTCTCTCTCTGTCTCTATCTCTCTCTCTATGTCTGTCTCTTTCTTTTTCTCCCCCCCTCTCTCTCTGTATATATATATATATATATATATGTATATATATATATATATATATATATATATATATATATATATATATATATATTATAATAATGGTCAAAACACTTAAATCAAAATTCATTTAAAATCTAATATTTTAAATGCTTTTTAATAATGATTGTAAAATTTTCAACATGCGTTACTTAATTGATTGATTAATAAAAATATTAATGTTTTGAAACTCCTAACTCTTAAACTTATATTATTTAATTTTTTAGTAAAATAAAATATTTTTCCTACATAAAGATAACATTTTATGTTTGGTTACTCGTATTTGTTTGTGTAATTAGAAAACAAGGTGTACATAGAATGACTACTTCAATTTCATATATAAATCGATACCACAAGAGATGTATGTTGTCTTTAACTAGTGGTAGGAGATTCACATACCATTTTTAATTATTTATATTAATGCTTAGTAATATCTATTTTATATTTCTATTCACCTTAAATTTTTAGGTACATATTAAGGAAGAAGATTATAGGCACACCAACTGAAAGATCCTGTAAAATGGTTTGGTCTAGGCATAGTCATAGATAGCAGTAGAAATGTAATTAGTTGTGTTTTGTTTTGGGTTTACGGCCGTAAACACCTTATGGCTCCTAGTCGAGTCTTTAAATAGTGGGTTGTGTCAGTCTTTATGGTTGTTGATGCTTTCGTATATTTCCAAGTTGTATCAGACGTTTTGCAGTATAAAAGCGTATGCAAGCTTGGTATTTTGTTCTTTATTGATTTATTAATTCGTGTTTTCAACTGTAGTTGTCTTTGATCGTTGGTAGATCAATTTTCGGGACTTTACAATTGGTATCAAAGCGAGACCAGTGTCAAAGGCTTTCAACAGTTGCGTTTTCAACCAAATCGACATCTACTGCAGTCTAGAGAGATTTATTTCAGTCGAAATCAAGGTTTATAGAAGTTTACGGTCTGAGTTTACGGCCGTAAACTCCTCTTACGGCCTCATCTGCAATATTCGAAATTGATAGTTCTTTTTCTTCTCCAAGCCTTCGCATTCACACCTTAGTTCTGAGATTTAATTGAGTTGTGTTTTAAAATTAAAACTGAATATTTTATTTGAATTTCATGACCGTAAACTGAAATTTCTCACAGAAATTGACTTTTCGTTAATCGAAATTTGCATCACTATTTTTCGGAGTTTAAATCAATAAATATTTTTGGACTGTAAACTCAAGTTTACGGCCTAAGCTTACGGTAGAGAATTTACGGCTTAAGGGTTTACGGCTACGTTGATTGATTTTATAAAATTGAAATTAATTATTAAGTTAATTGTTAATTGCTAAAACAAGATAACTTTTGACTGTAAACTCCAGCTTACGGCCGGGAGTTTACGGCCCAGTATTTTCTGCCTAAATTTTCACGACAAAATCAACATTCTTACAGCCTTAAATTTTTTTAGAAATTTTAAATAAAAATGGATACACAAAACTCAACTCAATACCAAGAGCTTGATGCTGTGATGGGTACAACCACACGAATTCCAAGACTTATGACAGCTGATGGTTTTCCCGAGTGGAAATATAGAATTGAAAAGTATATAAAGATGAAAGACTTTAAGATTTGGAAATGTGTCTTAAAGGATCCAGTCAGAATCACCACTATAGTTGGGGGAAAGTTAGTCGACAAGGAAATTGAGAACTACACTGATGAAGACTTTGAGAGGGTAGAAGAACAAGAAAAGGCTTTGGCCATTTTGACTATGGCTTTATCTCCAGACATTGCTCAAGGATTCAGAGAGTATACTTCTGCCAAAGCTCTGTGGGAAGCTCTCATTGAAGTATATGAGGGAAATGAAGACATGCAGGAAAGTCGCCAAGATATGCTGAGACAACGCTTCAATATGTTCAATTATGTTCCTGGAGAGACACTCGAAGCCCAACTGCAGAGATTTACTACTCTCAACACTGAGATGACTGTGGCAGGGATTTTCTATACGAAGTCAGAAATTAACAAGAAACTACTAAATGCTCTCCCAAAATCTTGGGACATGAATGTAGCAGTAATCAAGAAGAATAAGGATCTTAGTCGACTTTCCCTAGCTGAAGTGATGGCTGTCATCAAAGCGTGTGAAATTGATGACAAACAGCGAGAGATCAATCATGTGAATTCATACTCATCTGCCAATCTTGGCATTTCATCTAATAATGCTCTCTCTTCTTTCTCCTATACTTCTGCAGGTTCATCTTTCTCTACACCGGTCATTCCCTACCCTCAAGGACAACAAATTACATCCATCCAAAATGCCTCATCCTCTAATGTGGCCTCTTCAACAAAGGGAAAGGAGGGTGATGAAAACCTTGTCTTTGCAGCAGGACTTGTGAATTGCTACAATGCTCTTGTAGCTGGGGAACTTCCTCCTCAACTTTCATTTGCAGATCTCGATCAAATCCATCCAGAGGATGTGGAGGAAATGGACATCACATGGCAAATTGCCATGGCTGTATTTAGGGCAAAACAGTTTGCCAAAAAGACAGGGAAGAACAATTGGGGAATGAGTGCTGATAAGAAGGTTGGATTCAACAAAGGAAAGCTTCGATGTTTTAATTGCCACGAGCCAGGGCATTTTGCTCGTGATTGCCCACACCCTGATAGGAGAGTTAATAATGACAGAACAATGGTAGCAGTTGGGAATAATCGAAGCAGTGGTCAAGCAAACAATGAAAAGGCTATGGTTGCACAATCATTTGACTGGGATGATCAAATACAAGCTCTAAATTTGTCTGGACCAGAAAATTCTCATCTAGCACAAGTGAGGAATGACGCTCAAGCAAGGACTGCAGCAGCCGAAGACAACATGATGAAACTTCAATTTGGCTTGATGGTATCCTCCTCCCATGAACCCAACTCATACAAGGTGAGTCTTCCATCATGTTCTAAGGCTTGTATAGATTATGTGAAAACTTTACTGGATAAAATTGAGACATTAGGTGATGAAGTAGAAAATCTTAGGATTCTTCGTGAACTTAATGATAAATTAATAAGAGACGTAGAAGACCTTAGATATGAAGGGTATCGACTTCGAAAAGGACAAAAACCACTTAAAACTCAACTAGAATAAAAAATTAAAGACTTTAGGAGACTCCAGGAAGACTACAGCAACAAATGTGAAAATTACAATTATGTAGTCAAACAAAATGCTGAGCTTGTAGCTGAAGTTGAATCATTGAAAGGAAACCTTGAGACCGCCAAACTTGATGTCAGAAAATATGATTTCTCAAGTGAGGTGGTTGCAAATATGATAGACCAAAGTATGCAGTTTAAAAGAAATCAATCAAAAGGTCTAGGATATAAATTTGTACCTCCTCCCTTCAATCATTCATACGAGCCCAAGTCTCTGTCCAAAGAAGAGATTGCCAATGAATCATTTATGATTTATGGCAAGCCCTCTGGTTTTGTTTCAGGAGGATCTATTAATGTTGAAAGTACTAACATTTCTACTTCTCCTGCAGATCAATCCTTGAATCAGTCAAAGCACAAAGTTGAAGGATGTATTTCTGAAAACAAAATCGAGTCCAAACCTGAAGCTTTTAATTTAAATAAAGACAATTCTTTGTTAAATGTTTTGAGTGACAATTTTTCTTGTGGTGTTTTAAATTATTCTGATACAGTAGCTGATGTTTCTGATACAGCTTTGAATGTTTCTGATATGTCTGATAAACCTTTGAACACTTTGGTTGACAATTTAAACGTCTGTGATAAATATGTTAATATACCATTAGTCTCACAACCCTCAATAAATAAAGCACCCTCACTTGTCTCAAAACTTGATAATACTGCATATTTTTGTGAGACAAGCAAGGGTGTTTGTGGGGAAAACAAATCCGAAAAATGCAGCACAAGTTCTAACAATAACTATCAGATTTGTTTTAATTGTGGCACTAAGGGTCATATTGCTAGAAGTTGTCTTAATCGAATGTTTGTGAGTTATAATTTTCCAAGAGGAGAGAACGAATTCAGAGGAAGATCATTAAATAGAAATTCCTCTAGGAGTCGATCTCGAAATGATTATTGGGTAGATAAAAGAAATAGAAAAGGGGGTATATTTCACAATCATAAAAGATTTTTTAATCGTCTTGTTCTAAACAATCTGCAAAGGTCAAGCTCTTCCCAAAGCAATAATGGATCTTCAACCAATTCTGGTAGAAGTAACTCATGCTTTAAGCAGATCGTCAGACATAAAATGACAAAGTTGACTGAATTTTTAAAAAAACCTAACTATATATGGAAACCCAAATCTACTCCCAATACATCATCTGTATCCTCCGAGAAGCTTATGTGCAATAAATTTGTAAAAGCATTGGGATCACCCAGGAAGATTATGACCTGGGTGCCCAAATCTAATTAAACCCACCCATTTTGCAGGGGCAGTTGCGGGGAAATGTCGTCAGACCATGGTTCGTCGACAACGGCTGTTCCCGGCACATGACAGGAGACATCACCCAATTAAACGACATTCAATCATTTAATGGGGGATACGTCTCTTTTGCGGGTGGAGATGGAGGAAAAATTACAAAATAGGGCACGGTATCAAATGGAGTCTTAAGTTTTGAAAATGTGAATTTCGCTCCAGAGCTAAAACACAGCCTGCTAAGTGTTTCGCAAATCTGTGACAAAGGCTATTCTACGCATTTTACTGACAAGGAATGTATGATTTTAAAGCCAGGTCTTGTCATCCCTGAAGAATGGATTCTCGTAAAGTCAAAACGGGATGGAAATGCTTATATTATCGATATGAATAGCAATATTCCAAAGCAGGTTACTTGTTTGTTCTCCAAGATCTCTGAGCAAACAGCAATGTTATGGCACCGAAGATTAGGTCACGCCAATGCCAAAAATCTCAATCGTCTTGCAAAGAATGAGATGGTCCGAGGATTACCTGTCAGAGACTTTATCACATTTGAGAAATGTGTGTCCTGTGCTCAAGGAAAGCATCATCGATAGCCACACTTACCGAAGCAAGTTAACTCAATAAGTCAGGTTCTACAACTTCTTCACATGGACCTATTCGGCCCAGTGAATGTGTTAAGCATCAATAGGAGTTCTTACTGTCTAGTTGTCATTGATGATTTCTCTCGTTTTACGTGGGTTTTCTTTACAACCAACAAAGCTGGCGTCGCTGAATTGATCAAGAGGTTCATCATACTTATTGAGAATCAGACCAATCATAGGGTGAAGGCTATTCGCACCGATAATGGTACAGAATTCAAGAATTCAGTTCTCAATTACTTCTGTTCTGAGAAGGGGATCTTACATCAATTTAGTTCCGCTCACACACCTCAACAAAATGGTGTCGCTGAGAGGCGAAACAGAACACTTAAGGATGCAGCAAGGACGATGTTGTGTGACTCCAAGCTCCCTGTTTTCTTTTGGGCAGAGGCAATAAACACTGCCTGTTATGTTCAAAATCGAGTACTCATCAACAAAGCTCAAATGAAAACTCCTTATGAAATTTACTATGGTCACAAACCGTCCGTTAGTCATTTTCGAGTTTTTGGTTGTCCTTGCACCCTTCTTCACCTAGATGCCAATCCAAAGATTAATGCCAAAGTTGATGACTGCTATTTTGTTGGGTATGCTGCACGTACCGCTTATCGAGTATACAACAAGAAAACCAAACAGATTGTGGAATCCTATGATGTGCGTTGGTTGAAAGAGAATGAGACAGACGCGAGAGTGGGTCCGGACTGGTTATTTGATTACGCGTCACTTTTCAAATCCTTAAACATGTGTTCAAATGATGTCTCAAGAAATGATCCGCATTTGAAGAGTATCTCTGAAGATGAAGTCGAAGAAGTAGTATACAAACCTGTATCTAAAACCTCTAATTCACTGAAAGAAAATTCTAAAGCTTCTACTGAATGGGGTTCCTCCGTTTCGCACAAAGGAAAATCTTCTGATCCAGTTGAGGGGGAGTCTTCCGCTTCATCTGAGGGGGAGCCGTCTGATGAAATTGAAGGGGACTCTTCTGCAACATCTTTTAATCCTCAATCAGACCACATTGATTCTTCGAATGTTGAATCAAGACCTTCCACATTATTAGAGAAAGAGTTCATTCCAACCGATGCTTCCGCTGTCTCTTCAAACCTGATGGAATTACTCTTTCCTGACCTTATTGCAGATGAGTATGTTGCAGAACCATCTAGTTCTACTCAACAAGCAAATCAAGAAGGACTTAACATTCACACTCTACCTGTCTCCATCAATGACATCAGCCAAGAAATTCCCTCTAGAATTCAACGAGATCATCCGCTCGAGAACGTTATAGGCCAGCTAGACAGTGGTGTTAAAACCAGAAGTCAAAGTGGAGACGTGAATACATGTCTGTATTCTTGTTTCATTTCTCAAATTGAGCCCATAAAAAGAAATGGCTCTAAATAAACCTAGCTGGGTGGATGCGATGCATGAAGAATTGCATCAATTTGAAAAACTAGGTGTATGGAGGTTAGTTGAGTTACCAAAGGGCAAAAAGTCTCTTGACACACGATGGGTTTATCGTAACAAGCAGGACGATTCAGGGGTCATTGTGCGAAACAAGGCCAGATTGGTAGTTCGCGGATTTCGACAAGTCGAGGGTCTTGACTACACTGAGGTTTATGCTCCCGTAGCTCGCCTAGAGGCCATTCGTATATTCCTGGCGTACGCTTCGTATATGAACTTCACTGTTTTTCAAATGGATGTCAAGACTGCCTTCTTGTATGGCAAGGTGAAGGAAGAAATCTACGTTGATCAACCTCCAGGGTTTGTCGACCCGCAGTTTCCTAATCATGTCTACAAGTTGGATAAAGCGTTGTATGGGCTGCATCAGGCTCCTAGAGCATGGTACGCCACTTTAACAAAACACTTGCTCGAACATGGCTATACACGTGGTACTATCGATCAAACATTATTTCTAAAGCATGTCGACAAGGACCAGATACTTGTTCAAATATACGTTGACGACATAATCTTTGGATCAACAAGCCAACAACTTTGCAAGGAGTTCGAAAGTGTAATGAAGAAACGATTTGAAATGAGTTCTTTGGGAGAAATGACCATGTTTTTGGGGCTTCAAGTCAAACAGAATTCAACCGGCATTCTTCTTCATCAAGCCAAGTACGTGGATGATATTCTTGAGAAGTTCGCACTTCATGATGCTAAATCTGCCTCAACACCGATGGCTGAACGACCTCTCCTGACTCCAGATCCAGAAGGCGAACCCGTAGATCAAACTCTTTATCGATCGATGATCGGATCCCTAATGTATCTTACTGCAAGTCGACCAGACATTATGTTCGCAGTTTGTCAATGCGCTCGCTTTCAGGCTAATCCTAAACTCTCTCATCTTATTGTTGTTAAAAGAATTTTTCGGTACATCAAAGGAAGCCCTAAATTGGGTCTTTGGTATCCGAAGAATTCTGAATTTAATCTTTATGCTTTTACTGACAGTAATTATGGAGGTTGTGAGCTTGATAGGAAATCAACTTCAGGAGGATGTCAATACCTAGGTGACAAACTAGTTTCATGGCAATGCAAGAAGCAGCACACAGTCTCGACCTCGACAGCAGAGGCGGAATATGTGGCAGCATCAGCGTGTTGTTCTCAAGTTATTTGGATCCAACATCAGCTGTTGGACTACGGTTTGAATTACTCAGAAACCCCTATCTATTGTGATAATGAGGCTTCCATACAAATTGCTAAGAACCCAGTCCAACACTCTAAAACCAAGCACATCGATATTAAAATTCACTTTATCAGAGACTGTTATGAACGATCGTTAATTCGACTCGAACAAGTCCACACTGATAACAATGTGGCTGACTTGTTCACAAAACCTTTTAACAAAGCTCGTTTTGATGTGCTTGTGGGATTTCTGAAAATGATACGTTTTGAGGATTAAATTTTTTTTTTTCATTATTTTTTTCATTTTTTATTTTTTATCTATTTTATTTATTTTAATTTCATTTTAATTTAATTTTAGTTTTATTTCATTTTAGGTCCTCTTAGTCTATTTTAACATTTTACCAAGTTTGTCTTCAATTTTTGTTCGGTGTGTTTAAATTTGCGCATATTTTTGTCTTTTGTTCGGTGTATTTAAATTTGCACAAATTTAGGGGGAGAAAGAAAATACAAAAACAACAAAAATTACAAAAACCCAAAAATAATGTCATTTCAGTAAATAATCTAAATTAGGGTACTTCAAAGCAGCCTTCGTTGTAAGTAGTGTGACGGGAAATGATATTAGTAAGTGATAAAGGACGACCTGAATCGGCGTAATGTACCTAAGTTGAATCATCTACGCTCTGCACTCGATGTGCAGGTAGGCGCGAAAGGTTTTTTTTTTTAAAAAAAAAAAAGGGGGGGGGACTTGACTAGGAAAGTTGAACCTAATGAATGTAAGGACTCGACAAACTTGACCTAGTTCGATCCGTTTAATCTGACATCACGACGCTCGGATAGGTTGAGCAGGGAGATAAACAAGAGAATCTACGTGTCACATTAATTGAACCCGTACTTGGAACCGTGGCTTAACTTTTCCTCGATGTGCGGATTCTGTCCTTAATTCCGGTTGGATGGGGCAACTGGTAAATTCCGATAAATTAGGTCTGTAGAATATCATTTTCTTTCTTTCTGTCTGTTAGTTATATGTTGTCTCCTTTGCGTGACTTCCAATCCGACCTGGTACACAACATATGCAACTCTATTTCTCTGCAGGATACATATATATGTGTGAAATGTATGTGTGAAATACTTCTCATCTGTTAGCCATATGCTGTCTCCTTTGCGCGACTTCTAATCCGACCTGGTACACAGCATATGCAACCTTCTTCTTCTCAACCCCTCTGAAGTAATAAGTAATAGAATTCTGAATCTATTCTCTCTCTGAATGGTTGTTTGCTCACTTGGTGTAAGGAGTACTCTGGAAGTTCTTGATGACTGGGGCATATCAGGAAGCAGGAAACACGTTCAAGTACACCTAAAATTGAACTCATACAGATTGTCTGTAGATCTCGCTGCTCAATTTAGGTGGATAACAATATCCCTGGTCGTAGTCAATTAAATGGTCACAAGGAAATTTCATGTAAGATTTAGGAGATATAATAATTACCAGAAATTTACAATCAGGTATATGCCCGAATCATGTCATTGGTAAAAGGTCCAAAATGTCACAAATCTTTCGCGTTTAAGTGGACCACAATACTGGCAATCGGTCAGACGAGGATGTGAAAATAAGGGTACCGACAAGTAGAATAAGGCCGTTCAATTTCTTTGATCCAAGCATCACAAAAGAAACGATAGTTAAAATGTTTCCTAATTTATTTGACGATGGTTTTTTTTATTTAATGTTACCTTTTATTTTTATGTTTTATTTTATTTTATTTTTATTTTATTTTTATTTTAATTTTAAATTAATCCTCAAAAGGTTTTATTTTTATTAATTGGCGGACTGGGTAACTCACAGGCAGGAGGGTAAGAAAGGTGGAAAGGTAAAAGAATAAAAAAAAAGGGGGGGAGTTCACGGCCGGAATCTCCCCACTTGTCAGTTTCCGGCCGCAAACTTCTCCCGAAAGGCTCTCAAGGTGTCAAATTTTTTCTTCGATTTTCGAAAAAACAAGCATATCATTGTGAAGGTAGCATCGTGTAGATCACGAATATATATTTCGTTTCACGGAATCTTATCACATTGGGCTTAAAATTAAATAAACTCAAGTTGAGGAGTTTACGGCCGAAAGCTTAGGCCGTAAACTCTGAAACTTGGTGATTTGGATTCGAAATTGTTTTGTAATGACGCGACTTTTCGTGGTGTTCACGACTATGTGCTTCTCGCTTGTCATCTCAAAGTGAAAGACAAATTTTTGGCCTTTTTTCGGTGTAGATATTCATAGGCCGTAAACTCCCAGTTTACGGCCCGTGAATTCAAGCGCAACTTTTCTGGACAGTTTGAAATATTTCAATGATAATTATGCATCGTATTTTCGAAGTAATTTCTAGGCCGTAAACTGGAGTTTACGGCCCAAGAACATTTGTCGATTCAAATTGTTTGTTTGACTGGGAATTAATTGTTTCTTTTTCCTTGCTTAAACCGTGAACCTAAATCTTTCTAAGGGAGTTCTTCTGGCCGTAAACTAGAGTTTACGGCCCAAGAACCAAAAGTTTCAAAAGGTTTAATTTTTAATAAACATACATCTCTAATGAATAATTTTTATTTTGATCAAATTTTACTGTCATATGTTTGTCAAAATAAGTTTTATCATTGGTGTAGGTTTCTTACAATTGTGCTTGAGTGCAGGAAAATGGCAAATCTCAAGTTTGCAGACATGCACAATCTGGCGATAGTTCTTGCTGATCCACCTGTTGTTCATTCCGACATGCTTTCAATGATTTACAGGTTGCGTGAATGTTGTATTGCATCAGCTTTGACAGTTAATCCGGTAATCTATCAAAACATTGTTCGTGAGTTTTGGGCGACGGCAAGGACGCAGCTGGATAATGATGGAAATTTCACAGTCGCTGCGAGAGTGCAAGGACGAGATATTGTAATCGATGAAAGTTTTGTTAGAGATGCGTTGCTGATTGATGATCAACCGAACTATCCGACGGAAATTGGAATAGAGGATGTTCAGAGAATACTACGACGTATGAGTTATGAAGGAACCTACCCGCCAACGTTGAAAAAGCTGCTTCATCCATATTGGAGATTTCTGGCTCATGTGTTCGTAAGTTGTATATCCGGTAGAAGGAGTGGGCATGATGAAATTTCTCAATGCACAACTGGTGCATTGGTATCCTTGGCCTCTGGAATTCATTTCAATTTCTCAAAGTTCATCCTAGAGGAATTTGTCATAAATATTCGGGCTTCTACAAGGGATACTTTTCTCCAATATCCCCGCTTCATTCAATTATTTGTCGAGATGCAGTTTCCTGAGGTTAGGAAGTTAGGAGATACCCTGGATATGAAATCGTTGGGTCCACACACTGTGGGACTTATTAAGCAAAACTGAAGAGGAAAAGTTTTCTTTCGAGGGCGTTATCAATTGGAAAAATTCGGTAAGTTTACAGAATTGGATGAGACGCCAGTGTCATACAAATCATCAGAACCGACTTCCTCTGAGAAAACGTCTACTGAGGGTTCGACTCCAGCAAACTTTGTGATAGACGTAACTGAAGATGATGAAGATTCGCAAGCTCAGAAAGATCAAAGTACCTCTAGTCATGAACATGAGTCGAGTGAAAGACGGGATGAAAGGGAAGTAGGTACCGGTGATGATGGACAAGACTCATTTGAAGATTTTGATCTTACAGGATTTGATAATGATGATATTGCAGCTTCTTTAGCTAGTAGTGCTAATGTTGTGTCCAACGAGATATTTGACACGATTTTTCAAAATGTAGATGATAATGTTTTGTCGTTAACTGAGAAAAGAAAAACGAGCGAAACTTTTACTTCAATTTCCGAGCAGATGGTGTCAACTTCAACTCCAATAGAGGTAGTTGTGGGATGTTCCCCTCCCGTGTCTATTTCTCCTACATCTAAACCATTTGTTAGTTTAATGCCTCTACAGGCTGAGCATCCTCAATCTAAGAGGAGAAGACTTGATGAAAGACAATCCGAGCTAATTACTAGTTTGGTGAGTGGTCTTCCAACACCACCAATCACTACTGCTACTACACGACTTTCTGTAACAAAGATGTTTGCAACTGGACCTAGTTCAGTCTTTGATGTTGGTGGCCCTTCAGCTCCCCCTGGCTTTTCTGTTCCAAGATTTAATAGGGAGGCTGCTTCTGAGAGACTAGCTTTGCATATGGCAGAGGAACAGCTTCGTTCGTCTAGCCCTCAAGAAAGGAACATTTCTATGAATGAAGGGGGTGTTCCTGATGATGATTCATCTGATGATAGTTTACGAAAGGAGATCTCGGTTTTAAGTCAGAAGAACATAGAGCTTGACATTAAGGTAGCTGAACTTCGTGCCCAGAACATTGAGCTACGTACTCAAGTGTCTAAACTTCAGTCAGATAGAACTTATCTTGGCGGACAACTTGCAGAAGTTAGGAGGGATAGAAAAGTAAAAGATAAGCAGATTTCTAATCTTCAAGAACATTTCAATCTGCTAACTTCAAGCTACTTCGAACTGAAAAAGAAACTTGAGGATGATTTTGGTGAAAAATATAAAACAAGCGTAGAATAACAGAGAATAAATTTACATGTACAAGCATATCCAGTAGATGTGCCAGCTAGTCAGTCTTCCGGTTCTGCTGATCGTATTGGAGTTATTCCTCCTATGGCTTCTCATATTCAAGAGATCATTCGGAAAAATAAGGAAGATGATACTGGAAGAGGGCAGTTGTTGTTCAAGCGAAATGTTACTCAGAGCAATTCTAAAGGGGTATCTTTGATCACTGTCACTGATCTTGAAGTTGTTCGATTCAGAGATACTTTTGGAGATCGGTCGGGTGTAGCTACTTGGGGATTTCACGATCCTCTTCGACTTTGGATTATTATTCGCAAGAGTGGTAATTCAGAGTTGTATAAGGATATTCATGCTTTCAGTTCATTGACAAGGGTTGATCTTATGGAGTTATCACAAGCTCCGTTTATCAATTTATTAAATAATTCTCAGGTTTCGCAGTTCAAATTTTTCCTAGATGAGCAAGTAAAGAAGGGATTTCCTACAATGCCAACTGCTGAGTCAATCATTATGGAACATTCAGATGTGTTTGAAGCTTCTTCTGATAAACCACTACAGTTGGTTATGTGGCCACCCACGACTCAAGTTAAACAATTTCCCATTATTCAAGGTTATAAAGACGGATCTCTCGGTTCTATGGAGTGTTGGGTTTATGATGAAGATACTTGTGGTGCGGTCATTAAACTCAAGAATGGGTGCATACGGTTGTATGATCGAAGAGACCTTCTGCAGTTCAGGAAGTGGGATATTCATTATCTGAGCAACTTTCAAATCAAAGTGGTTGAAGATATCTATGAACAAAGAGCCAAGGCGTATACCAGGATGGTTGCTGAGATTTTGAACAAAAGAATGTGGAATGGTGCTATGGGTCAATCGGATGTCATGCTGGTGAAGAAAGGAATGGGGCCAAGCTAGTCCAAACCAAGGGGGAGATTGAAAGATCCTGTAAAATGGTTTGGTCTAGGCATAGTCATAGATAGCAGTAGAAATGTAATTAGTTGTGTTTTGTTTTGGGTTTACGGCCGTAAACACCTTACGGCTCTTAGTCGAGTCTTTAAATAGCGGGTTGTGTCAGTCTTTATGGTTGTTGATGCTTTCGTATATTTCCAAGTTGTATCAGACGTTTTGCAGTATAAAAGCGTATGCAAGCTTGGTATTTTGTTCTTTATTGATTTATTAATTCGTGTTTGCAACTGTAGTTGTCTTTGATCGTTGGTAGATCAATTTTCGGGACTTTACACCAACATCAAACGTACCCCTTGCAAAATATGTAATTAAAATTAAATATAAAATTACTAAACAACTTATTTTAAAATTCTTGATGAAATTTATGTATAATGATATATTTTGTATGACTTCATTCTTAATTTCAATGTTTAATATTTAAAAGTTCATATATGAAACCTTGGATGTTTTGGTGTAATATAAATAATGTAATACAAAGTTTATTTGTTCAATATTGTTTATTAATAGCACATTCAAAACAACTTATTTATTATTCTATCAAAAAAATATTATCGCACATAAGAAAAGTAGATTATATTAATGTTATACAAAAACTTATAATATATATTGGATATTATAAAAGTAAAAGTAAAGTTTATAGGGTATGAACTATATTAGATAATATCAAAATATAAGTTGATGGATTTTTATGTTATTTGATAATTCAGTTAATGCCCAAAACATGACTAAAAACGTAAATTTCAACATATTTCTATTTTTTCCCATAATTATTTTAACTACATAACTGCAGTTTTGCGCAACGCGCGAGGTTATGCCTAGTATGCTTATAAAGGAAGCATTTTTCCTTTGACCACATTCATATGAAACTCTTATTTTTTTTTTTCTTTCACAACATTCATTTAAAACTCTCATAAGTTTTCAATTTCTTTCTAATAATAACTATAATTTGGTTAATTAGGTTAAATAAATATCAAACTTAAAGTGTAACCATAAATTAACTAAATTTCAATATTAAAATAATATATTTACTTTTACTTATAAAGTTATGTTTTTTAATTTTTAACATATTACACATAATCTATTAGTTTTAATATATTGTTGGATGTAAACCATTATCGTTTTAAAGATACAATTTTAGAACAATTTGTATAAAATACTTAAACTATTAATGTAAATATAACATTGCAGGTCAACTTAAATATAAATTTTAATTAACTTAAACAACCCAAAGAATATTTTGTAAATAGTTAAAAGTGATAAATTATAGTGTCTTTCTAATAATGATTATAAGTTGGTTAATAAGGTTAAATAAATATCAAACCTAAAAGTGTAATCATAAACTAAATTTCAAATTTAAAATAATATATTTACTTCTATTTATAAAGTGATGTCTTTAACTTTTAACATAATATACTTAATTTATCTGATTTAATATGTTGTTGTTGTATATAAACCATTATGCGAACTGATTCGCTGTATACAGTCACTTCTAATTCTCCGTTTAGGAAAGAACATTTAACATCCATCTGGAATACTTCGAAGTTCTTGTGCACTGCGTATGCTAGGAATATGCAGACTGATTCCAACATTGCAATGGGTGTGATGGTTTCTTCGTAGTTGATACCCTCTTCCTGATAATATCCCATAACCATGGGTCTAACTTTATTCTTTATCACATTGCCCTCTTTTTACAATTTGTTGTGAAATACCCATTTCTGACCAACCACTGATGCATCCGGTGGAGTGTGAATCAATCTCCAAACCTTGTTCTTTTCGAACTCAATTAGTTCGTCTTGCATTGCATGTACCCTATTGGAGTGATCGAGAGCAGTATTGACAGTTTTAGGTTCTATGTTGGAGACAAACGAATTAAACATGCAATATTCCACTTGAGAGAATAAAGCAGTCTGTTTCGCTTTCAGTTGAGATCGTGTAAGAACTTGTGCAGACGATTCACCAATCACTTGTGCTTTTGGATGATCTTTGGTCCATTTCCTTAGTGGAGGGTAGTTCGGATCATAAGATGGATCTAGTTCAACATTCACTTCATCGAATTATAATTGAACGCCTGAATCGTCATTCACATCTAGATTCTCCCCCTTGAATGATGAGTGAGTTTCAAAAACTGGATTCACTTCTTCCCCCTCGATTGGACTTTTGTGTGTGACGTTTGAAGGTGAATCCTCCCCCTGTAGAGGTTCATAGGATTTCTGTGGTTCAAAAGGTTCTTCCTGACGACATGTATTGGAGTTAGAATTCTCCCCCTGGAATGTAGTGCTCGTATTTTGAGGTTGATTCGCAACTGATGGCTGTTTGAGAATGTCTTTTACAGCGTCATCAAATATCTTCTATAATTCAACTTCCTTGCTATCAGCTGCCTTCGCTTCAAAAGATATAGCCTTCTTAGTTTCGTCAAATAGAAGCATGAATTCTTCATAAAGATTGGCTAATGGAATGGTCACTTAGTTCGTTTGAGGAAAGATCTCTTTTGCTTGGCAATCATTCACTTGAGTCTTCTTCAAGTAATTGTCATTAAATGTGACATAATAGGTTTCTTCAATCCTTATGGATCGTTTGTTGAGAACCTTATATGGTTTCGACGTCAGCGAATATCCCAGAAAAATGCCTTCATCAGCCTTCTCATTAAACTTTGTTTCGTTGTTCTTGATTTGAAAATGAAACATTTGGAACCGAAAACATGAAAGAACTTGACGTTAGGTTTTCCTTTATTGATGATTTCATAGGGACTAATAGAGAATCTTTTGTTAAGAAGAGATATTTTTTGAGCATGCAGTGGCAGCATCATCAGCCTAGAAGTAAAGAGGCAGGTTTGCGAACGAAAACATGGTCCTAGCAACTTGACATAGTGAACAGTTTCGTCTTTTAATGACCTCGTTTTGCTGTGGAGTATAGGGAGAAAAGAAATTGTGAGAAACTCCCTTATTAGTAAGAAATTCATCGAATGCTTAGTTCTTGAACTCCAGACCATTGTCACCTCGAACATTGCGGACCACCTTTTGCAGTTGTAACTCAATTTGCTTGATAAAATCTTTGAGCTTAGGAGTTGTTTTGGACTTCTTCTTAAGAAAGAACACCCAAGTGAAATGAAAAATCATCTACAATTACAAGAATATACTTCTTACCATCAATACTTTCAATTGCAGATGGGCCACAAAGATCGATGTGAAGTAGTACGAGTGGCTCAATAACCTTTGTGTTCACTATAGTTGGATGACTTTTCCTTTTTTACTTTCATAATTCGTAGGCGGCACATAGATGATCCTTGTCATATTTCAAGAGGGAAGACCTCGCACATGAGCACCAAGAACCAACTTGTTGATGTATTTGAAATTAGGGAGAATTTCATATATGCCCTTCTTAAACATCAAAATATCATATTTACCCAACTTAATTTCTAAATATCATATTTACCCTTCATAAAATTTCTAAATATCATATTTACCATTCATAAAAATTCAAAATATCATATATGTTATTTTTAAACATCATAATATCATATATGCCATTCTTAAATATCAAAATATCGTGTATGCATTTTTTAAACATCAAAATATCAATGGTAATATCTAAAATATTCTTCATCTACAACATAATCAACAAAAAAACTAAACAATCAAAATATACATTCCATAGAGAGGGTTGAAGATGAATATTTTTGTTTGTCAAGAGGACGACATTCCAACAATTTAGAAGTTCACATTCCATTATCATAGACATAAGGATAATATCGTTAAATTTTTTAATTATTATAGTAATTTTAAGTTATAAAAAATGATTATAAAATATTAAAAACATTATAAAAAGGATTTGGGCAAATATGATATATTGAAGGTTTATGAAGGGTAAATATGATATTAAGAAATTAAGCTGGACAAATATGATATTTTGAGGTTTAAGAAGGGTATATATGAAATTCTCCCTTGAAATGGAGGTGCGAAAGTCTTCTATGCCACAACCAACTATCGTCGATAACAACTTTAGTGAGTAGACAAATAGAAGGCTTGCCTCGTATCAGATTGATGTTTAAGGGATACATCTCGCCTTTGTGTTTTGATTTAAGCAGCACTGCTTTCATCTTCTTCTCAATAATTTCTGATCCTCCATCGTCAAACGAGATCTTTAATCTTGTGCCAACTACCAACTGTGAAATACTTATCAAGTTGTGTTGCAATCCCTCAACATATGCCACATTGCGAATAGAGAATTTTCCATTAGTTATCATGCCATAACCTTTGATTTCCCAAAGTGCATTATTACCAAACTTCACTAGACCACCATTCTTCAATTCCCTATATTCTCTCAGCTCCTCCTTTCATCCCGTCATGTGACGCGAGTAGCCACTGTCGATATACCATTCAGTGTTAAACTATTCATCACAAATAATTTGCAAAAATTAAACACATATAGGAACCCAAAGGTGTTTGGGTCCTCGTGATCCTTTTACGGTAACTAGAAAAGCAACAGATAGATCAAACATATAAGTTCATTTTATTAAGGTTGTTTGATCTTTCTTCTTTATCGTGAAAACCTTAATACAATCATATTTCAAGTGAGTTTTATTTTGTTATGTTTGTTTCATATTTGATTTAAAACAAACTTTTGATCTTCCTCCTAAGATTTGAAAGGAATGTGAGAATCTGAAGCAACCTTCGCATTTCCTTTATCTTGTTGAGAGAATTTAGAAGAGTGCGAAACTCCTGGTTTAGAAATGAAGGTGGTTTTGGGTAATGATTTGTGATTTGAATGAGAGGTTGGTTTTAAGACAACAGATCAATAATGAATTGTGTGCTTTGGATCCTGAGGGTTGTGAGATTGACGAGTTGAGACTCCTTTCGTATTCGTGTGTGAAGAGACTTTTTGGGATTTAGAATTCGCATTTGATCCAACATTCACCAGATGATTGAAAGGGTTTTCATGATGAACATGGTTACGATTCCTTGACTTCCAAAATTGCTTTCGTTCCTGCAGAGTTTTCTTGTATCTGACATTTCGTTGATGTTTTGTGCTGCGAACTGTTCAGTAGAATTGTGAACATTCGCTTTTGTCCTTGTCTTTTGCACAGGAGTGCTTGCTTGAACTAAGGAGTTATCGGTAGGATTATCCTTGGTTCCAATAGAACTTCCCTTTTCGTAGGTGGTATTAACCTTATTTAAAGGTTATGCTACATACCTTCATTTAACTCTCCAAGAGGTCTTATCAGAGAGACCTACTGTTTCCTCTGCATTGTTAATCGGGGCGGACCAAAAATACTCATCACACCCATCAACATTATCTGCTTCGACTAAGTGTGTTAGTTCAACAGTTTGACATTTAGTTATGCCACTAAATGTGAAGATTTGGTTAGGTGTTGTTTGGACCTTTGGAAAGACAATCACATTTTCAATTAGAACTTTTGGACTATGTTGAGAAAGATGTACGAATTAAGAAATTGCAAACAGTTAACCTCATCTTCTACAAATATTTCCCACATCTTATTGTCTTCATCTAATTAAGAAATATTTTTAACATTTAATTTATTGTCTGAACTCAATTTCGAACTCAATGAATCAAATTTCTATATAGTTTCGGTTTTGATTTTTAACCTGTCATTTTCATCTAGTAACTGTCTCAGCATGTCCTTATCATCTTTAGACTGAATGTATGATTCAATTTTGTCAAGACCAATTTTAAATGCTTCTAAGGTTTCGTCTGATGAGACAATAGATTCACATTGACAATAATCAGCATCATTTCATCTTCCTTTTATTCCAAAAATGGCAAGATCATTTTATGAATTTTCTTACCAATTTCACAATCCAAATGCAATTGAGTGATATTAAAATAAAGCCTCTTTCCATGAGTGTGCCTTCTAACTTCTTCATCTTCTGAATCAGTGGACCATACTTCCCCTCCACCAAACTCATTTACATCATTATTTCCCTGCACAATCAAAGCAAGCATAGAGTTATCAACTTTCTTTTTCTGATTGATTTCCTCAAGCTTCAAAGATGGTAGGCCTCATCATTTTCTCCTTACTTCTTCTTATTCATTTGCCATAGCATTCATTCATTAGCCAAATGATTCTTGCCATGACAATAGTTGCAATCATAGCCCAAATCACCTGCAAGCTTTTTCTCTTTCTTATCTTCTTCTTTCTGGAAACTGTTCACTTCATCCTCTTTCACCTTTTCTGAGCTGTAGCTTCCCTACCAGTTTTGGTTTTTGGTGGAGGGAAACTTCTTCTTTGCGAATTTCATAGGATTCAACACCATTAGTGCGAACTCTTCATTTGTGATTTCACACTTAGAAAGGTTAGACTGAGCATCATCCTCAACAACTTGCTTCCCCTTTGCAACTAGAGTCAGCAAACCCATGCCACATATAACTGTCGCTTCTTTAGTTACTTCACTTTCATGTGATTTCAAGGTACCTACTAGTTTTTCCAAGGTATAATTTCTAAACTGCTCGTAAGCTTTTACCGTTGAAACCACTGACATCTACTTTATATTGAAATTTACTAAGATTATGGAACATATGAAACTATTTTATCAAGTTCAGGTTATAACATAGTTTATGGAACATATGAAAGTACTTTCCCAAGTTCAGGTTATAACATAGTTTATGGACCATATGAAACTATTTTACCAATTTTAGTTTATAATATAGTTTATGGAACATAATGGACCATTTTTACAAAGTTATATGTTATTACAGAAAGGTTTTCACTTTATTACTAGTAAATTCGTTGAAGAATTTTGTCAGCCGCCTTCATGTAGTTATCTAAGTACCCATTAAGGTCCTAACTTATAACCAGAGTCTCTTGGAGGGACAGCGTGACACTTGTGTATAGATCTATACGGGACAAACAATCTCTCACTAGAGTTGCTTGCAACAGTTAGGCCGACAGGCGTGTGGTGACAAATGTCGTACTGTTTGCGACGCCTGAAGAATGCTGTGTTCAGGCCATCTAGGTCATCAAGTATAGTTATAAGAACTCACATGGAGAAAACAACGATGTATTTACATAGTAATATACTTTTTCTCAAACAATCTTAAGGGGTATTAACGTTGTGATTACTTAGCATATACATCAGGGTTATTTAAATTTATGTTCAATAAATAGTGAAATGTGTGATTTTTGCCTTACTTCCTGTTCCTTGTTTGGTTGTGCGCTTAGGGTAGATTCACCCATTCAACTGTCTGTTCGATCTCGAGTTCATATAACTTGTATGTACTAAGTGATCTTAGGAGATCATTAACATCAAATCTAGTCCACAGGGCAAAACACATCTTTAGCTAGTTTTACTTATAGGTAAAACTAGGTATCATTAAACTAAGTATGGTAATTATACTTGTGCTTTTCGGTCTTAGAGCGATTAAGACTACAAATTGGTTTTATGGAAAATATACGATTTTCTAGATTAAACATCGTTATTTTTTTTACAAGCAAACATAATTACAAAAGGTTCAAAAATTATCTACAAAATAGTATAACATAAAGGAACCTTAAATGTTAATTGTATAGTTCTTTAGTTTATACATCAGGGTTTTATATAAATAATATCTGATAGACAGTGGAATGTGTGATTTCTGCCTTAGTTCCTGTTCCTAGTTTGGTTGTGGGTTTAGGGCAGATCCACACATTCGATTGTCCATTCGATATTAGTTTATATATAACTAGTATAAACTAAGTAATTATAGAAGGGTTACATTCATCACTTCAAAAAAGATCGTTATTATTAACTTTATATTTACCTAGTGAATACATTAGGGCTATATATAATGATGATACGATAGGCGGTGGAATGTGTGATATCCACCTTTCTTCCTGTTCCTTGTTTGGTTGTGGGATTAGGGAAGATCCACACATTCCACTATCCATTTGATCTGGATTATATATAACTTGTATGCATTAAGAATTGTACAAGGAACTGGTATGATTGTATCACTTATCTTTACTTACTAAGAAAAAATAGGATTTTTTTTTGGAGAAATACATGAACTTTTCGAAAGAAAAAAGAATATAATTTCTAAAATAAAAGGCTTATGAACTCACCAACTTTAATGTTGACACATTTTCAAATCAATTGTATTCTCAGGAAGATAGTAGACAAGTACCATCTCAGGTGTTGCGAAGATGGAGCATAGTAGTATTTCGTCTTATCTTTTGGCTATAGTTTTAATGTAAATTAGTCAATATTTTAAAAATATTGTAAACTTTATATTATTAATACAATGGTTGTTGTTTCTTTGATTACTATTATACAATTGTTATGATATTGTACACAACATCCTCCGCCCCTGAACGTTTCCGTCGTTCCGGTTTGGGGGTGCGACAAGAAATAATAGATCTTCTGATGGAAGAAACTCACAAGTCCATGTACTTAATTCATCACGGTAGCACTAAGATGTATATGGATTTGAAATCCTACTACTAGTGGCCAATGATGAAGCTTGATGTTCCAAAGTATGTGGCTGAGTGTGTATCATGTGCGAGAGTTAAAGCACAAAATCAAAAATTGTATAGGAGTTTAGAACCTTTACTTGTACCCATGGGTAAATGGGAGGACATCACCATGGATTTTGTGACTAAATTATCCATAACAAAGAACGATCATGGCATGATTTGGATATTCATGGATCGTTTCACAAATTTTGCACACTTCATAGCAGCTAATGAGAGATGGTCTATGAATAAGCTTGCAAATGCTTATGTGAAGGAGATAGTAAGACTACACAATATACCTTTAACGATTGTATCATATCATGATAGTCATTTCACATCAAGATTTTGGAGGAGTCTACAAGAGAAAATGGGTACGAAGTTGTGTTTAAGTACAACCTACCATCCAAAGACTGATGGTCAAAGAGAAAGAATGATTTAAACGCTGGAAGATATGCTAAGAGCATGTACCCAATAATTCCAAGGTAACTGAGATGAGCATTTACCCCTGGTAGAGTTTTCGTACAGCAATAGTTACAATTCTAGCATTAAGATGGCACCTTATCAAGCCTTGTACAGACACAAGATAGTCCATCAGACTGCTAAAAAGTTTAAAGTGATTATAGAAAGAATGTTAGCAACTTAAGATCGCCAAAAAAGTTATGCTGACAAGAAGCAACGACCGATGACATTAAAAGTCGGATATTGGGTATTACTCAAAGTCTCACTGTAGAAGGGACTTATAAGATTTGGAAAGAGAAAAAGTTGAGTCAACATTTATTGGGTCATTCAAAGTTCTTCAGAGGATTGGGAACCCAGCTTACAAGATGGAATTGCCGGAAGAACTAGATGGTATCCATAACACCTTCCATGTGTGTTATTTGAGGAAGTTCACGGGGGAAGTTCCTGATATAATTCCACTTACGGAGTTCAAGATGGATGAAAATAAGAGGATAATTGAAGAGCCTGAGTTAATTTTTGATCATAAGAAAAAGAAATTGGGACGCAAGATGGTCAACTTAGTGCTTGTGCGATGGAAACATACGAATTGGCTGAACCTCACCTGGGAAACAGAGATTGACATGATGAGTCGCTAACTACATCTATTTGTTGATGTATGATTCATGGAAAAAATTATCCTAACGAGGAGAGAATTGTAAAGCCCAAGTTTCTAGGCTATGCATTAGTATGATGATGTAATAGTTAGGGTCAACAATTGTAACCTACTTTGAAGTAATAAAGATGAATTGTTTCAATATTATGTGAATTATGTGATTTTATAAGATATAATAAAATAAGAATGAAATGAAGTGTCAAAAATAAAATAATAGATAAAACCAAAATCTACGATGAAATTTGTAGTGGTCATGACAAGGATTCGGAAGATATAAAGAACGCCGAAATTCGAGTTATAACAAAGAAGGTATGACATGTCAAAGTTTTGCGACAAAACCAACATGATGTTGTGTGAGATAAAAAGTGAGTTTACAATAAATTACTATTTAGCCTTAGTGATCTAAACAAAGTCGTAGTATAAGTTAAACTGATATCATGCAAAAAAGAACATCCAAATCTGACTTCGTATGAGGAAGTTATAATTTTTCTAAGATTTGATATAATAATTTACACCCTAGAAATTGAATTTTATATCGACCGATATTTAGCTAACACAGCCTAAACAAGAATCGAAGATCTTGTTAATAGGAGCTCAATGATAAAAACACAGAAGAAAACGGACGTCGGATGACAATGTTATGGATTTTTAATAGACTTTACCTATCCACGCCTATTAAAATATAACTTAAAAAATAAAGTCAAAATTAGCCGAAGGAGTCTAAAAAAGGTTGTAGAGTACGTCGTCACCTATACGTGGATATAAAGAAAACTGAAAACGGAGCTCGTATGCGAACTTTACAGAATTTAGAAGTCGAAAGTGGGTTGATGCTAAGTGGGTGATGAGGCATGATATGGACCTTTCTTGCAGACCATGGCCTCACATTCGGATGATGATATGCAGAGCGTAAACCTCATACCTGCAGCGTACGTCCAAGGTACACCCATCGTACTGAGGACCAGACTCCCTATAAAAAGGGTGCGAGGGTGCCACTTCAACTCACACCATAATCCTTCTCTCTCTCTCTCTCTGTCTATATATATATATATATATATATATATATATATATATATATATATATATATATATATATATCGCACGCGCTAACCTCTCTCTAAACCTCCCCTAACCTCTAGTAACACCTAAGTGCTATAGGAAAGCTCTGAAGCACCAAAAGCCTCTAAGAAAAAGAGCTTTTCGGATTAGAAGTTCTGCCCCCGCAGAGCCCGGTTCCTAGCCAAACCTCTCGGTAAGTAAGTTATGCTTACCTTATTTTAAGTATAACTTTTTTTTTTATGTTTATTATCGTTATCATGAACTTATAAACAATATATATTGTAAAATATAATATAAAAAGTGTTATTCTATATCAAAGTGCTATAATGCCAAAATGGTCCTGCCCTTCAGTGTTTCATGTTTGGACCCTATATGTACATAATGGTTGAAAAGTATTGTTTAATACTTATAAAACAATATCACTTGTAAATAGTCACAATTAATATTAGACTAAAATCTAGTGATAATAATAATTGGTTTCGTCAAAAGGAAATAGAATTGTTAGATGTAAAGCGTTGTCCGAGTTGGGAATCATCACTTTAACAAGTGAGTGCTTATTAATTTCATCTTACACATAGATATGAATTATTTAATATAAAATACGTATTATGTGTGCATATTATTTGTGTTCTTGATATCTATGCTGGATGAACTATATATATATATATATATATATATATATATATATATATATATATATATATATATATATATATATATATATATATATATATATATATATATAGGGTAAATGTCACAAAAAACACTCTTTTTACACAGAAATTTGATTTTGACAGCGTGTTTTTTTTTGTGTCAATTTTGACACTGTCTTTTCCAATTTGTTACAATTCTGACCACTTGACCGGCTAACCAGGTTACATGCTGACATGGCATGATGACGTGTCAGTTTTGAAGATGTAGCATGCTGACATGATATGCTGACGTGTCAAAATTGATTTTTTTTCCATAAAAAACACTAAGTTTTCACTTTTTTTCTATTTTGACACTAAATTTAACTTTTTATTTTAATTTTGATACTATGTTTTTTTTGTTCCAATCGAACATCTTTTATCAAATTTTGTTCAATTTTATCTATTTTCTATTTGAAACCGTATAAATATATATTTTTTTATTACATTTTAAACCGTATAAACATATTTTTTTCGTTTAAAAACCATATTTTTATTTAAATACAATGTGTTTTTTTCATACATTCAAAGCATTAGTTATATCATGAGAATCACACTAACCATAAGCTTCTAATAAGATATAAAAATTTGATGGGTTGCAAACTTGATATCTGAGTTTTGATCGACTACACTCCTCCAAACCTACAAACACATTTGAAAGTTGCATATTTAATATAAAATACAATTTTTATATAACTAATACATATTTATATATAAAATTATGGTTTGAGTGTAAAAAAAATGTATTTATACAAAACTATGGCTTTTAAAGGAAAAAAAACATATTTATACGGTTTTAATGTATTAAAAAAATATTTATACGGTTTCAAATAGAAATTTGTCAACATTGAACAAAATTGGAAAAAATGATGTTCGATTTGGAACAAAAAAACATAGTGTCAAGGTTGAAAGAAAAAATTAAACTTAGTGTAAAAATCGAAAAAACTTAAAAACTTAGTGTTTTTTGTGTGAAAAAAATTCAATATTGACACGTCAGCATATAATGTCAGCATGCCACGTCATCAAAACTGACACGTCATCCTGCCACATCAGCATGTAACCTGGTTAACCGGTTAAGTGGTCAGAATTGTAACAAATTGGAAAACACAGTGTCAAAATCGAATTTCTGTGTAAAAAGATTGTTTTTTGTGTCATTTACCCATATATATATATATATATATATATATATATATATATATATATATATATATATATATATATATTGTTGAGGAACCCTATAAGCAGTATTTTCATCCTGATGATGATCCTTAGGCTAGGTCCTTAAATTTAAATGCTTTATGGGCATCAAGTGAGGATAACGGGAACGGGTAATCAGGTTGATTGATATGATGAAATTAATAAACTTAATTATTGTGGGTTGAAAACCCTATCTGCTCACTGGTTCCCAAGCCATACCTACTCAGTTTCTTGTATCCAGGTAGTGGCACCAGAACATAGATGTGATGATCTGATGAGGGATTTTGGATTGTAGGCTAGTAGGAATAAATAGATGTTATAAAGCCTCTGTTGTTTCTGTTCATATCGTATTATTGGGAACCAATTCTACAACATATTTCTTTAAAGGGATACTCTGATTTTCAAAAAAAGCATAAACAAATTGGTCTTTTCTGGTCGAGAAATTGGGGATTTCATAGATGAATATTAGCAACTATAGGCATGCAACTCAATCCAATAATAAGTCACTCATAGATTTATGGAAATGTAATAGATTGACTCAAGGGGCATATGGTGAGCTGGTGTCAATAGCCTCAGAACCATTACCAGTTGTAGCTTAGTGACTAATAATTTTTTTCAGAAGCAAGATTCAAGATGAGCAATTTTGAGGACGGAATTATTATAAGTAGGGGAGAGTTGTAGCGTCTCGTTTCATTTTTTCTAGACAAGAACCATTCTAAATAATTAGTTATTCCGATTAAGTAGCTTTGAGATTTTAAGAATTCTTAAATAAACATAAATATGGATTTAATAGCAATTCATCAAAAAAGTTGAATTTTTAATGAAATTAATTGGTTTTAAAACCTAATAAATAAATATTAATAATTAAGTAATTCAAATATAAATATACATCACTTATGGCCCTGAATATTAGTATCAAAAGTCTAGGGGCTATAAGGGGTCAATTCATTAACTTTGAATGTTATAATTTTAAAACGATCTCATGTGTGCGTCACGTTATGCGACCTGAAATCAATTCCTAGTATTGCTACCTTCGTTTTTGGAATAAAGGGGAGGGGGGGGGGGGAGAGGATGGAAAGTCGACTATGACAAGAGAAAGGAAGGTCAAGGAGGAGGGAGGTACGCTAGAGGCAGTCGCCAGATTCTTTCATCGGACCTTTGTTTCTGATGTCACCAGAACAAGGGGAAGAGGAGGGGAGGTTGTTGTGTTGTTTGAAGCATTGTGGTATAACCTTCTCTATGTGTCTCTTTCTTCTTCCTTTTAAAAACCACACAAAACCACCACTAACCACCACCTCCGGGGGGGTGGCTACAACCATAAAATCAATCTGCCACCATCTTAAGTTCAATGGGTGGTGGTGACGTCATTAATGGGTACAAGTTCCATAACTACATTGTGTATTTTTGCAATTCATTTCTTTCATGTTCTAGTTGCATTTCTTTGTTAATTTGATTTGGTTTAAGGGTTTCAAGCACCCTAGTACCACCATGACTCCACCATGACCACCAGTTGATGGTGGTTGAATGGTATTTTGTTTTTCAGACTAATATGTTGTGTGTTAAGCACCTAATGTGTTGGGTTTCAAATCCAAATTCATAAATCTCTTTTAATGAGCTTGATGTGAAGAAGTGATTTTCTATGGTGATTGTTTGAATAAGTTCTTAATTCATTAATCAATAATATTTCGTATTGAAAATAGTTGGTTTAAGGTCACCTTTCACTATTTTGGTTGTTTTGGGGGTTAACCATTAAGGACATAATAAGATAAGTAGATTGTAAGCTCAAACTCAATTATTTTCTAAGAATCTGAAATCGTCCCTAATCTTTAAAAAATCATATAAAATCATTGGTTGATCTAAATTGTCAAAGAAATATATCCATGGAAACGTATGAATGTCTAGTTTCACCAATATCAATGGCATAACCTGATTTTAAGTTCAATTGTACAGTTTGCACTTTGAACACATGATGGTCTAGAAATTTCACTAATCACTTTGGTTATTTTGTAAAAATCATAACTAAATCTAGCTTAATTTTTAATGAGGTATTTCCCTAAATGTTTTTATGTGTAGTTTTAGTGATAAATTGTTATTAGTCGGATTCCGTACCTAAATTACATGGAATTGGTATTTCTTGCAAGTTTGTCCAGAAAATTGTTGTTTTCATTAGTCATTTTGTAAAATATGTAATTAAATCTATAAAAATCTAAATTACGTAAACTCCAGGTCGGAGTTTAGACGGAGGGTGCTAGTTTGTCACATACTTTTTCTATGGAATGACTAGCACCCCTCCTAGGGTTTTGATGACAGTTTTTCCTGCATGGTCCAAAAAAGGGGATAATTTTTATAATCAACTTGTGAAATCTTTAGAGTTCAATAGAAAAATAACTAGAGAATGTGTCACAAAACCAATATATTATGAACTATCAATATGTAATATGCATATATGAGCTAAGCAAGGATTATTGATGTGATTATAGGTGTCTTATAATTTGGAAACCCATCTTAGCTACTTATGTGGTTTTATCCTATGTGACTGCTTTAGGTGACTCTTCTCACTATACTGATGGGTTAAAGGCACCAATGCCGACCCATTATTCAATTATGTTTAATGCTAGCCGTAATGTGACTATTACATATATGTGTGTAAGATCAGGTTGAAATAAACCCGAGGGCGGGGCCAACTATTGGATGATCGAGTTGAAATAAACCCTAGGGTGAGGCCCACTATTTTATGATCATGGTGAAATAAACCCTAGGGAGGTCCCAATATTATATGATGGGTTTGAAATAAACCCCAGGGCAAGGAGAACTATCGTATAATAGGGTTGGAATAAACCGTAGAGCGGGCCCCAAAGTTGGGTCCATATTTGTTTTGTCGGGTTGGATTGTACCCCGGTAGGCCTAGTTGTATTTTTGGTATGTGGTACTTTAGGGAACTCACTAAGCTTTGCATTTACAGTTTCATTTTATATTGTTTCAGGTTTTCATATATTGAAGGAAGGGCATGACTTGATTGCATCACATCTATTGGAGGTTTATGCATTTAATAACTTTTATGTCTAATCTCTAATAAATGTTTTAGACCAATTGGTTTATTTGGATATTTGAAGTTGTAACTGTAATAAACAGTTTTGTTTTGAAATTACTTTGACTCTAATGGCCTTTTGGAACAATGAATGAAGGCTTTAACTTATTTAAAAATGAAATTTTACTCGGTATTTTCGGGATGATACAAGTAGTTATTTGACACTCCACATGATTGCCCTGATCAGAAGGAACCTTACTCATCATAAAATAAACTTTCAACCTTGGTTCCTTATTTTCTCTCTTTTTTCCAATAATATTAGCTCAAATAAAGAAATTATTTCATTCGATGAGGATCTGGATCGATGTAGATGCCAATATCTGGTTAGAGTGACTCCAATGCTAATACTTCATACAAATCCACCATGGTCTTTTCCAATGACCCGTGAGAAGGCATCTATGGTTGGTTCAAGAACACGGTTTCCTTCATCAATTGCAGTTTCTTTATTGCTTTGAAAAAATAGATGTCAAATAAATATATTAACAAACACCAAAACTAGCTAGAAGCTACTAGTTTGAAAGTGCATACCAACTCTTCTGAAACAAGCTTCACTTATCCTTGAGCATATTTTTTCTCATTATGTTCCCATCCTTTCCTCTATATTAAGGAATACGGGGAAATTTATCTACACTAATTACTTTATCGTACCTATTAAAACCATGATCAAGCGATGAAGCGGAAATCAAATAAGTTGCAAGTATATATACCATATTAACTAAACAAGTAATTAAGAGATACATGTTCACCAATTGAAATATCGATCAATGGACTTACTAAATTTTGTTGTAATTTAGCATACTCCATGTCCCATTTAATGTGGGTAATGGGACTATGCTCAAGCGTCTTTTCCCTAACTAAACTAGTTAATAAAAGGATGTCAAATGACTTTTAAATTAGTTAAAAATATAATGAAACTGCTTATCATGATCATAATTAGCATTTAGAGCAATTTTGTAACCTTGAATTCTTCTAGTTATACACTTTTAACAAATTCCTCCTAACCAGTTTGCGTGTTAGACAAACAAAACGGTATTACTTTTAGCTTCTTTGGTCTACCCAAGTATGGCTTTATGAAACATTTATTAATGTGTTTTTTGAAAGATTTCCAAAGTGTACCAACATAAGACAAAATTATTTTCCTTTCACATTCATCCATAACACAAATCGTTGCATGAACAATAAGTTGTTTGTTACTAAATTAAAGGGTGATTGGGATTGGTTATTTAAGGGTAAAAATTTATTTTATATGGTGTTCACCATAATTCAGGTTTTGTGTTATATAGTAAGCATGCATATACTTTTTGTTCATTTTACATATATAAGTAAATTTACATGTAAATTTTAGAAGTTCTTCTCACATTACCAAAACAATTTTTAACTTATTGGCTTTTCAAAAAGCCAATAAGTCAATAAGTTGGTTTTAAATGAAATCTCAAATATTCTTTAAGATAAAAATCCATTTAATTAGTCATTTGGTTTTGTGTTCTATAGTAAGTATGTCATTTTGGTCATTTTTTCATATATAATATAACGTACACACTTTATAAGAAAAAATAATCAACTTTAAAAAAAAAAAAAGGAATCTCCATAAATCAGGTTCTATATATAGAATTTTGGTGCACATAAGTTATTATAATCCAAAATACTTTTTAAAAATACCTTTCATCATCACATAGTGGATGTATAATTTTACTTACTGCTTCATATATATGTATGCCAATATGTCATCCCATATCTCCCTTAACACCATCAAACACCAAAATTGTTGCATCTTTAATAGTAAAACGGTGATTGCATTCCGATCAAACAATAAAATGGTTTTTTTAATGGTAAAGTGTTTGGCCTCTATATTTGAAGTATGTAGTTATCCGAAAAACTAAAATGGTGTTTTTGAGTGGTTGGTTGGGATGAAATTCACAAGAGATGCTATTAACCTCAAAAGAATAGGGACACATTTTTGGGAACACTTATAGATTATAGGTTCCACTAGGATATTGTTCAAAATTTTCCAGTGTGGTGAGTGAAAAGGAGCATAAGCTTATTTGACTTAATTCGCATAACTATCACATGCAAGTATTATGTTTTTTCAATTATATTTCTCACATAGAAATCATAGTGGTAGAGCTCGATCAGTTGGAAGCACATCTATACATCACATTGTATTTTCTAGAGAAACACTTGCCGCCTTTATTTTTTTATATTATGGAGGTCCTATTATGTGGTCCAATACCATTCTGATGGATGTATCCACTTGAAAGATGCATGGAGGTTATAAATGGACATGTTCGAAATTTTTTTTCGAAGGATGCATTGCTGAAAAGAATGTTGTAGATGAGAGAATTGAGTTCTTTAGTGAATACCATAAAAACATACATACTATTGGTATTCCACAAGTTAATCATAACACAATTGATAATGATGGAGTACCACTATCAGCTGCTTATCAGTCTGAATTTTGTCCAAACCTCTTCAGCAAAACACATTTCCATGTACTACAAAATACACCTGAAGTATATCTATATATCAAGTAGTATTACTTATATGTTCATTATTTATTTGATTATTCTTCCATTATTGTATACAATCCAGATAAAGTGCTCTTTATTGTATCGGTCACTTAATATGGACAACTGTAAAAGTACAATAGTTAATTAAACACTTAAATTGGTTAAATTCATAATACATTAAGCCTGTATATAAAATATATGGATAGCTTAACCCATTTACCAACTATGCTGGGGTCTTAATACATAAAGCCAGGACTTTTGGATTAATCTATTTACTAATTATGTACATATTATGTTAAAAAAACAACCATATTATGCTATATTTCCAGCTTAAGAGCTTAACCTATATAGTTTATTTATTAAGTAAAAAGGAAACATATGCTAACATTATTGTTCATTAATGTACGTATAGGCGACACAAGGTAGATCTAGAGAATAAACATCCTGATAAAAGACAAGTATGGTTGTAAAAAGAGCATTGTTAAGCATTTGGTTAGTGGTTAAAAGAGGAGGTAAAATAAGTATCCAAGTTGATTTTTGTTTTGAGAAAATTGCACATTTTTCTGTTTCATTCATCATTTTCCTGAACATAACAATAACTAATCAATCAACACCTTACATTTTGACACTTAGTGAGTTTTTCGTATATACTATTTAAGAATATTTGTTTTTACTTTTCCTTTCAACTTGATGCTTATTCCCTTAATGATAGTTACCTAGAGAGAGAGAGAGAGAGAAAGAAAGATTTCAATCGACGTACATAGCATTTCAGAGGACTTAAGGTGAGTTTCTCGTGGCCCGTAACACGGTGTAATGAAATATGTAGTATATTACATCAATGGCTACCTATTTCATAAAAAATATTGTGAAGGTACAATTAACCAAAATGGAGGGGTTTGCATAAAGGCGACTGATACATGCTTATCTAGAAAAGAAGAAGTATATTATGGCAACACCTTTTACGATGGCGTTCTACAAGATATATGGGTTCTAGATTATTATACAATAAAAATTCCTATGTTCAAGTGTGACTAGGTTCATAATAAAAAAGCGTTAAAAAAGATAATTTTGGCTACACCTTGTCAAAACTTGATAGATTAGGGCATAAGGATGATTTGTTCATATTTGTCTCACAAGCACGACATGTATTCTATGTGAGAGAGTAGGAGGATAATAAAAAGTCAATTGTGATCATGACACCTCCACAAAGTTATAGAGATGCATATGAAAGTGATGATGAGGAATACAATATAATATTTTACCACACAAAGATAATTATATAATGCCACATGTAGATAAAGTTGATATGGTTGCTGAATCCTGCAATGATTACTTTCGGTCGGACAATATGAGTACTAAAATACGTTAGGCCAAATAAAATTTGTGAAGATACAGTAGCCACAGGACAAAACCTAATACTATTCTTTTTTCTTATATTTGTTTTGTAAATATTTTTGATTAGTTTCTTTTTGTTAATTTTTAGTATATATACCTAGTATATACCAATTTTTGTTGTTGTATACCCAATATTTTTATTCATATGTTTGATATTTTTTGGTTTTGTTAAAGTTATCTTGTGTTAAAATATTATCTTGGCAATTCTTTCTAGTATGAGCCTTTCTTTTCCTTCCTACACATGTGAAGTTGATCATATTTATTTATAACATGAGGTGAATAGGAAGAACAATATAAATAGAATGTGATGAATAATTTGAATGACCAAAAAAATTTGACTGGTGTTTTAAAAAGTTGTTCGAACTGGGAATAGGGGAGTAGTTCGACAACAACCAGTTTTATGCTAATTTTTAGACCAGAGTAAACCGAACGGTTTCTCAAACAATCGGTTTGAACCGGTGTGGCAGATGATTTGAAAAACCGTTTGAACTAGTTTATTGGAATTTCATATTTGGATTTCACTTAGACCACTAAAAACAAAATCCATTTTAAAAGAAAATTAAATAACTCGATCGATCAAGTTTATACAACTCGAAGGCCAATGCACACCACTACTAGACGTAGACCAACGGTTGAACCGGGAAATTGTAATAAGATAGGTTTCAGCTAAAAAATTGGCTTTTAAAACATTGATTATGACTATTGTTTACTTTATCATGGGTTTTTTCATGTGCAAATTTCCAAATATGATTCTCAAGGTAAATTAAGGTACATATCAAATAAAAAACTGTTATAAAAGATGATATTTTGCCAGCGTTTTCGACCGCCACACTACATTTAACATGTTTTTTCATGTAACAATTTTCAATATAAGATCTAATCACTTAAATTAAACTTTATCAACTTATGTCTTTACGTCTCACTTAATACCCAACACAAGGTAAATATACATACAAAAAAAAATGTTATAAAAGATGATATTTAGCCACCGTTTTCGATTGTGGCACCACTTGTCATGACATATTTCATGTTATAAATTTCATTATAAGATTTCATCACTTAAAATGAAACTTCGTCACCTTATATGTCTTTAGGTATCACTTAATAACTTACACAAGGTAAATGTACATATAAAATAAAAAACCCGTTATAAAAGATGACCATTGGCAATTGATAAACTGTTATGGAAACAATCTTGTGAATAAGTTTATGACCTTTAATGACAAAAAATATGAAAAATGAAACAACCAAGTTTTCAAAAAAACTGACATCATAGATCAATTTTATACTAGTGAGTATATCCAATGACATAATCTTTTACACTTGTATTCACAAATCTCATTTATTTTAACGTATAATCACACATGATTACAAATGTTTGTTAAGAGTTATATAATCACATGGAGATACTTGTTATACATGTTTATGTTGACACATAAGCACATGTGATTATAATTTATTTTACATTTCAAATATCACATGTGATCAACAACTACTTAAACTAATTTTAATAAATATGCACATTTGATTGCAAATTCTTTTACGTTTGGATATTGGTACACATATTTTTAGTTGCATGTGATTGATGTATATTTTTCTTATTGAATATATAATAACGAAAAACGAAATAAAATTCAAATTTCATGTAATCACAAGTGATTAACATGTAATCTTATATTGTTTTATCAATCATATTTCGGTATAAAATCTTACTGAACATGTACGGTAAATGTATCATTCTTTTTTACCACATCCAGAACACATTCTTGTCTTCTTCTATTATAACGAATAGACTTCTTTGCATCACCAACAATTCTTTCTTTTACATCCTTCAACATACCTTGTATTTTTAAAACAAAAGAGGTTAGCTACTCCTTATCATCTCTTACAATATCTAAACATTATTTGAAGTTAGAGAATGCTTCATTAACTAGTTTTGTAACATCGATATCCCTTTCAAACTGATCTCTAGTAAGTTATTAATTAGAAGATATTATACCCTTTCTCCATCGCCAAAGAATATATATTTTATGGTCTTCCTTGAAATCTTTGTTCATCAATCTTTTGAAATCATGTTTGCATAGTGAACCGTAATGATTAAAGCATTCACAACTATATTTGGTCTCTTTTTCATCGAGTTTTAGTTCCACCTATGACAATACAAACTCACATATGATTATATCAATAGTTATATATAATCACATGTGACTACACATATTAACATATGAAATTTTAAAATATTTGTTTATAATCGCATTTGATTACAATCACATGTGAAGATCCACATGTAAAATAATCATCTGAGCCTATAACCACATGTAATTATATATACTCTTATTCCAAAATTATATTGTTTATACTTAATCACATATGATTAAAACATTATCAGAATATAAAAAATCACATGTAAATAAAAAATAATTTTATACTTTGCTTTGAATAAGTTTCTTTGGTTCTTATAGATCACGTTATAAACTTCCCATCCGTCTTCTTCATTGAACTATGTAGCTTCATAATACTATGCACTTTCGAACAACTCTTTCTAAACTTCAAAAAAAATCTTCCTCGTGAAAATCACCTATGCATGTTCTTCTAACTTATACAGTGCCTTGTAAACATAATGTGCTACCATTATTTTATGATCAAGTTCATGTTGTGTATTTCATTGTTTTTGAATCACTTTATCATAATTCATCATGAAATTTACAAGGAAATTTTCATCTTATAAATATGAGTTGAGAAAAAGAATTATTACTCTCAAACCTTGATGCTTTCTTCATTTACCTATAGCGTGGATAATATTTGAGTTATACGGGTATCCATGACTCCCGCTCTTTAAAAATATCTTTGAACCATCTCTTCTCTTCAGAATTAAATTCATTCATCAACATATCCCAATTCCTCAAAAAAATAAAAAAAATAAAAAAATAGCAGGCTCGATATTTAAATCCCAAACAAGCTTCTTGAATCTTCTTTTTTAAAATTGGCGATTTAAAGATATTTCATAGATAACTATAATAATCACATGTGATTCATAGTTTAAAATTTAATATTCAACACAAGCAATAATCACGTGTCATCAGTTAATATATTGTGTAAAATCACATGTGATTATACATATTCAACATATACATGTTAATATACATAATCACATAACAGTAAACAAAAGAACAGCTAGACATAAATGTACATTTTGTAGTATTTTCTGCATGATATGCTCCCAAACAAGCTTTTTGAATCTTCTTTTTAAAATTTATTGATTTAAAGATATTTCACAGATAACTGTAATAATCAGATGTGATTCACAATTTAAATGTTAATATCCAACACAAGCAATAATTACATGCCACCAGTTAAAATATTTGTGTATAATCACATGTGATTATATAAATTCAATATATACATGTTAATATACATAATCACATAACAGTAAACCAAAGAACATCTAGACATAAGCGTACATTTTGTGGTAGTTTCTTCATGATATGTGCATGCATAATTTATGTTTTGAGTGTGAAAACACATAATCAACTACTTTCTTTAATGATGCATTTTGATCCATTAAGACCAATAATGGATGTTTATTCCCATGAGCCTTCAGAAAATGTTCAAGCAACCATTTATAATAATCCATATCATCCGTGCTTAACAAACCAGCTTCAACTATCACAGATGATTTATGATAATCAATTACAATGAATGAAAAAAAAAACAATTCATACATGTTTCATACAAAAGACAATGCTACATATGATTAACCATTTTTACAACTTAGATAGAGCTTTCATCCCATGCTATTAATCATAAATAATTTATAAAAGTAAAACTTACTTATTCATTCGAAAGGTTTCATCAAAGGGCATGATGCCTCAAAATTCATTTTAGTATGTTTTCGTTGTCTCGGCAACCCAAAACACTCAAAACTTTATTGTCATTGTATCTAATCTAAAAAGCGAATAGTAAGGGTAGCTGTCTTTTTGATCCGTTAGTATTTTTCCAATAAGTTGATCATCTCTATAACCGATAATTGACCCCATATCCGTCTTGAAGTGTTTATAATCTACTACCTTTCCCTTTACATGTTGAAAGCCATCTTTCAAAGTTGTTTTTAGTTTCTTTGCCTTTGTTGCACAAATTTTGTTGTTAAAGCTCGAACTATGATTTCCTTGTTCGAATATGAAAGTTTCCTTATTTTTCAATTGATTTTTATTAATATTTATTTATATTGTCACACCCCCGAACAGTCAGAAAGACAACGGCGGAAACGTCCAGGGGCGGCGACATCATACGTAGTATCAAAGTAAACACAACCATTACATTACAATATGAATATTTACATCTGTTTGAAAACATAGTTTGTACATAACATTATATAATAAAATATAAAGACGAGACTCCAAAAATGCACCATATTATCTAAAAGCTGGTAAGGTACCTGTCTAACGTTGCCATGAGAATACAAGCGGTATTAAAAAAACGTATTAGCATAAAGCTGGTGAGTTCATAAGCATGTTTTTGTATTAAAAACCAGTCACTAAATTTGTATAAATGTTTTCTTTACAATATAAGTAAATATTGTTTGTATCGAAAACCGTTGCTACCAAGTTCTGAAATATATATGCATGCTTACCAAGAAAATCCAATATTTTCTAACATGTTTGTTGGTTTCTGTATGAAAGGTATGTTCTATTTGAAAACCCTGGCTACCACCAGTATGTAATGTATGATCGTTCGGAAACCCTAGTTACTACCAGTATGTATAGTAGTTTTATTACTTAAAATAAAACTATAGAACAAGGAAATCCCGTAAACAATTATTAGTTTATACTTATTGTGAGTCGTATAACCATACTAATATGACTAATGACCTCCTTGCATTTCTTCAGGCGTCGCACGATTTCAAAATTTGTCACCCCAAGCGTCCCCACCAAACTGTAGCTAACAATTCAGGTGTGGGATTGTTAGTCCCGAATAGATCTATCCACAAATATCATGCTCTCCCTCTAGGAGACTTTGGTTATACTACCGGTGAGGATTTATTGGTACCCCGAGGGAAAAAACGAAGATAGTCTCACAATCTTGTATTAACTAGTTACGTGTTTGTTCGGTTGTTCTCGAGTTCAAAATCGTTTTAACGGTGTAGAGTATAAATAATTATACATAAAATAATTATTTAGCATGATACTCTAGTTTTATATTCGTAGTAATGGGTAAACTAAATATGACATAGTTTATATGTTTGACTTGTATGAAGTTTGAATCTGTAAGACTGGTAATGAAATCCCAAACTATACCTATTACAGTTTGAATGGTTGTTACATTTGTGTAAGGTTTTGAAACCATTCAATTATCAATTAAAAACATCCCTTATGCTCTGCATAATACAAAAGTGATAATTGTATCTAAACGTTTGATAGAAAGTCGTTGTAATTGCATCAGTTTGTAAGTTACGAAAATATTTTATGTCTAGCTTGTATCCCCCCCCCCCCCCTGAAAACATGAAAAATCAGAAAAGTGTAGGGGTATGAACTCACAGTTTAACATAGGATTTGAGTGTATAATCGATATACATGCTGAGTCTCCACGGATGTTCAGAACGCAAGTGGACCCTATTAATCATATGGTCACACATAAACGTATTAGATTAGGGTATTTCGTGACTAATCATGAGGGGAAACCACCTTAAGGTCTTGGAAATGCTTGTAATAAGTGTTCTAGGTTCCACACGTAGTGATCCTTCCAAGTTTAAGGCCAAATATGAGCATTAGAGTGGGTGTATGGCCATAAAGGTGAGTGTGCGGCTAGGGAGTGCGGCCGGACTTGTGTGTGTGGCCACCTTATAAAGGTGTGCGGCCGCACGCCTTCAAAGGATGAAGAACACGAAGAACACTATGAGTTTTAGGCTTAGATTTAGGTCTCTTACCACTATAACAAGTTGAATGGTGAAGTAGTTCACGTTTTTTAGGCCTTAAGAGTGTTCTTGGATGAAGTTTTTAGAGAGAGAAAGTAAAGAAAGAGAGTAGTGTGCCGACTGAAAGGGGGTTCTCTACTATATATAGGGTTAGGTGTGTGGATGGGGGAGTGTGTGCGGCTGGTTGGCCGCACAAACCTTCTTTGGTGTGTTTGGCCCGATTTTGTGATGCTACACACTTTCTAACCCTTCTTAAGACTCGTATCTAGGTTATAATAAGTCTAAAGCACTCATATGTACCCACAATTTCGCTAAAAAGATGATAAATTCGAGATTAATATTGATATATGGATCAATTGCACAGGATAAAAGTTTCGGGTTGTCACATCATCCCCCCATTAGAGGGAATTGCATCCCGAAATTCAAGAATATGGATACAAATCATGGATTTGGAAAAAAGATGAGTGTACTTCTGTTTCATTGAATCCTCGCACTCCCAAGTGAATTCGGGTCCCCGCTTGGCATTCCATCGAACCTTCACTATGGGGATGCGACTTTGTTTCGTTCGTTTGACCTCCCGGTCCATGATTTCGATTGGTTCTTTTACAAATTTCAGATTCTCATTGATTTCAATCTCATCGAGAGAAATTGTAAGGGTTTCATTGGACACACATTTCTTAAGATTCGAGATGTGGATGACGGGATGAATGTTACTAAGTTCTTGAGGTAAACGGAGTTTGTAGGCTACGGGACCAATTCTGGCAAGGATTTCGAATGGTCCTATGTACCTCGGATTTAGCTTTCCACGTTTTACAAAGCGTATCATGCCTTTCTAGGGCGAGACCTTTAGTAGAACATGGTCTCCGACCTGGAATTCCAAGGGTTTTCATCGTTTACCGTCGTAGCTCTTTTGTCGATCTTGAGAAGCCTTTAGTCATTCCCGGATTTGTATGATCTTTTCAGTGGTTTTGCGGATGTTTTCTGGACCAGTGAGAGTGCTATCCAGGACTTGCTCCTTGGCTAGCTTCGTGTCACCCACCTCAGCCCAACACAGAGGGGATCCGCATTTGCGGCCATAGAGGGCTTCAAAAGGTGCAACCTTGATACTGGTATGATAAATTTTGGTTTAAGAGAATTCAACCAAGAGCAAATGGGTGTCCCATGATTTACCGAAGTCGATGACACATGATCTCAAAATGTCTTCCAAGGTCTGGATTGTTCTCTCACTCTGTCCATCTATCTGAGGGGTGATAAGTTGTACTCATATCCAGCTTAGTTCCATGAGCCTTCTATATGGCTGCCAAAATCTCGAAGTGAACCTGCTGTCCTGATCGGAGATGATAGATACAGGCACTCCGTGCAGTCGAACTATTTCCTGGATGTAAATTCGTGTGAGACTTTCCATTTTGAAAGTTTCTTTGATTGGTAGGAAGTGAGCGGATTTCGTCAATCGATCGACTATTACCTAGATGGTGTCGTACCCACTCGGAGATTTGGGCAATTTGGTAATGAAATCCATGGTAATCCTCTCCCACTTCCACTCAAGTATCTCGGGCTGTTGAAGTAGACCTGAGGGCTTCTGATATTCAACCTTCACCTTGGCACAAGTCAGACACTTGCCCACGAAGGTAGCGATCTCGGCTTTCATGTTTGGCCACCAATATAACTTCTTGAGATCAAGGTACATCTTATCCGATCCTGGGTGGACGGAGTATCTAGTCTTGTGAGCTTCATTCATGATGACCCCTCTGTAACCACCAAACTTTGGGGTCTAGATCCGATCCATGAAATAGTAGACTTCGTCTCCCTTGATCTCTAAGTTCTTTTCCATTCCTCTCAGGGCTTCCTCCGCCAAGTTCTCTGGTTTCAGGGCTTCCAACTAAGCTTCTCTAATTTGTGCGGGTAGATGGGAATGGATGGTCATGGTAAGTGCTTTCATACTGCGACCTGAGTACTCTTTTCAGTTGAGGGCATCTGCTACCACATTGGCCTTGCCCGGGATGGTAGCGTATTCCACACTCATAATCACAGAGTAGTTCTACCCATCGCTGCTGTCTCATGTTTAAGTCTTTTTGGTTGAAGATGTGTTGCAACCTTTTATGGTCAGTGAAGATCGCGCACTTTGTTCTGTAGAGGTAATGTCTCCAAATCTTGAATGCGAAGACAACTGCTCCCAACTCCAGGTCGTGACTTGTATAATTGATTTTGTGTGCTTTCAATTGTCTCGAGGCATAAGCAATAACCTTTCTACGTTGCATAAGCACACAACCTAAGCCCTGGTTGGATGCATCATAGTAGACAACGAAGTCCTCTGTCCCTTCGGGCAGAGATAGGATAGGTGCGCTGCACAAGGCTCACTTCAATTTTTGGAATGTAGTGTCTTGCTTTTCACTCCAACAAAAGGGTACACCTTTCTGAGTAAGAGTGGTTAGGGGTTTTGCAATTCTGGAAAAATTCTGGATGAATCTACAATAATAGCCAGCAAGACCCAAGAATTAACGGATTTCCGTGGGTGTCTTCGGTGCTGACCAATTATCTATCGTTTTGATTTTGGACGGATCCACATGTATGCCTTCCTCACATACCACGAGACCCAAGAAAGTTACTTTCCGAATCCAGAATTCACACTTGGAGAATTTCACGTACAGCTTTTCTATTCTTAGAGTTTCCAACACTAATCTCAAGTGTTGTTTGTGATCTCCTTCGCTTCTAGAATAGACAAGTATATTATCAATGAACACGATAACAAACTTGTCCAGAAAATGATGACACACCCGGTTCATCAGGTCCACGAACACTTTCGGTACGTTGGATAGACCGAAGGGCATTACTACGAATTCATAGTGGCCATAACGAGCCCGAAATGTTGTTTTAGGGACATCACCCTTGTGGACTTATAGCTGATGGTACCCTGATCTGAGGTCTATCTTAAAGAAATAATTGGCTCCTTGAAGTTGGTCAAAGAGTTCGTCGATCCGAGGAAGAGAATGGCGGTTTTTGATGGTGAGTTTGTTCAGCTCTCGGTAGTCAATGCACATCTGAAAAGATCTATCTTTCTTTTTCACAAATAAAATCGGGGCTCCCCAGGGTGAGGAACTCGGTCTGATGAATCCTTTGCTGAGCAGCTCATTGAGCTGGCTAGACAACTCTTGCATTTCTGCTGGTGCTAGGCGATATGGGGACTTAGCTACGGGGGTAGCTTCGAGGATTCAGTCGATGCGAAACTCGACTCGACGCTCAGGAGGAATTCCCGAAAGCTCTTTGGGAAAGACATCAGGAAAGTTGCAGACTTCGGGGATGCTCTCGAGGGATTTAACCTCCTGTTTCTCATTTACAACATGAGCTAGGAATGTACTGCACTCCTTTCGCATAAGTTTTTGGGTTTTGATGCACGAAATAAATAGAAAGTTTGAACTGAGTTTATCCCCATAGATAATGAGGGATTCTCCAGAGGGAAGATTGATACGGATAGCTTTTTCGTAACAAAGGATATCGGCACGATTGGGGATCAACCAATCCATGCCAATGATAACATCGAAGCTCTTTATGGAAACTGGCATAAGGTCGATGGGAAAGGAATGATCGTTTAAGGTATTGTACAGTCGCAGATTATATCATTAGTGCTCTCTTTTTCACCGTTAGCCATTTCGACAGTAAATGTTTCGGTTAAAGATTGAGGTTTATGTTTGAGAAGATGTTTGAATGCATGACTGACAAAACTTCTCTCCGCACTAGAATCAAAAAGAATGCATGCATAAGAGTTGTCAAGGGGGAACGTACCTGTGACAATGGTAGGATCAGAAACTGCCTCCTCTTGTCCCATTGCTAGAACTCTCCTAGTGTTGCCAGTTGTTGCTGCCTTGGGGCAATTTTTCTTGTAGTGCCCGACCTCACCACAACCATAGCAGGTCTGACCGACATCTACTCCAGATGCCTGATTGGTTGGTTGGGCTGGTGTTCTGCAGTTTCTAGCAATGTGACCCTTCTTGCCACAGTTGTTGCAGAGCATATCATGACATGGGCCAGGAATACGATGATGAGAACTGCACTTGTTGCACCAACGGAGGGTACCTGTATATCCACGGATAGGTGCTTGAGTAACAGGAGCAACAGCAGGGGTAGTGGCAGCGTGGACTGCTACAGTTTGTTGTTTCTTGGAGGACCCTTGCAAAATCTGATCCTTTTGCTTATTCCAGAATTTCTTTTAATTCTCACCACTCTCCTTTGTTAGTTCAGGAGTGGCTGTCATAGCATCAAGATCAACTCAATGATTTATGAGGGTCTGCGCCAGGCACTTGGCGCTATCAAAAGTGTTAGGCCTGACAGCCAAGACATTTCCTTAAGTTGGGGGCATCAATCCCCAAATGTATCTCTCTATATTCTTGCTTTCTGGGATGACCATTCCTGGGAAAAGAAGTGCTAGGTCTTCAAACCTAGAAGTATAGGCAGCAATATCGGAACCCTTCATCTTTAGGTTCCAGAGTTCGTGCTCCAGTTTCTGCATTTCGCCCCGCGGGCAGTACTCAATAAGCATGCGCTCTTTGAAGCTCTCCCAACCCATAGCGTTTGCTACTGGTAGGGTTAGGGATTTCACCCCACTATTCCACCAGGTCAAGCCTCTGTTTGTGAAAGTGTAGGTGGCAAATTTTACCTTGTTGGCTTCCGAACAGGAACAAATTTCGAAGTTGGACTCGATCTTCTCGAACCATCGAGTCAAGGCAATGACACCTCCAGTGCTGTCGAAAGATGTGGGTTTTGCATTCATGAAGTCTTTATAGGAACACTCCTTCTGGTGTCCCTGACCACCTTCTTGATTTTGGGGATGGGTACCACCTCCTGGTCCTCCAGAACCGTCGGGGTTCATCTGTGACATTATGGCAGACACATCGACAGTAACAGCTGCCTGGAACATAGCAGGATCGAACTGGTGAGGTGGTGGTGTAGGATTGTTGTTCTTTGAGCTGGGTCTTTTCGTTGGAGGCATCTCGTTCTAAAATAATCAGGAAGGAGAGGATGGTAAGTTCACTGAATTTAATCAAGAGATATGAAACAAGAGGTATCTTTATATGATAGATAAAGTGTTCTACTAAGAGATAAACATGAAGGAGTTACTAAAGCAAGTAAACTATCCCTAGAAAAGAATGAGTAGCAACACTTGGAATGAATTTTTACAATGTATCCTGTTTTGACTAAAATACTCCTATAGTATTTTATGTTGAAGGTTTTGTTCCATCGATTTCTTTTGGTAGAAATATTTGGTAAGTTTTAGGTCTGTTGCAACACCACAGTCACTCCCAAGCACATGTTGGTCATGTCTCGAATGAATATAGTTGATCAGGCTATATTGATCCTAGACATGATTACATAACTGCCCAGGTTTAACCAAAGTGTTCAACATCCAATTACTTTTGTTTGGTTCTTTTTACGATACGGTTTCTGGTATGTAGGTATACTTGTATACTTGGAGTAAAAATACTTATATTTTAAACTATAGTTTTAGTTCAGAGAACTTCGGCCCCTTAGTGTTTATAGTTGTATACCATGTAAGGTTCGTTATACTTAGTTTACTATAACAAATTGCTCTGATACCAATCTGTCACACCCCTGAACCGTCAGAAAGACAACGGGCGAAACATCCGAGGGCGGCGACGTCATACGTAGTATCACAACAATCGTATCATAGCAATCAAAGTAAACACAACCATTACATCACAATATGAATATTTACATCTTTTTGAAAACATATTTTGTACATAACATTTATATAACAAAAGTTAAAGACGAGCCTCCAAAAATGCTCCGTCTTCTCCAAAAGCTGGTAAGGTACCTGTCTATCGTTGCCCTGAGAATACAAGCGGTTTTAAAAAAATGTATCAGCATAAAGCTGGTGAGTTCATAAGCATGTTTTTGTATTGAAAACTAGTTATTGAATTTGTATAAATTTTTTCTTTACATTATAAGTAAATATCGTTTGTATCGAAAACCATTGCTACCAAGTTCTGAAATATGTGCTTAGCAAGAAAATCCAATATTTTCTAACATGTTTGTTGGTTCCTGTATGAAAGGGATGTTCTGTTTGAAAACCCTGCTACCACCATTATGTAATGTATGATTGTTCGGAAACCCTGGTTACCAGTATGTATAGTAGTTTTATTACTTAAAATAAAACTATAGAAGAAGGAAATCCCGTAAACAATGATTAGTTTATACTTATTGTGAGTTGTATAACCATACTTATATGACTGATGACCTCCTTAACGTTTCTTCAGGTGTCGCACGATTTTAAAATTTGTCACCCCAGGCGTTCCCGCCTAACTGTAGCTAACAGTTCAGGTGTGGGATTGTCAGTCCCAAATAGATCTATCCACAAATTTCACAATTTCCCTCCAGGAGACTCTGGTTATACTACTGGTGAGAACTTATTGGTACCCCGAGGGGCAAAACGAAGATAGTCTCACAATCCTGTATTAACTAGTTTACGTGTTTGTTCAGTTTTTCTCGAGTTCGAAATCATTTGTAATGGTGTAGAGTACAAATAATTATACATAAAATAATTATTTAGCATGATACTTTAGTTTTATATTCGTAGTAATGGATAAACTAAATCTGACATAGTTTATATGTTTGACTTGTATGAAGTTTGAATATGTAAGACTGGTAATGAAATCCCAAACTATACCTATTATAGTTTGAATGGTTGTTACGTTCGTGTAAGGTTTTGAAACCATGCAATTATCAATTAAAAACATCCCTTATGCTCCGCATAATACAAAAGGGATAATTGTATCTAAATGTTTGATAGAAAGTCGTTGTAATTGCATCAGTTTGTAAGTTATGAAAATCTTTTATGTTTAGCTTGTATTCCCCCCCCCCCCTGAAAACATGAAAACTCAGAAAAGTGTAGGGGTATGAAATCTCAGTTTAACGTAGGATTCGAGTGTACAATCGATATGAGTGCTGAGTGTCAATGGATGTTCTGAACGCAAGTGGACCCTATTAATCATATGGTAACACATATACGTATTAGAGTTTAGGGTATTTCAAGACTAATCATGACGGGAAACCACCTTAAGGTCTTGGAAATGCTTGTACTAAGTGTTCTAGGTTCCACACGTAGTGATCCTTGCAAGTTTAAGGCCAAATATGAGCATTAGAGTGGGTGTATGGCCATAAAGGTGAGTGTGCGGCCAGGGAGTGCGACCAGAGTTGTGTGTGTGGCTGCACACAGGAGTGTGCGGCCGTACAGGGGGTGTGTGCGGCCGTACACACGAGTGTGCGGCCGTACACTCCTCATTAGTGCCCGAATTGTCGATTGTTGAGGTGTTTTTGAGGCGTTCTTGTGCTAATACCAAGTATGCAGCCACTTTATGAAGGTGTGTGGCCGCACTCCTTTAAAGGATGAAGAACACTATGAGTTTTAGGCTTAGATTTAGGTCTCTTACCTTTATAACAAGCTGAATGGTGAAGTAGTTCACGTTTTTTAGGCCTTAAGAGTGTTCTTGGATGAAATTTTTAGAGAGAGAAAGTAAAGAGAGAGAGTAGTGTGCAGCCAAAGAACAAAAAGTGACTGAAAGGGGGTTCTCTACTATATATAGGGTCAGGTGTGTGGCTCGGGGAGTGTATGCGGCTGGGTGTGTGGCTGGCTGGCCGCACATGCGGGTGTGCGGCCGCACACACCTTCTTTGGTATGTTTGGCCCGATTTTGTGATGCTACACACTTTCTAACCCTTCTTAAGACTCATATCTAGGTTATACTAAGTCTAAAGCGCTCTTATGGATGCACAATTTCGCTAAAAAGATGATAAATTTGAGATTAATATTGATATATGGATCAATCGCACAGGATAAAAGTTTCGAGTTGTCACATATATTATATGGTGTGTATACGTCAAGAAAAGTATAAATTAGGGTGCATAGAGTCTTGGCAGATTGTTGATTACTAGTTCAGGTCGGTACCAACGGTGTCATGGCGACATGCATGAGCGGGTTCAACTAGAAGATGGATGGTCGGCTTCACAACTACCTCATCCTACTTATCTCTTGAACTTTCAACTTGTGTTATATGCTTCTTAACTTGTAGTAAAGTGTATGCTTTAATAAATTGAAAGAAATGAACTTTACTGTTTTGTGGCTTGGGAGGGATAGAAATAAGAGAGAAAATTGATATAAATGAGTTGGGAGGGCTGAGGGAGATGGATTCCCTATACCCTTAATTGTTAAAATGATATTTATTGGGACCACTTTTGAAAAAAAAATGTTTTATTAAAGTGATACAAGATGTTATTGTAGAAAGTGACTAGTACAATTAAAAAAATAATAACACTGCACTGATGTAAGTAGTCTTTGGATGTAGTTTCACGTACCTCACTTTTTTTTCTACTATTGTGGAAGCACGTCACTTTCTATCCTCCTCGTCATCCTCCTTTGATCACTTCCCCTTTCACTTAGGAAATGGGTTTCTCTCACTTTCTCATTAAAAGTTCTTTTATTGTATAGATGAAAAAACAAAGGAAAAACGAAAAGTGATTCATGGGATCGTGTTATTTTTCACAGCGGTTGGCAAAAAGTTAAGTGAATGTAAGAATGAAGGGGGTGGTTTTCACCGTACGTTAGAGGTCCACTTCAGCATATCACATCCTACAAAGAACCACACCCCTAAGCCTTGGGGTTTAGTTATCATAGTTTACCTCTTTTAGTTAGAACATTCCACACGTAAAGTATTATGCCACAATTGGTTGGAGTTTTCTAAATACATTATGAGAAAATAGCAAACGAATCTCCATATTAGGTAAGTTTTTCTAGTATAGTGAATAAAGTTGCGTATGGAACTCAATATTAATTATTGCTTCAACATGTGATATAATAAAGAAACAAAGTTAGGTGTAACAAAAATGGAATCCATTTTCTCACAATGTTCCTCATAAATAATGCTAATCGAGATTGGTCTGTTATGGAATTTTTAAAAACAAGTGTTTTAAGTTTCTTCAAATGTAATTGTGTTATTCACTTATAAATGGAAAATCTCTATATGAAAGTCTTTATATATTTATTAATCTTATAATTGATTTATTCTTTATATTTTTTTATTCAATTAAACCCAAAAACTGGTAATTGTTTGGAATTTTACCATTTTATCATGTAAGCTGGTCACAACATAATATGAAGACTTTTTTGGTATAATTATCAAAATATAAGGATTTTTAAAAATATATTATTTTATTTTATTTTTAATATTATCCTATTATTTTAGTATGTTTTTCCTATCTACCGGGTGTATTATATTACATTAATTTTATTTATGGTATTTTCTTTGTCCGACAAAGAATATTTAATATTAAACTAGTTTTTTTTCTTCTAGAAATTAATCGTTTTTAAATATGATCCTATAAAAACATTTTATAACATAAAAAATATATTTTCATCTATCGGTTCATCATTTAGTTAAAAAATAAATATTTTAAAACATGAAAGATACATACCTCAAATGAAGGCATGAGCCTTTGTGATTATACACATATATAAAAGATATAAAATATACAAAGATAACATAAGATAAATAGAGTGAAACTATCAAAACAAATAAAGCTATTCATTGATAGGATCTTTATAATCTTCATAATCTTCGTTATTATCGTTAGGTAACGTACCCCCCCCCCCCCCCCCCCCCCCCCCCTATGGGATTTGGTTAAATGTCAAGGTTGAAACAAAAGGTTGAGAACAAGGGTCTCGTTCGGTGCGACCATTTAGAGATGCGGTATATTGGCATGAGAATCGACCATGAATTTCATAAGTATGAATTAGATATTTAAAGGTCCCATTTATTAATTTATGTTCGTGAACGTTCGTTTATGGTGTTTGTTTACATTTGTTTAAGTTTATTTATGTTCGTGTAAGATTATTTGTTTTTTTAGTACATTACTAAATTATATTTTCATTTACAACTTCATATAGAAGAAAGAAAATATTATAAAATTAATCTAAAATAATATAATTTGTTAAACATACATATTGTTAAAACGGTTAACTTTTATAGGATAAACTAAATTCTCTGGAGGACTAAAAAAATACCATAAGGTTTACTGTAATATTTGTTAGATAGAAAAAATATACTTAAGATAATATGAAAATATCAAAAAAAAAAGTTAAAAATCATATATTTAAAAAAATCTTATATTTTAATCATATATGCGAAAAACTCATGGTATTATGTTGGTGACCAACTTACCGGATAAACTGGTCATATTGCAAATAATTGTCATTTTTGTGGACTTTTATATATATATATATATATATATATATATATATATATATATATATATATATATATACTAAATCGATTATAAAGACAAAATATAAAATTTTTTATGAAGATTTCCCCCAATAAATTCAAAATTATCCGATATATTTATAAATATGACATTTACACGGTTGTAAATGTTAACAATAGGGAAGATTATTCGTTTTCTTGAATCTTTGTGCATTAAATTTAACCAAACTTTTGATAAGTTCAACCATAAGCCAGCAACGTTCTATTTAATTTGTTTCATTTAACCATTAATCCTTTGTACATATAGAAACAATATTCAACATACTTTTTTTTAAGTGTCAAGATTTTATTGAAAAGCTAGCAAGAAACTAGAAAAGAACAACTACATCAATAAAGTAGCAGAAGTTGGATTATGCAGCCAAGAAAACCATTCAAGGTTTGCTTTCCTACAACTATTAGAAAAAAAAATACCCTGTGAATAATATCATAAAAAATGCTCGATTTCCTAGGAATAATCTTGCCAAAAACAATATTATTGCGGAAGCTCCACAAGTACCAAAAAATAGTAAAACTCACCGCTTCAAACGCTTTCCGTTGTCCATCCTCAAAGGAATCGAATCTGACCAAGAAATGCGAGATTACAATGTAATCTAAGCTAGAGTCTGGAGACCCCACCAAATAGCAAAACAGGACCATATGTCAATAAACTCACTACAACTAGAAAAAAGATGATCAACTCTCTCTGCATTACGGGTACACATAAGAAACAAGATGGAGTCCAGCATGATTCCTCTTTGAGAAAGTCTCTCTCGAGTGGGGATACTATGTAACCGGAATCTCCAGATAAGAATATATATTTTGATGGGAATCCAATTATTCCATCGAGTCTCTAACCCTCCTGAAAACAACGTACCGCCATATAGAAAGGATCTAGCACATAAAACCGAAAAAATATATGAGACATCAAGGGCCCAATCCAATCTATTTGGACGTGAATCCAACTGAAGACCATGCACCAAGTAAATAAAATTATTCCATTGCGTCTGCTCAACGCCACCTCTAGGAGCACGTCTAAAATTCTCTAACTTCCAACCAATGTCAACCTGGTCCTAACTATACAATAACGATGATTATCCAGGGCATAAATTCTATGGAAAATAAGTGATAAGGGCGACTCTCCCAACCACACATCATGCCAAAACGAAGTAAATTGCACATCTCCGACTCTAATAGGACACATATATAGGCTAAAGATCAAGACCTTTATCCCGAAGCCGACCCATCATACCAATAATACCATTCCAAGAACCACTATAAGATCTCTTAGGTATTAGAGATCTAAAACCACCGTATGTACCATAAATAGATTTGATCAAAACCCATAGTAAATTGGGGGAATCATAAAATCTCCACCACCACCAAAAAATCATAGCTCTATTATAAGAGAACAAACTGCCAACACCTAACACACCCTCTCCTCTAGACACAAGGGCTTTATCCCATTGAACCCAATGCATACATCTCTCATCTAAGTCTGCACCCCAGAAAAAATTCGCCCACAAAGCCTCCAAAGAGAACCCAAAATGGACTTGCCCAAAGTAAAGACAACCACCAATGGATAGATTCTTTGCCTTCCACGCTGATAATCTACTCCAAAACCAATCCAACAAAGGATCCCATGTAGTAATCTGGGACATATTCTGACCAATCGGGATACAAATATTCAACATACTATGAAAACAAAATATTGCATTTGAGTCATTTAGAAAGAAGAGTATGATTTATTCAATTAATGTGATAGTTTTTTAGTTCAATACAATGGGAATTTCCAATAAAATGTTAATATTGTAGTCAAATTTATAAATAAAAAAAATCTCAAACTAAATATAATTATATATTGCTCAAATTAACATAAAAAAACGTGACACCAACTAAATATGTGAAATCGGCCAAAACTTTACTGAGACTTCTCTTAATAAACAACTAATTGTGAAACTCGTATATTACACAGGTTGATTAAAATAAAATATTAAATATAAATGATTAAACGAGAAATTTATTTGAATTTTGAATTTAAAATAAGTGAAAATTATGCGAAAATAATAAAAAACATGTGAAAATAAAAAAATTAAAATGATATGTTTAGTTGTTAGACCGTGTACTAAACATGTTAATTATAACAAAACGTTAAATACAAAGATGTAAATTGTAATTTTATTTGAAATTGAAATTTGAAATTAATATAGTAATTATGGTATATTTAGTTTATGGAAACCACCTTAACGATGTATTGAAAAATAAAAAGGAAGTAAATGATAAGTGGAAACTAAATATCTCAAAATTAAAAAAAAATAGCAAGTGTCAAATTGCCTAAATATATGAGATGTGGCAAAAGATTTATTTATTTATTTTGGTAGATTAATAAATATTATTAGTTATGGTCAAATAGTTAGACATCTGCAATTTGATTTTTAATTTGGTGGTTGGAATCTAGCTCTACATTTATGGTTTGGGTTTCCAATAATAACCAAATTATTAACTGATTTTCTAAGTTGGTTATAGGTTTTTCTTTTGGAAACGTCGAATATTATTGAAAAAATCCACGAACAGCAAGGAACTAGACACTATACAGGGACAGACAAAGCAAAGCGAGTACAACTTCAAGAAAAGAAAATGAGAACATTAACAATCAATCCATTTATAACTTTTGTTCGTCCCCATATGTTTAAATCATGTGTATACCAATGTGATTACATCATCTACTACGATGGTAGGGAAATGTACCGCCTTCTTAAAATCTCATTTCTCACATTATATATTCTCCATACAAATCCATAGTAGATAGCTAAGAGGATTTGTGTTTTCCAGGCAATTACCCCAACCTGCCATAAAGTTAAGAATATCTACCACATTCATAAATTGTCTCTATGCAATCCCGCACCATTTGAGGGCCCAATCCAAAGCCTTTTGTACAAATACATGTTTGATAAGAATATGGTCCACCGATTCTTCAACACTTCTGCAAAAACAACAACATGTTGGATTGATATGATCAGCCTTTTTAGAAAAGTCCATATGACTAGTAATCTTCAAAGCCTCATTTTCCATATGAACCATTATACTTTTTGAGGGACTATTCTTCACCAGAAAATCAATTTGCCGAATGTCAATGTGATTTATTCATCTATTATTCTCTGAACGATATCCATAGTGAATTCTTCATTCGGAATAACATTGCAATTAAATCTATCATAACCCTGGAAGAACTTAAAATTACTAATAATTGAACTCAATGCAATCAACTCATAGTGAGCCGACAGGATGATAGGTTGGGCTCTTCAAGTCCATGATAGCCCTGAGTTAGACTCATGGTTTTCTTTCATGTTTATGTAGTCTGTATACAACCTTACACCACATAGACATTTTTCTAGATCTTATTCTCCGTATCCTAAATAATTAAATGGAAGAGAGTCAACCACACATCCAAGGAAATTGTCCACATGTTGGTTTTGTTTCCATCAACACCAATTCCAAAAACTCTTGATTTATGGATTTTAACTTTCAATCCTGATGGTACTTCGAAATACCTGAAATCACAAGCCATGCTTTTTTATCTTAGTTGGGGACCATTCACCAACAAAAGTCACATCATCAACATAAAATAAATAGGACATCATAGGGCCATTGTTGGGCATTTTAATGACATGAAAAATGATTTGCAACAACCAGTTCTCATCGCAATATTTAAACCTTCCATCATAATCATGAATAAAAAAGATAAGAAGGGATCACCTTGTTGGACTCTTTTAGTAATCAGGAATTCTAAAGTAGGTAAACGATTTACAAGAACCGAGGCCCCAACCGGAGAACGACATTCATTGATCCATCTTATCCATTTAAAGGCAAATCCCATTTGAGCCATGATTGAATCAAAGAGACCCCAATTGATGGAATCAAATGCCTTTTCGAAATCAACTTTGAATAGAAACATTTTTTTTATACTTCTTAGTATAAGAAAAAAGTAAGTTTATGAGGATAGGTCCATCAAGAATATTATGTCCTTATACATATGTTGATTAGACCTTGTCAATAACCTTTCAATTCCCTTTTTTCGGTCGAGTACAAGAGCTTTGGCAATTATTTTGTATAAACACCCAATACAAATTATAGGTCTATAATCTCCAAGTGTTATCAAATCATTTATCTTCGGGACAAGCTTGATAAATGAGGACATGTAATCTTTAGTGATCGATATGGTATCTTCAAATTTTTGACAAATATTATATCATCGGCTTACAGTACCTCCCATTGCGATTTAAGAAGCTTAAACATGAATTCGTTAGGATCTAGTGCTTTTTCACTCTCACAGTAAAAAATTATTGCTTTAGTTTATTCAATAAAAAATTTATTTCAAGAGATTTATAGTCTACTGAGGATAAGGTCTTGAAGGAATGATTGAGGAGTTTTCGACGGATTGGCCATCTTTCTTGGAATTTGGAATTGAAGAAGTTGTGAACCTCTAACTTCACCTTGTCTGGCTTGGTAATCTATCACACCCCGACCGTCGGCAGAAACACCGGGTGGTGTAACTTCATTCTCCGTATCACAGTTATATAACATAAATTGAACAACACTAAAGAAAATACATACCTTTATTGATGATTGAAAGTTACATTACTGTCTTTCTAGAACCTATTACATAATATCCAACTATTGTATACTTCTTAATGAACAGAAAAGTAATAGTAAAACTTCTCCTACTCGAATACATGCCAGATTTTCAATTTCTTGAAAACACATGCACTTAAAATACGTCAACATAAAGTTGGTGAGTCCATAGGTTTTGACTCCATATAAAAATAATATATTTTCCAAGTTCAAAAGTATAATTTTGAAAATATCATTTTAACGCTCCAACATTATATATATATATATATATATATATATATATATATATATATATATATATATATATATAATTAGGTATAATAGTCTACTTATCAAATAGGTGTTATACCTAAACGTTCTTTGAACCTAGGGTATAAGTGGGGAAACTTATACTTAATATTTATACTTGTATGACGACAAAGTATAATGTTTCTAACAATTTGCTACCTTGAGCCTGTAACCGTTGCTATGACATAGTACCTCTGATAAAACCCACTCATGATTTCCATGAGGACAACCCACTCATGATTTCCAAGAGGATAACCCACTCATGATTTCCGTAAGGACAACACCATATGCTTCATCGATGCCTAAACTATAACTAGAAAAAGTATAGTTCGTCACTTGCTTATGGTTGACTGTAGTTAACAATCACAAGTGGGGTTGTCAACCCATATACTAATTATACATGACTTCCTCGCTCACACGGGATTAACGGTTACAGTTCATAGGATTTCTGCTAAGATCCCCAATCTTAGTTGACAAATACAATTACTCATGTAGACTTCGACGACTTCCTACAACTCTAACAATCAAATCATTTACGTGTCTAAAACCCTATGTTATTAGACTTTACTTTTAAACATTATTCCTAAGTTCATATTTCTTTAGGCAATATAACAACTATAACTTCAAGAAAACCAAGTATTATCATAAAACCAACAACAACATATAACTTACCAAGTTTTATCTTGTAATAAAAACTAACAATAACAACATATAGCATACAAAGTTTTATCTTGACAAACCAATAATAGCAACAAACTTTATAAATTAACATATAGAACTTCCGATTATAACTTCGGAACTATATCGCACACAACATATATATAGAATCCTAAGTATAACTCAAGATCTACATTAGTATAATAGCATACTAACAAGTTGATATTAGTTGTAAATATTCAAAATGTTATATTTAGAACAACTATATCCTGGTTAATATAAATATCTACATTGATATTAATATACCATCATATAGACATAATACTAACGTATATAAAATATTTAGCATGTGTTTTCCCCCGAAAATATTAAAAAGTGGAGCCGTGAAACTCACCCTAGTAGCGTGATTAACTAGAAACGGTTAACGGTTCGAGATCGTCGGGCTTGGTATGCAAGAGGGCTTCAGAAAATAAGAGAGAAGGAAAGAGTTTCACATGTAAGAATGGTTGGGGTCAAACTTTCTATTTATAGGAAGTTTTTTGGCCTCTCACGTCGTGAGCCATACAGTCTCACGTCGTGAACCATGGTTGGTCACTTCATAGACTTGTCATTTGCATCCCTAGCTTCGGAAGGTTGCCATATGACTCCTCACGTCCTAAGATATCCTTGCTCACATCGTGAGGTTAGAACTTATCCCTTCATAGCCTCATCACGCACCTTCTAGGTCTAAAATGTGGCAATTTGACTCCTAACACTGTGAGTTTCTATGCTCACGTCGTGAACTCATTCAAATTAGGGTTTCTAACAGCTGTATCTTCGGAAGGTCGTAACGTTCACATAAGAACACCGTTTTTGATGTTCTTTATGTGCACGCCTAGGTATTTACGGGTAATACAACTAGCTTTAGACTCCAATAGATAATTCTAAGTCTATTTTAAATTCTCTTCTTATAGAGATTTATAGTGTTCGGTTTATCATAACTTCTTCATGCGAAGTCAGATTCAGACGTTCTCTATATTTTTTTGGAATCATATGGACGTATAGTTTTAGTTGTACCACAAAGAAAGTTCATATTTTTATTATAATGTATCATGAAATACGTAGTACTTTTATCACATTACTAGTTTAACAAAATCACATTACATGATTGGCATAATCGCATGTGATTGTTACTCACCTATTTTGACTAATGTTACATTCTCCCCCCATTAGAACAACTTAGTCCCGAATTTATCTTATGGATGGAGTTTTGCCAAATAGTTGCGGGTATTTTTTTTCATCTGATCTTCATGTTCCCAAGTGAATTCAGTTCCATGTAAACAGTTCCATCGAACTTTCACTACGGGAATACGAATTTGCTTTAATCGTTTGACTTCTCGATCCATGATCTTGATAGGTTCTTCTTTAAAGTTGAGTTTCATATTGACTTGTATCTCGTCGATACGTATAACAAGAGTGTCATCGGATAGACATCTTTTCAGATTTGATACGTGAAAAACATCGTGCACATTACTTAACTCTTGAGGCAACTTGAGTTGGTATGCGACAGAACCAATTCTTGCTAGAATTTCAAAAGCTCCTATATACCATGGATTTAATTTTCCTCATTTATCGAATCGAATTACACCTTTCCAAGGAGAGACCTTCAGCATTACTTTATCTCCAACTTAAAATTCTAAAGGATTACGTCTCATGTCAGCATATCTCTTTTGATGATCACATGCAACCTATAATCGATCCTTAATTTGCACGATCTTTTCAATTGTCCCATGGATAATTTATGGTCCAGCACGTAAGGTATCTCTTGTATGTTCTCTGGCCATTTGCATATCTCCAACTTCTGCCCAACATATTAGGGAACAACATTTTCGTCCATAAAGAGCCTCAAACGGTGCAGCCTTGATGCTGGTGTGATGACTATTGTTGTAGGAAAAATTCAATTAACGGTAAATGAGTATCCCATGCATTTCCAAAGTCCATTACACAGGCTCGGAGCATATCTTCTAAAGTCTGAATGGTTCTCTCACTCTAACCATCAATCTGTGGATGGTAATTTGTACTCATATCTAGACGTGTTCCTAAGGATTTTTTTAGAGATTGCCAAAATCACGAAGTGAATCTACTATCTTGGTCATAAATAATAGAATTTGGAACTCCATGCAATCTGACAATTTCCTTAAGATAAATTCTAGTCAGCTTCTCCATCTTGTCGTTCTCTTTAATTAGTAAGAAATGGGCGGACTTAGTCAATCTATGGACTTTTACCCTAATAGTGTCGAACACACTAGGAGTTTTGGGTAACTTGGTGATGAAGTCCATTGATATTTGCTCCCATTTCCATTCAGGTATTTCTGGTTGTTGAAGTAAACCTAAAGGCTTTTGATGTTCTGCCTTTACTCTAGAACAAATTTAGAATTTTCTCACATAAGTAGCAATTTCAGCCTTCATGTTTGGCCACCAATAATGTACTTTTAAGTCTAAGTATATTTTGTCAGAGCCTGGATGCACGGAATATCCGGACTTGTGGGCTTCTTCTAAGACCAAGTCCCTGACTCCACCGAACATAGGCGTCCAAATTAGGTTCATAAAGTGTCATGTTCCATCATCTTTTTGTATAAGTTGCTTTTCCATTCCTCGTAAAGCTTCATTCTTGATGTTTTATTCTTTTAGAGCCTCTAGTTGAGCTTCTCTAATTTGTGCGGAAAAGTTAGAAAGGATAGTTATGGTTAATGCTCGTACCCGACGGGGTTTAATATATTCTTTCCGGCTCAAGGCATCTGCTACCACGTTTGCCTTTCTGGGATGATAACGAATCTCACATTCGTAATCATTCAACAATTTGACCCATCTTCATTGTCTCATATTAAGATCTTTTTGGTTGAAGATGTGCTGGAGACTCTTGTGGTTGGTAAAAATAGTACACTTATTACCGTATAAGTAATGTCTCCATATTTTTAGTGCAAAAACTAAAGCTCCCAATTCAAGATCATGGGTAGTGTAATTATTCTCATATTCCTTAAGTTGTCATGATGCGTAGGCGATAAACTTTCTTCTTTGCATCAACACACATCCCAATCCTTGATTTGATGCGTCGCAGTATACGACGAAATCTTCTGTACCCTCTGAAAGGGATAGGATTGGTGCACTACACAACATTTTCTTCAGTTTTTGAACAACAACTTCTTGTTTGTCTTCCCAGTTGAACTTCGTATCTTTCTGGGTTAGTGTTGTAAGCGACTTGGCTATTTTGGAGAAATTCTCTATGAATATGCAGTAATAGCAAGCAAGTCCTAAGAATTGACGCACTTATGTGGCATCTTTGGTGCTTCCCAATTTCTTATTGCTTCAACCTTAGATGGATTAACATGAATTCCTTCGTTGCTAACTACGTGACCTAAAAATTGTACTTCTCTAATCTAAAACTCACATTTGAAGAATTTGGAGTACGACTTTTCTTTTCTCAATAGTCCCAAGATTATTTGCAAGTGTTGACCATGTTCTTCGTTGGTTCGTGAATATATCAATATATCATCGATAAATACAATCACAAATTTATCCAAGTATGGTTTGCAAACACGATTCATGAGATCCATAAACACTGATGGGGCGTTGGTTAATCAAAAATACATAACTAAGAAATCATGATGACCATAACGAGTTCTAAATGCTGCTTTTCGAATGTCGTCTTCTTGTACACTGAGTTGATGGTATCCTGATCTAAGATCTATCTTTGAGTAGTAGCTAGATCCTTTCAGTAGATCAAATAGATCATTAATTCTTGGAAGCAAATAACGATTCTTGATCTTTAGCTTATTCTGCTCCCGATAATCAATACACATTTGAAAGGATCTATCCTTCTTCTTGACAAACAAGATTGGAACTCCCCATAGTGAAAAACTTGGTCTGATAAATCCATTGTCAAGAAGTTCTTGTAGTTGGCTAGATAATTCTTGCATTTCGGATGGAGCCAACCGATAAGGAGATTTCGCTACTAGTACTGTTCCTATAACTAATTCGATTCGAAACTCGACTTGCCGGACGGGTGGTATTACAGGCAGATGTTGAGGAAATATGCCAGGGAAATCACATACTTGAGGTATGTCCTTGATTTGTTTTGTCTTTATTTTCTTATCTATAATGTGGGCTAGGAATGTGCAAAATTTATTATGTAGATATTTCTCGGTTTTGGAACAAGAAATGACCTTGAGGTTCTTCCCAAATTTATCACCATAGATAATCAGGGCTTCGCCGTTTGGTAAGGGTTGTCGTATGGCTTTCTCATGACATAGAATTTCGACGTGGTGTGAATACAACCAATCCATGCCAATTATGATATCAAAACTACCGATACGCATTGGCATGAGGTTGACGTGCAAAAGGTAGTTATTAAGAGTTATCAGATAGTTTTTGTGACAACCCTAAATTTATTCTGTTATTGTAACCCACTTCTGTTAATAAAATTTAATTTTATAAAATTTTCCATCAAATTCTTCGGTAAAGTAAATCAACTAGGGTTATTGTCACAATTACATATGTGTCAGAAAAGAAAAAATTGCGCTAAAAAATCTCGATACCCTCGAGAAACGAGGAGTTCACGACCAAGGCGAGTTTACCGCCGCAAACTCTGCTTGCGGTCAGTGCCAGGTGGACCCCCACCCCTGCCCGTAATCTCACCCTATATAAGGGATGAGTGGCCTCCATTTCAGCTTTTTCACACTCTAATAAGCTTTCTCTCTCTAGTCTCTCTCTACAGTTTCGAGTTTGATCAAGAACCATCAAGAATGTAAGTGATTCTTCACCTTTCTTGTGTTTTAATCCCTTCTAAGTGATGAATCCATGTTTCATTCCATATAATTTCATCTTTTCTAGATATTCTCTCTCACCAAGAACACCAAGAACATACACTAGTGTTTAGTTGCCAAAAATTTCATTCCAAGCCTCTTTCAGTAAGTAACTACCCTTTATGCTTAATGTCTACTAGAAACCACTGATTTTTAACCTGGAATCGACCCAAATCATAAACTCGGAATGGGTTTACGGCCGTACACCCTTGAATGGTTGTAACCACCATTTTAGGTCGAATATTGGCCTTTAAACCCCACTTTGAGCGTTGCACAAGGGTTAGAATAATTACAAGAGGCTAGCAAGGACCCTAAAACACCGAAAATCACACTTCTTGTCGAAGTGTTTACAACCGCAAAACCATGGGCCGTAAACCCATGTACGACAAACCCATGGGCCATAAACCCATGGACAGAAAACCCATTTCACGGCCGTAAACAACTCTTTTATGGGAAAAAGCCTATTTCATCGATCCAACCAATTCACGATAACATTCCTTAACCGAAACCAACTGTTTATCTAACACTTTATCTAACGAAATCGCTAATTTAAATACACATATGTATTTATTTGATATCAGGATTCCGTTAAGTGTAACATACATCAACTCAAGGATCGTCCAGTGCAATCCTCTAAATCCAACCACTAATGAGTTCATACCCCTACGCTTTTCCGAGTTTTTCAGGTTTTCGGGGGGAGGGGGGGGGGGGGGAATACAAGCCAAACAAAAAAGATTTCATAACTTAAAAATTGATGCAAGTACAATGGTTTTCTATCAAATATTTAGATATATTTATCCCTTTTGTAATACGTGAAGCATAAGGGACGTTTTCTAATTATAATTGCATAGCTTTCAGAACAGTACATGAACGTAACTAAACATTCAAACTATATTAGGTATAGTTTGGGATTTTATTACTAGTTTTACAGATTCAAACTTCAAGCAAAGTCAAACATATAAACTATGTCAGATTTATTTTATCCATTTCTACGAATACAAACCTAGAGTATCTTGTTAAATAATTATTTTTGTATAATTATTCATACTCTACACCGTTACAAACGATTTTGAACAACCGAACAACACGTACACTAATTAATACAGGATTGTGAGACTTATCTTCGTTATGCCCCTCAGGGTACCAATAAATCCTCACCGGTGGTATAACCAGAGTCACCTGGGGGAGAGCGTGAAATTTGTGAATAGATCTATTCGGGACTGGCAATCCCACACATGAACTATTATCTACAGTTACGCAGGCACACCTGGGGTGACGAATTTTGAAATCGTACGACGCCTGAAGAAACGTCACGGAGGTCACTGGTCATATTAGTATGGTTATACAACTCACAATAAATATAAACTAAACTTTGTTTACGGGATTTTTATCTTCTATAGTTTTACTTCAATTAATAAAACTACTTATCTACTTACTGGAGGGTATTCCAGGGACACAACCATTGGTTTTATTTTAAGTAATAAAACTACTATACACTCTGGTGGTAGCCAGGGTTTTCTAACAGAACATACACTACATATTGGCGGTAGCCAGGGTTTTCAAACCAAAAATACTTTTCATACAAAAATCAACAAACATGTTAGAAAATATGGGATTTTCTTGGAAAGCATGCATATGTATTTCATAACTTGATAAAAATGGTTTACGACACTAAGGGGCCGAAGCGCACTGAACTAAAAGTATACTTTAAAATATAAGTATTTTTACTCCAAGTATACAAGTATACATACATACCAGAAACATAATCATAAGTAGAAAAAAACAAAATTATTTGGATGTTGGACACTGTGGTTAAACCTGGGCAGTTATGTAATCATGTCTAGGGTTAATATAGCCTGATCAACTATATTTATTCGAGACATGACCAACATGTGCTTGGGAGTGACTGTGGTGTTGCAACATGCCTAAAAACTTACCAAGTATTCCTATCACAAGAAATCGATTAACCAAAACATTCGTCATAAAATACAATACGAGTATTTTAGCCATAGCCGAATACATTGTAGAAATTCATTCCAAGTGTTGCTACTCATTCTTTCCCAGCGATAGTTTACTTGCTTTAGTAACTCATTCCTGTTATCGCTTAGTACACCACTTTATCTATCATATAGAGATATATCTTGTTTCATATCTCTTGGTTCTAAAGTCAAAGGGAATTATCATCTTCTTCTTCCTGATATAGAACAAGATGGCCCTAAAGAAAAGACCGAACAAAAAGAACAAAAATTCTTTGACGGATCCCACGCCACCACCACCTCCTTAGTTCGACCCAACAATATTCCAGGAAGCCGTTACTGCCGCTGTGACTACTGCTTTGTCACAGATAAGTTCTGGTGGTTTCGAGAGTGGAAATCATTCCCAAAGGAATGAAGGAAGTCAAGGGCATCAGAAGGAGTGTTCCTATAAGGACTTCATGAATGAAAAACCCTCATCTTTCGACGATAATGGAGGTGTTATTTCTTTGACTCGATGGTTCGAGAAGATCGAGTCTATCTTGAAGATTTGCTCTTGTTCTGAAGCTAACAAGGTGAAATTCGCTGCTTGCACTTTCACCAACAAAGCATTGAACTGGTGGAATAGTCGTGTCCAATACCTAACCCTACCATAACAAATGCTATGAGTTTGGAGAGCTTGAAGGAGCTCATGCTTGCTGAGTACTGCCCATGGGGCAAAATGCAAAAGTTGGAACACGAACTATTGAACCTAAAAATGAAGGGTTCTGACATTGCTGCCTACACTTCTAGGTTTGAAGACCTAGTACTTCTTTGCCCGGGAATGGTCACCCCGGAAAGCAAGAAGATAGAGAGATACATTTGGGGATTGATGCCCCCAACTTAAGGGAATGTCTTGGCTGCTAGGCCAATTATTTTTGACAGCGCCATGTGCCTAGCGCGGACTCTTATAGATCATGTGGTTGAGCTGGAAAAAGGGAAAGCCGCTCCCGAACCAGCAAAAGGGAGTGGCGAGAAGAGAAAGTTCTAGAAGCAGCGAAAGGGTCAATCTTCGTAGGAGCTTTCCAAGAAAGAACATACGGTGGTAATCCACGCTACCACTACTCCTGCTGCTACTCCAACAACTCAAGAACCTACCAGTGGATATACGGGTACTCTTCCTTGGTGTAGCAAGTGCAGTTATCATCATCGCATTCCCAGCCCATGTCGAGAAATGCTCTGCAACAACTGTGGCAAAAATGGGCCACATGGCAAGAAGCTGCCGGACACCGGTTCAATCAACCAATCAGGCAACTGGAGCGAGTGTCGGTCAATCCTGTTATGGTTGTGGCGAGGTCGGGCACTACAAGAGAAACCGCTCCAAGGCAACAAAAGCTAGAAACACCGAGAGGGTGCTAACGATGGGGCAAGAGGAGGCAGTTGATGAGCCTACCATTGTCACGGGTACGTTCCTCCTCGACAACTCTTATGCATGCATTCTTTTTGATTCCGATACAAAGAGAAGTTTTGTTAGTCATGCATTCAAACATCTTCTCAAACATAAACCTTAATCCTTAACCAAAACATTTACCGTCGAAATGGCTAACGGGGAGAAAGAGAGCACTAACGATATATTTTGCGACTGTACCCTTACCCTAAATGATCATTCCTTTCTGATCGATCTTATGACGGTTTCCATAAAGAGCTTTGATGTCATCATCGACATGAATTGGTTGAGCCCAATCACGTTGATATCATTTGTTACAAAAAGGCCATGCGTCTTAATCTTCCCTATGGAGAAAATCTCATTATCTATGTAGATAAACTCAACTCAAATCTTCGCTTCATTTGATGGATAAAAGCCCAAAAACTTATGCGAAATGAGTGTCATGCATTCCTAGCCCATGTTGTTAACGAGAAGCAGGAAGTTAAAGACCTCGAAAGCATCCCCGAAGTCTGCAACTTTCCTGATGTCTTTCCCTAAGAACTTATGGGAATTCCTCCTGAGCACCAAGTCAAGTTTCGTATCGACTTAATCCCCGGAGATACCCCCGTAGCTAAATCCCCATATCGCCTAGCGCCAGAAAAAATCCAAGAGTTATCCTGCCAACTCAATGAACTGCTCAGCAAAGGATTCATCAGACCGAGTTCCTCACCCTGGGGAGCCCTGGTTTTATTTGTGAAAAAGAAGGATGGATCTTTTCGGATGTGCATTGACTTCCCAGAACTGAACAAGCTCACCGTCAAAAACCGTTATCCTCTTCTACGGATAGATGACCTCTTGGATCAACTTTAAGGAGCTAGCTATTTATCCAAAATAGACCTCAGATCAGGGTACCATCAGTTGTGAGTCCATGAGGGAGATGTTCCTATGACGGCATTCCGGACTCGCTATGGTCACTACGTGTTTGTAGTAATGCCCTTCGGTCTAACCAACGCACCGGTAGTATTCATGGAACTGATGAATCGGGTGTGTTGTCCTTTCCTGAACAAGTTTGTTATCGTGTTCATAGATGATATACTTGTCTATTCGAGAAGTGAGGAAGATCACAAACAACACTTGAGATTATTGTTGGAAACTCTAAGAACAGAAAAGCTATACACAAAATTCTCCAAGTGTGAATTCTGGATTCGAAAAGTAACTTTATTGGGTTACGTGGTAAGCGAGGAAGACATATACGTGGATCCATCCAAAATCAAAGCGAAAGAGAACTGGTTAGCACCGAAGACGCCTACAAAAATTCTTCAATTCATGGGTCTTGCCGGCTATTATCGCAGGTTTATCCAGAATTTCTCCAGATTTGCCAAACCTTTAACCACACTAACTCAGAAAGGTGTACCCTTTTGTTGGAGTGAAAAGCAAGACACTGCATTCCAAACATTGAAGCGATCCCTATGAAGCACACCTATCCTTTCTCTACCCGAAGGGACGGAGGACTTCATTGTCTACTTCGATGCATCTAACCAGGGCTTAGGCTATGTGCTTATGCAACAAGGAAAGGTTATTTCTTATGCCTCGAGACAGCTGAAAGCACACGAAGTCATTTACACAACTCACAACCTGGATTTGGGAGCAGTGGTCTCCGCATTGAAAATATGGAGACATTTTCTTTACGGAACCAAGTGCACAATCTTCACTGACCATAAGAGCTTGCAACACATCCTTGTTCAGAAGAAGTTAAACATGAGACACCGGAAATGGGTAGAGCAACCCAGGGATTATGAGTGAGAAATACTCTATCATCCTGGCAATGCCAATGTGGTAGCAGTTGCCCTCAGTTGGAAGGAATACTCAGGTCGCAGTGTGAAATCACTTACCATGACCATCCAAGACCTAGCACTTCTTTGCCCGAGAATGGTCACGCCCGGAAAGAAAGAAGATAGAGAGATACATTTGGGGATTGACGCTCCCAACTCAAGGGAATGTCTTGGCTACCAGGCCAATTATTTTTTATAGTGCCAAGTGCCTGGTGCAGACTCTTATAGATCACGGGGTTGAGCTGGACAAACTGACAGCCTCTCTCGATCCAGCAAAAGGGAGTGGCGAGAAGAGAAAGTTCTGGAATCAGCGAAAGGGCCAATCTTCCCAGGAGCCTTCCAAGAAACACCATACGGTGGCAATCCACACTGCTACTACTCCTGCTGCTGCTGCTGCAACTCAAGCACCTACCAATGGATATACTGTTACTCTTCTTTGGTGCAGCAACTGCAGTTATCATCATCGCATTCCTGGCCCATGTTGAGAAATGATCTACAACAACTGTGGCCAAAAATGGTCCACATGGCAAGAAGCTGCAGGACACCGGTTCAACCAACCAATCAGGCAACCGCACCAGGTGTCGGTCAAGCCTATTATGGCTGTGGTGAGGTCGGGCACTACAAGAGAAATTGCGGCAAGGCAACAATAACTAGCAACACCGGGTGGGTGCTAATGATGGGGCAAGAGGAGGCAGTTGCTGTCCCTACCGTTGTCACAGGTACGTTCCTCCTCGACAATTCTTATGCATGCATTCTTTTCGATTTCGTAGCAAAGAGAAGTTTTGTTAGTCATGCATTCAAACGTCTTCTCAAACATAAACCTTAATCCTTAACCAAAACATTTACCGTCGAAATGGCTAATAGGGAGAAGGAGAGCAATAACAATATATTTTGGGACTGTACCCTTACCTTAAATGATCATTCCTTTCTGATCAATCTTATGCCGGTTTGCATAAAGAGCTTCGATGTCATCAACGGCATGGATTGGTTGAGCCCCAATCGTGCTGATATCCTTTGTTACGAAAAGGCCATCCGTCTCAATCTTCCCTCTGGCGTAACCCACATTATCTATGGTGATAAACTCAGCTCAAATCTCCGCATCATTTCGTGCATAAAAGCCTAAAAACTTCTGTGAAATGAGTGTCATGCATTCCTAGCCCATGTTGTTAACAAGAAGCAGGAAGTTAAAGACCTTGAAAGCATCCCCGAAGTCTGCAACTTTCCTGGTGTCTTTCTCGAAGAGCTTTCGGGAATCCCTCCTGAGCGACAAGTCGAGTTTCGTATCAAATTAATCCCCGGAGCTACCCCTGTAGCTAAATCTCCATATCGTCTAGCGCCAGCGGAAATGCAAGAGTTATCCAGCCAGCTCTATGAGCTTCTCAACAAAGGATTCATCAGACCGAGTTCCTCACCGTGGGGATCCCTAGTTTTATTTGTGACAAAGAAAGATGGATCTTTTCGGATGTGCATTGACTACTAGGAACTGAACAAGCTCACAGTAAAAACCGTTATCCTCTTCCCCGTATAGATGACCTCTTCGATCAGCTTCAAGGAGCCAGCTATTTCTCCAAAATAGACCTCAGATCAGGGAACCATCAACTGCGAGTCCACAAGGGAGATGTTCCTAAGATAGCATTTCAGATTCGCTATGGTCACTACGAGTTCATACTAATGCCCTTTGGTCTAACCAATGCACCGACAGTATTCATGGATCTGATGAATCGGGTGTGCCATCCTTTCATGGACAAGTTTTTTTATCGTATTCATAGATGATATACTTGTCTATTCTAGAAGTTAGGAAGATCACAAACAACACTTGAGATTAGTGTTGGAAACTCTAAGAACGGAAAAGCTATACGTGAAATTCTCCAAGTGTGAATTCTGGATTTGAAAAGTAACTTTCTTGGGCCACGTGGTAAGTGAGGAAGGCATACACTTGGATCCATCCAATATCAAAGTGATAGAGAACTGGTCAGCACCGAAGACGCCCACAGAAATTCGCCAATTCCTGGGTCTCGCTGGCTATTATCGCAAGTTTATCTAGAATTTCTCCAAAATTTCCAAACCCTTAACCACACTGACTCAGAAAGGTGTACCCTTTTGTCGGAGTGAGAAGCAAGACACTGCATTTTGAACATTGAAGTGAGCCTTGTGCAGCGCACCTATCCTATCTCTACCCGAAGGGACGGAGGACTTTGTTGTCTACTATGATACATCTAATCAAGGCTTAGGGTATGTGCTTATGCAACAAGGAAAGGTTATTGCTTATGCCTCGAGATAGCTGAAAGCACATGAAGTCAATTACACAACTCAAGACCTGGAGTTGGGAGTAGTGGTCTTCGCATTGAAAATATGGAGACATTATCTTTACGGAACCAAGTGCACAATCTTCACTAACCATAAAAGCCTGCAACACATCCTTGATCAGAAGGAATTGAACATGAGACAATGGCAATGGGTAGAGCAACTCAACGATTATGAGTGCGAAATACTCTATCATCCTTGCAATGCCAATGTGGTAGCAGATGTCCTCAGCTAGAAGGAATACTTAGGTCGCAGTGTGAAAGCACTTACCATGACCATCCATTCCCACTTATCCGCACAAATTAGAGAGGCTCAGTTGGAAGCCCTGAAACCAGAGAACGTGGCAGATGAAATGGTAGAAAGATTTTCAAAAAAATGTTTTCAAAAAGATTTTGAAATGAGAAAACCTTAAAAGAAAAAGAGTTTTGAGAAAAGGAAAAAGGGGTGTGGTGCATGCGATCAGCCGAGCTCAAGTAATTACTGCCAAACTACCCATACAAGTTTATGTTATGTTATCAGTTCCAGTTTCAATAGAACAACATGCTAGAATATGACTAAGGATCTAGGAGGATGCCTTATGTGCCTGCTATATGTGTTTCATCTTTATGAGAAATTGCTTGCTAGTTTCGAGTATATAGCAGAACGATATCCTGTTTAGGTTATGCCTGATAGTATCAACTTAGCATTGTATGCTAGTACAATTTGTTGTTAAGAGGATAGAATTTCTTGAGTAAGTCTCCTGTGTCTGAATGCCGCTTGCTTTGTGCTTTGTGGGACTCTGAGTGATGAGAGTTAGCCATTAGGTGAATACGCCACGTCACATATGAACAGGGTTGAATAATCTCAGAGTGCTAGATTTGGCCATATTGCGCAGCTCTTTTTTGAGTATCACCATTGTAGGGATGAGTCTTTTACTCGGAGGATTATCTGAGCCTCACCGCATGTGATGGTATTGAGGTGATGGCCAACTGGCATCACAAGGAGGCTTTCAGCAGTTGAGGACTGGGTCGGGTAGAGTCAGAGATTTTCACTAGGGAAAGCCTAGGATAAGAGTAGCAGAGATCAGTAGCAGTAGTAGTGACTTGGTGGAGTCGAGGCAGTTCTTGAGGAAGTATGGATAGATGTGGAAGGTAGTAGGGGCTCATACTACTGAAAGCAGAGGATCCGTACTCGAATCGAGGAAAGACTGAGATGAGACCAGGAAACTTGTGGTAGTAGTGATTCCTCGAGATATATCAGTGTTCATGATGTTTATTATATTGTGTTTCAGAATGGTGGTATTACGCCCTAGACCAGCAGTCGGCAGTTCAGGTGCCGGAGGGGGATCAGGATCAGGCCCGGAGGCCGGGCAGTTGGATGAGAAGATTAGGGAGTTTCTCTCTTCATAGATTACTTGCACCATACTTGAGCAGACTCCTGTGATCTTTGGTTCGATCAAGGAGGGTATTCTAGAGCTGATAGACGAGAGACTAGGCACATTTTGTGCAGAGGTGGCGGCCATGATGGGTTCGCTCACACTTACTTTCAAGGAGTTCCGGGCATGTGGAGCTCCAGATTACCACGGGGTGCGGGACGCCATAGGGAGTACTAGATGGTTGGTGGATGTGGCCAACGCTTTCCGCACGAGTAGGTGTCCCGAGGGGGATAAGGTCAGATTAGCTTCCTATCTTCTAAAGGACAGGGTACGAGATTGGTGGGAAGAGGTCGGACATGCCATTGGAGATGACACAACTTTGGATGTTATGACTTGGGCTGATTTTACTACTAGGTTCAGAGCCGAGTTTGCACCGGTTATTGAAGTGTAGCAGTTAGCCAAAGAGTTTCAGGATCTTACTCAGACTACAGAGACAGTAGCAGAGATTACCACCATGTTCAGGGATAGGGCTCTTCTTTATCCTCAGTACGCGGCTAATGAGAAAATGAAGAAGGCCCGTTATCATGAGATGTTGCGGAGTGATATTCGCCAGTTTGTGAGCCGGTCCAGCTGTAAAACGTTGGATGACATGATTGCCAGGGCTCGAGAGAGAGGGAGAGATTGACATTGAGATGGAGAGGAAGAGGAAGCCGGAGGCGGCTCCAGGTACAGGGAGTGCAGGCAAAAAGCCCAAGGGTTCAGATCACAGAGCTAGGAGTCAGCAGAGCCACGTTTGGTGTGGCAACTGTGGGAGATTGCACGGTGGGGCGTGCAAGGAAGCGAGTGTCGGCTGCTACAAGTGCGATCGGACTGGGCATATGAGCAGAGATTGTACAGCCACTACTACCGTCGTTGCGACATCAGACCTGATTTGCTTCCATTGCAATCAGATGGGACATAAAAAGTCCCAGTGTCTGATTTTAGCTGTTGCAGGAAAGGTGTCAGCACCTGCTCCTACTACTTTGAGAATTACAAATAGCCGTCAGAGCTGAGCTGAGACGCTAGTGGCAAAGAGTAGGGCTTTTCAACTAACAGCAGAGGAGGCGCGAGCGACTCCTGACGTGGTGATGGGTATGTATTTTTCTCCTTACCTCTGCATTTATCATTGATTGTTTCTTATGGGTATATGTTTTGTATAGAGTCGTTCTCCGTGAATGGCATATCATCTACAATATTGTTCGATTCGGGGGCTACCCGATCGTTTGTTTCACTTGCGCTTAACAAGAGATTTAGTAGAGCTCTGGGGGAGCTAGATTGTCCACTTGAGGTTGAGATAGCAGCCGATAGAACCGTTAGGGTGGCAAGAGTACACAGAGGATATTCTCTATAGTTGTTCGATGAGCAGTTTCCATTGGACTTGGTCCCTATTCCCTTGCGAGGGAATAAGGTCATAGTAGGTATGGATTGGCTGAGCCCTAATGCGGTGGTGATAGATTGTGAGCTACAGTTAGTGAGGGTTCGCACTCCCAGTGGGGGAGAGTTAGTGATTTAGTGCGAGAAGCTACAGTGCGGACCAGTTTTGTGTTCAGCAGCGAGAGCGAGGTGCTACTTCCAGCAGGGTTGCACCGGTTATATTACATATGTTTTAGATGCCCGGGAGAAGGGCAAGACGAAGGTTGATGATGTCCCGGTAGTGCGAGACTACCCGGATGTATTTCCAGAGGATTTGCCTGGAATACCTCCCCAGAGATGCAGGAGTTGTCTACGCAACTGCAAGAGCTGCTAGACAAGGGTTTTATCAGGCCGAGCAGTTCGCCCTGGGGAGCGCCGATTTTGTTTGTAAAGAAGGACGGGTCGCACTGTATGTGTATAGATTACTGGAAGTTGAATAAGGTAATGGTGAAGAACCATTACCCACTCCCGAGGATAGATGATTTGTTTGATCAGCTACAGTGAGTGTCTTGGTTTTCCAAGATCGATTTACGCTCCGGGTATCATCAGATGCTAGTCAAAGATGAGGATGTGTAGAAGACTGCTTTCAGGACCCGCTATGGTCATTATGAGTTTGTGGTGATGCCGTTCGGACTCACCAATGCTCCAGCCGTGTTCATGGACCTCCTGAACCGCGTATGCAGACCAATGTTGGATTGGTTTATGATAGTGTTCATTGATGATATCTTGGTTTATTCCAAGACCCAGGAGATGCACAAGGAGCACCTGAGGGAGGTGCTAGAGACTTTGACGAGGGAGAGACTTTTTGCGAACTTCTCCAAGTGTGAGTTTTGGTTGCGCAAGGTGAGGTTCCTTAGTCACCTCATCAACCAGAAGAGTATTCTAGTAGATCCGGCCAAGACAGAGGCCGTGATGCAGTGGGAGGTCCCAAAGTCTCCATCTGAGATTCAGAGCTTCCTAGGTTCAGCAAGGTACTATAGGAGATTCATCTAGGATTTCTGCAAGATAATTGTACCGCTCACTCGACTGACTAAGAAGTCGATGGTGTTTCGCTGGGGGCCTGAGCAACCGGCAACATTTGAGACCCTCAGGCAGAAATTGTGTGAGGCACCGATTCTTACCCTGCCAGAGGGATTAGAGGATTTTGTAGTCTATTGTGATGCTTCGATCGCATGTATGGGAGCAGTGTTGATGCAGCGAGGCCGTGTGATAGCTTACACCTCGAGACAGTTGAAGCTTCACGAGGATAATTATCCTACGCGTGATTTAGAGTTGGGGGCAGTGGTGTTTGCCCTCAAGATTTGGAGATATTACCTCTATGGGGTCTGTTGCACCATTTACACGGATCACAAGAATTTGAGGTACCTCATGGATTAGTCGAATATGAACATGAGGAAAAGGCTATGGTTAGATGTGTTGAAGGATTACGATTGTGAGATCCTTTATCACCCAGGCAAGGCCAATGTAGTAGCCGACGCCCTGAGCTGCAAGGCGGCAGCAGCCCCAATCAGAGATATATGTCTGAGGATGACAATGAGTACTCCATTGTTGGAGCTAATCAGAGAGGCACAGGTCGATGGCCTCAAGGAAGAGAAGCAGAAGTGTGAGAGGATCGTGGGCCGAGTAGCTTCCTTCGACTATGATAGTCGAGGACTGTTGACCCTTCATGGGAGAGTCTCGGTACCGTACTGGGGAGGAGTATGGAAGGTACTGATGGATGAGGCCCACAAGTCTCGATTTTCCATCCATCAAGGGGTGACGAACATGTATAGAGATCTTTGACCCTATTGTTGGTGGCCCTGCATGAAGCGGGACGTCGCCTGGTATGTGGAGAGGTGCCTGACCTGCAGGATGGTCAAGGGAAAGCACCAGAGGCCTCACGGAAAGATGCAACCATTAGACATTCCAGTGTGGAAATGGGAAGACATCACCATGGATTTCATCACTAAGCTTCCCAGGACCGCACGGGGAGTGGATGCGATTTGGGTCATTGTGGATCGGTTGACGAAGAGTGCTCATTTTATACCGATCCAGGAGAGTATATCAGCAAAAAAGCTAACCGATATTTATGTGCGAGAGGTTGTGGCATTGCATGGAGTGCCTGTTTCGGTGGTGTCAGATCGAGACATCCCTTTTACTTCCGGATTCTGGAACCGGTTTCATGATGAGATGGGGACTCGTCTCCATTTCAGTACCGCTTTCCACCCTTAGATGGACGGGCAGAGCGAGAGGACGATTCAGACTCTCGAGGACATGCTCTGGGCATGTGTCCTAGATTTCGGTGGTAGTTGGGATACGTACCTTCCGTTAGCGGAATTTTCGTATAACAACAGTTACCATGCGAGTATTGACCGCCCTCCTTTCGAGATGCTCTATGGGAGGAAGTGCAGGACCCCGATTTGTTGGGGCGAGGTCGGTCAGCGTGTCATTGGGAGCACCGAAGTGGTGCTCAAGACGACAGAGTTGATCCAGTAGGTTCGTAGTAGACTGCAGACTGTGCAGAGTCGGCAGAAGAGTTACACCGACAGAAGGCGTTTAGACTCGGAGTTTCAGGTGGGTGACATGGTCCTCCTGAAGGTATCACCCTGGAAGGGTGTCATTAGGTTCCAAAAGAGGGGCAAGTTGGGCCCCAGGTTCATTGGTCCTTTTAGGGTTTTGGATCGGGTGGGTCGGGCCACCTATTGATTGGATCTTCCAGTAGAGCTTAGCCAGATCCACAACACTCTTCATGTTTCTTAGTTGAGAAAGTGTTTGGTGGACAAATCAGGAGTTGTACCCTTGGAGGATATTCAGGTTGATAGCCACCTGAATTATATCGAGAGACCAGTTGTGATCTTAGATCGAAAGGCGAAGACCCTGAGGAACAAGGTGGTTCAGTTGGTGAAGGTGCAATGGCAGCACCGGAAGGGTTCAGAGTGGACATGGGAGGCGAAGGAGGGGATGAGGGAGCACTACCCAGAGTTGTTTCTGGAGACAGCAGACTTCAAGGACGAAGTCTAAGATAAGTGGGGGAGAATTGTAATGCCCCGTTCCTGCTACATATTTATTTTGATTAAATGTTTCTTTTTGGAAGAGCTACTCGGTGAGTTCTAGCCCTAAGTCGCCGAGTAGATGTCGAGTTGGATGCGGGCTTTAAGTGATCTACTCGGCGAGTCGACGCCTAGACTTGGCGAGTAGGCCAGTTAGGAGGAAACCCTAATCCTTAAGGTTTGCACCTATTTAAATGTCCTTATAGCCCCATCTTAGCCTCCATCCCCCTCAAAGCATTCCTTAGCGAAACCCTAGCCTCCATTGGTAAGTTTGAGTGATTGTTGCCTTGTGAAGGGACTTTTGGTGCACGTTGGAGCAAGTGGAAGAAGGGAGAGGTTGAAGAGGTCAAGGAAGGGGACTTAGATCTAGAACACATTCGTTTGTGGTCATCCATTCCGGTAATAAAGTTTCCATCTTGATTATTGATCTATTAGATCTTGTTTGTCCCTAAATTGTTGCTTTTAAGCCCTAAAACCCCAAATCCTTTGTAGAGAAACCTTATGGTTGGGTTATACTTCAGATCTGGACTCTTATTACCTTCTAGAAGTGTTAAGTTTCAGTCATATTTGTGATTAAGGTCCCTCTTGATCTTAGAACCCCATTAAGAGCTTAGTTTGGACATTTGAAGCCCCTAAAGCTATGCATGCATGTATAGTTTGCAACTTTACGTGATAAGCATGCCCTAGAAGCCTAGATCTGTGGTTTGGGGCTGCTGCATGGCTCAAATCAGGTCTGTATGGAAAAAGGACTAAATGAACTCGACGAGTAGAACGTTAGACTCGACGAGTCCTATGAAGATAGCCGTGAACTCGGCATGTTGGATGAGCAACTCGGCGAGTCTGATGAAGATTGCCTTAGACTCAACGAGTTCTTCTACAACTCGGAGAGTCGGATGAACTTGGATACAATATGTGTGCATCGAAGAAGAACGCGTCGAGTCATCGCTAAGCTCGATGAGTAGAAACGGGTATAAATCTAGAACATATGGAAGGGACTCGGCGAGTCCGGTCAACCAGGAAGTTGACTTTGATCAGGAAGTTGACTTTGACCAGGAAATTGATTTTGACCAGGGGGTAAAATAGTCATTTTACCCTAAGATTAGTTATCAGTATTTGACTTAGTGTTTATGAAAATTGTGGCCGGGGAGTTCCGGAGCAGCTGTCAGACAGTTTCAGATTTAGCATCTCGACAGTTAGCGTTACGAGGTGAGTTTCCATACAGTAGGAACATGTCTAAGGCCACAATACCGGCCTATTTAATTAGTAGTAGTTTTCGAACCTCGATCCGATGCAGTAGTTAGAATGTTTGATGCCTACGTGGCTAAGACAGTGTTTATGTGTTATGTATTCCGGGCTACGACCCGATGCAGTATGCAATTTATGTTTTCATGCTAGTTGATATGTTTATACTATGTTATTTTATGCTTAGATAGTTTCCGGAACTCGTTCCGATGCAGTTAGTTCCCGACTTTGGTCCGATGCAGGGGACAAGGTCCAAGTGAGTTCCGGACTTCGGTTCGATGCAGTTAGTCCTGGACTTTGGTCCGATGCAGAGGGCAAGGCCCTGGTTAGTTCTGGACTTCGGTCTGATGCAGTTTCCGGACTTCGGTCTGATGCAGTGGGCAAGGCCCAGTATGTGTTATTTGTTATTGTATGGCATGTGGTAGTTTGGGGGAGCTCACTAAGCTTTGTGCTTACAGTTTCAGTTTTGGTTTCAGGTACTTCCGCAAGTAAAGGGAAGGGCTCGGGTTGATGGCATTGAACACACCACAACTTCAGTTTGTCCTGGGAGTTGTTTTAGTTTTTCATAGATGTGATTTGATACAGTCTTGATACAGTTTTGTCATGATACTTTGCTATGGTTTTGAGATATTGATGTATGGGTTTTATTTTATGATATTGATATGATGTTTTCAGTAATTATTAAACAAAAAATTTTTGGGTCGTATTTTTGGGATATTACACCAAGCCTCTTTCAGTAAGTAACTACCCTCTATGCTTAATGTCTACTAGAAACCACTGATTTTTTTACCTGGAATCAAACCAAATCATAAACTGGGAATGGGTTTATGGCTGTAAACTCCATTTTAGGTCAAATATTGGCCTTTAAACCCTACTTTGAGCTTTGCACAAGGCTTAGAATAACTACAAGAGGCTAGAAAGGACCGTAAAAGATCGAAAATCACACTTCTCGTCGAAGTGTTTACAGCCGTAAACCCATGGGCCGTAAACCCATGGACCGCAAACCCTTGGGCCGTAAACCCATGGACTGCAAACCAGTTCACGGCCATAAACTCCCTTTACGACCGTAAACAACTCTTTTGTGGGAAAAAGCCTATTTCATCGATTCAACCAATTCCCAATAACATTCCTTAACCGAAACAAAGTGTTTATCTAATAGTTTATCTAATGAAATTACTAATTTAAATACACACAACTAGAAAAATAGCCTTTTACGACGCGCAAATTACGACACTCATTAATATATGTTACGCAAACGAGAGTGACATTAAAAAAGTGTCATCTCTTCAGAAAATTTAAGGATTTAGGTCACGCATTATTGCGTGCCTTTAAATTAGTGTCAAAAGAAAAAAAATTAAAAACACGGAGGGCGCTGTACCTTAAATGCGCGCCCTCTATATGTATCGCTTTATAATTTTAATGAATGCGCGTTCCTTAGTTACAAGCGGGAAAAGAAAAGCCAAAAAATTAGAAAAGCCCGCTACCCTCCCTGCCCTAAGCATTTTCACACATCTTTCATTCTCCTCACACTGTTGTGCAACTTCTCAATCAAAGATCGAAGGTTACGATTTCATCTCCATCTCTCGACTTCATCATCTCAATCAAGAAAAAGGGCTTCTGATTTCCATTCATCTACTTCATCGTTGCTGTAATTTCACCTTCTTCATCTCTCTGCTGTTATTGAGAATACTCGCCCATAGTTTTCTTATTCCCGACTCGATGTTGAAATTTTCAGAAAAAGCCCTAATTAAGTATTATACTCTCAAGTCTCAATATTAGAATCCAAATATTGATTCTCGTTTGTTTCTTATTCGCCACAGATAAATCGAAAAATGGGAATTAGAATGACGAAGGTAGCGGGAGTTTTGGTCCGGTGGTCGTGATTCATCTATCGAGAAAGGAAGATGGGAACGCAAGCAGCCATGGTGGCTCGATGATGGAAATCAATCGAGAAAGGGGAAGCACCTCTGGTGCGGGATCGATTTGACAAAAGGAGAAGGGAGAAGCAGCGACGCTTCTCTTGTCTGCCACAGCTTGGGAATTTGATTATCTCTATCCTCCACCAGGTCTTCACTCAGAAAAAGGCGATCGATCTCCCTACTTCGATTAGAAAACCCAAATAAGTAGAAAACCCCACCTTGGAGATTTAGGGTTCATTCCCACCCAAAATTCTTTCGCACACCCAAAATTCTCAAACATCAACATCTTTTTCGTCATCTCCCCTTTCATTCATTTCCCGCTAACTTTCTCCTACGAAAACACACCAAAGTAGAGGTTTCGGTGGCAAATAAGGATAAAGCGGCGCATGAGATAACTAAAAGGACTCTTATTGGTTGGAAAAACTAGCTGGAAAACACACAAGACTCTATAACCACTCCAGGGTTTAGAAACAGAGAGAAAGTTCTTGTAACTTGCTCACATCTTACGGGTTACATGTTTTCTGATTTGTTCCCTTTATGCCACTAATTGTATCTAACCCTTTTTATTGTCCAGGGGCAAAACAAAGATTTTATTTATTTGTTCCCTTCGCATCAATTACAGGAATTTGATTATCCCCTCTCTTTGAACTGACGAACTCAACCTGGACCACCACTGCTCAGCCACCCCTGCATCCACCGCTACAAGATGAAGACTTGAACCTGAACCTGAACCCGTTAGCATAAATCCTTCGTTTTGGAGATGGGCTAATTCATGTCTTCTATCTGCGTATTTTTTACTTGGTGATGATAAATTCGTACCCATCAATCTTCCTTCGTGGTCACCATCTGCAATGAACTGTTGAAACAAACATACTTGCTGAAATATATTTGCTAAAATCTCATGTTGAAATCTTAAGTTGGGATATGATTTGAATATTTTTTTAAATCTATTTGCTTGAAATCTTTGTTCTATGTTAAATGTAAGTACTTGCTGAAATATACTTGCTGAAATATATTTGCTAAAATCTCATCAAGCTCTCTCATGCCTAAAATGCCCCTGTCCCATGCCATATAATTTTCAACTTTTTTTGAAACATTTTTGTCAGTCTTGTTGCTTACTTGTTTTGTAATCATTTGAAGTATAATAAAAGATTAGTTATAGTTAAATAATTGTTATAGTTAATGAATTTTTGATTCCATTCAAGAATTCCCCTTCTGATCATGCAGGTTTGAGAAACACGATGGGCTATGTCCTAATTGATGAAGGAATAGTTGATGAAGTTGATTATGTCCTAATTGATGAGGGAAGAAACCCATTTCTGATAATTGGTGAGGTATGTCTTCTTACTTTGAGTGTTGTACGGATAAATGATGTTTAAAAAATATTTGGGAAAGTAAAAAAAAGGAACTAGTTACTTAACAGCTTTGATGTTTTGATCTGCATCTCATTCTCAGGCTAGCAAGGATGCTGCACGTTACACAGTTGCAGCTAAAGTAGCTGAGCTTCTCATGCGTGGCCTTGTATTTTACTTTTTTGCCCTTCTTTTTCCTTTTTGATGTCTTGTTATCCATATCCATTGTATGAGTATCTCATTGTTTGTTTCACTGCACATCATTACAATATACAGCTTAAGGATAATTCAGTGGAGTTGACAGAAGAAGGAATAGCCCTAGCTGAGATGGCTCTAGAAACAAAAGATCTATGGGATGGGAATGATCCTTGGGCTAGGTAACTTTAATTTTATCATCCAACAGGTTGTAAATTAATGATAATGAGATTGATGAGTAGAACACCCATATCAAACATCCATACTAGACCAACAAAGGTTTGTATCTCAACTTGTATTTCTCTTGGACTTTGTAGGCTGATTCAGTTGTAGTGGTGCAAATCACGTACCAATCAATGTTTAAGCTCTATCCAAAGCTTTCCTTTACACCCCTAATTACTTTCCTGAAGTCAAATTGGTGTGTTTGTTACTGTAGCTAATACTGGAAACTATCATTGCTGAAACATCAGTGACAATACTTGGAATTAAGTATGTGATTGATCCTGGATGGGTAAAAGTGAGGAGTTACTCTCCTGATAGTGGCATTGAGTCTCTAACTATTCTTACAACTTCAAAAGCTCAACCTCTTCAAAGGAGGTAAGCACATTGATTTCACATCTACATATACAGGGACCAAATATAAAGCCATGTTTACTTCATTAAACTAAGTGTCAAGTCAAACATTGCATTTTATTTTGAGATGGCAGAGAATATAATAAAATAAGATGGAAATGTGATTCAACTTTAATTTTTTTCTAATGATGCAGTGGGCGTGCAGGGCGTGAAGGAGCTGGGAAATGCTTCTGTCTTTATCCAGAGAGCAGATTTGAGGGACATGATGATTCCACAATGCCAGAGATCAAAAGAGGAAACCTTTCTAATGTTATTTTGTAGCTTAGTGCTCTTGGTGTTGATGATATACTTGGATTTGACTTCATGGAGAAACCCGATAGGTATGCTATATTTTTTCTATTAAAGTAGGTTCATGAACAAGTGAAAGTACATACTAGTATTGTTTTATTCAGTTAAGTTACCTTTAGCACCAAGCAATATTGTTCCTCTGTTTTTTCTTGGTTCTGCTGTTCTCGTCCCTCTTTTCTTCTCCCCTATTTCTTCTATTTTCCTTGGTGACTGACTTTCTTTTATGGTGTATGTAACTTTCTTTTTTATGAAAACTTTCTTTTTATGACTCTTTCAATTATGACTTTTTGATATTTTATGGTGTATCTATAACATTTCTAAAGTCCTATAGAAAAGAAATCAATTTGTGTATCTTAATGCACCATATAAGTAGCAATTATTACATGGTGATTGGAGAAAAAATCGACACGTGTGGATTTCTATAAAAAATGCTAAAAACTAATCATTTTTTGTTTTAAAAATTCATATTTAGGGACCTTCTGTCACCTTATCAGTCCAGCTGGTGGTGTTTTCCCTAAAACAGGAACATCATTTTGTCCTCAATTCCCATTTCCCCCTGCTCCTCTACTAATGATGCAAGAACGGTTCCAGAGTCTTATCAGACAACTTTTTCATTGTGAGTTGTTGCATCATTAGCCTTACTTACAGTTCTGACTTCTGATTTCACTTATATACCTCTATGTGGTGTTTATAGAGAATTATCAATATGCTCACACAAATTTCTATAGCTGATTACACATTAATTTAATTATGCAGGTTTTAAAGTTTTTGATGGAAAAGAATAGTGTTAATACTCTTCATAGAAAAGTATGTTGGTATTTTAGGAAATTTGGCTAATAATTTAGTTAATTATATAAAAAATGTTGAAATGTTACATTTGTCTACTATTGGAATGATTATTTGTATGACATTAACTTTTGTGCAATGTATTGTATTTTTTGTATATGGTATTTTATTTTCTATTATGAGACATGATATGCAAATTTAATTTGAAATTCAGTAAATCTATAAATAATTTTTTTTAAAAAAAAAAAATTAAAATTATGATACGTAAAAATGTGTGTCGTCTTCATTTATGACATGACCTTTCTTGACAGGGGTTTCCTTGATACGCAATGCGTGTCATAAACACGCGCGTCGTAAGGTTACGACACGCAAATGCGTGTCGTCTTCCTTTATGACAGGGCCTTTCTTGATACGCATTGCGTGTTGTAAACGCGCATCGTAAATGCGCGTCGTAAATGAGCGTCGTAAATGCGCGTCGTCTCTCTTTATGACAGGGCCTTCCTTGACGCGCATTTGCACGTCATCTGAGCCCTTTATGACGCGCAATGAGCATCCTAAAAGGCTGTTTTTCTAGTAGTGACACATATGTATTTATTTGATATTAGGATTATGTTAAGTCCAACGTACATCAACTCAAGGATCGTCTAGTTCAATCCTTTGCATCCAACCACTAGTGAGTTCATACCCTACACTTTTCCAAGTCTTTCAGGTTTTCAGGGGGGGGGGGGGGGGAATATAAGCCAAACATAAAAGATTTCATAACTTAAAAAATGATGCAATTACAATGGTTTTCAATCAAACATTTAGATATATTTATCCCTTTTGTAATATGCAAAGCATAAGGGACTTATCTTCGTTATGCCCCTTGGGGTACCAATAAATCCTCACCGGTAGTATAACCAGAGTTTCCTGGAGGGAGAGCGTGAAATTTGTGAATAGATCTATTTGGGACCGACAATTCCACACCTGAATTGTTAGCTATAGTTAGGCAAGCACGCCTGGGGTGAGAAATTTTGAAATCGTACGATGCTTGAAGAAACGTCAAGGAGGTCACCGATCATATTAGTATGGTTATATAACTCACAATAAGTATAAACTAACCTTTGTTTATGGGATTTCTTTCTTCTATAGTTTTATTTCAATTAATAAAACTACTTATCTACTTAATGGAGGGTATTCCAGGGACACAACCTTTTGTTTTATTTTATGAAATAAAACTACTGTACACACTGCTGGTACCCGTGGTTTTCTAACAGAACATACACTACATATTGGCGGTAGCCAGGGTTTTCAAATGGAATATACTTTTCATACAGAAATAAAAAAACATGTTAGAAAATATGGGATTTTCTTGGAAAGCATGCATACGTATTTCATAACTTGATAATAATGGTTGTCGACACAAAAGACATTTTAATTATAATGAAAATAAACATTTTGTACAAATTGAGTGACTAGTTTTCAATATAAAAACATGCTAATGAACTCACCAGCTTTATGTTGATACTTATTCAAAACCGCTTGTATTTTCAAGGCAACAATAGACAGGTACCTTCGCCAGCTTTTGGAGAATACGGAGAATTTTGGAGTCTCGTCTTTATCTTTTGTTTATATCGATGTATACAAACTATATTTTCAAATAGATGTAAATATTCATATTGTAATGTAATGGTTATGTTTACTTTGATTGCTATGATACGATTGTTGTGATACTACGTATGATGTCGCCGCCCCCGGACGTTTTCGCCGTTTTTTTCTGACGGTTCAGGGGTGTGACAGTTTTCTAGGATTTCATGTGTTCTCTCCATTTGATCGTTAGTGATTTCTACTTCATAGATTTATTTTAATTTGCTAGACTCACGACTTAACAATTTTCTAAACGTCGGAGTTATAAAACTTCTATCTACTCTAGAGTCGAAGAGTATGGTAGCATATAAATTATGTATGCGAAACGTACCAGATACGAATGAAGGGTCCTGGATAGCTTCTCTGCTTCCAATCACAAATACCCTGCCACTCCCTATGCCTCATTGACTCCTTAACTTTGGACATTCTCTCTTAATATGTCCAACCTCTCCACACTCATAACACTTTCTTCCTTCACCATGGCCTGCTCCGATATTTTTTTCCCTGATTCACTATAGCAGGTGTTGTGCTCCTACAGTGACTAGCACTATGTCCCATCATCTTGCACTTCGTGCAAACAAAATAGTTAGTTGGATGATGACGGTTGCACTGACTGCACCATGAAGATTTTGGTTGCGTGGGTGCTACTGTCGTGGTTGCATAATTGGTTGCCACTTCTTGTCTTTTCTCAGATGATTGTCTGGGATTCTTCCCATTAAACATGAGCTTGTTTGTTCCAAATTTAGGAGACTCAACCTTTGAGACCACTACTTTTCCTTGAATCTCTATGATAGTTAGTTGATGAGCTATTCTTTTGGTGTTGTCATAGGTTGTAGGCTTTGATGCGATCACCATGCCTTTGATTTGCGATGCTAAACCCTAGATATATCACTCAATCTTCTTATATTTAGGGGTTAAAAGTGTTGGAAACATTACTGCAAGATCATTAAATCTTGAAGTATAAGCTTTTATCTCTAAAGCCTTTGTGGTTAGGGTCCACAATTCTTGTTCCAGATTATGTACTTCCTCCTTAGGACAATACCCCTCTACTAGCATCATTTTTAACTCTTCCCATTTCATGGAATTTGCAGTATCAATTCCCATTGTATTCAAATGGCTGTTCCACCATGTAACTGTTGCATTAGCGAAAGTACAAGCGGCAAATCGTACTTTACAATCGTCTGTACAGAAGCTTATTTGAAAGACGGACTCTGCCTTTTCAATCCACCTAGTCAAATTAACAACCCCTTCATTTCCATGAAAGCTTGTTGGCCTGCAATTCATAAAGTCTTTGATGGTACACATTCTAGCGGTCCCTACATTGCCTTCAAGTTCAGCTGTACTTATTGGGGGATTTGGTTCTGGTGGTTGTTTTTATGGTGCTGATCGTTGGTTAGGGTTTAGCCGAGCACTAATCCTTCTAGGCATTTTGTTTTAGTTCCTATTATAAATAATAAGAATTTTATGAGTTTTGTTAGTCATTTAATACACGAGTGCTAAATACTACAATTATTCTTTAAAGTGTATAACATAATGAATAACACAATGATTACTATAATATATGCTTCATATTATTACCAACGGTTACATCAGTTTATTTAGGCTTATAAGAGAAACGTTTCTATAAACATTATAAAATTTTCAAGGTTTTCTACATCCTTGCTATAAACTTTACTCTTCTTTCCATAACTAGTCTGATTTCCCTATTTACACAACCACTAGTTTTAGCTTATCTACCAGTAACCTAGGTGATAATCCAACACGTCAGTGACATTAATCAGTTTCTCCTCAAGTGCTTGAGTTATCTACTCAATATTTCTTGTGCGTTCTTCATTTATTGATGTTTGATTGTAGAGATCTAACTTTGCAATCCTTGCATCGTGAGTAATCATGTCATTATATGCGACATTTATACGATGATGGACATCCATCACCGATTCCTAATCCCGCGTCCTTTGTCCTTTTAGCCTTCGTACTCTTCCAGAGAGATGAGTGGCCCTTCCTTCGGCAATTTCCATCTTATCTTGAATTTTCACAATGTTCTCTAACAATTGAGATAAAGTGCTAACTTCATAATAATGTGGGGATGTGGTCGAGATGATTGACCAGTCTCATACATTTTAGCAGCCCTTTCTTCTACCACCCACCTATCAATGGTTTGTGTTATCCGTGTAAGTTCATCTTGAGATCTATGACTTCCTAAAGATGTCGCCTTCTGATTCTTCTTAATCCGTTTCCATATTGGTATGGATTTACGTGTCGTACGTTTCATCTTCGCACCTCCTGGAACTTGACAGTAATGAGTGTTTCATCTTCCATTGGTTCGCTCTCATACATTGGTTCACTCTCTTCTCATTTGTTGGAAGGTAAAGGTGCTACATCATCATACGGTATCGGATGAAAGGTGGTTGGATTTATAGGGTATTAATGATCACCTACCAACATGGGGATTGAAACCTCCTCTTCTTCATCGGTATCCTCGATGATTATCCATTCTCGTGAATGTGCCATGTCGAATTCTTGTACATTTTGGATCACCAAGAGTTTACTCTATCAAATATTAATCCCTAATTAAATAGTTCATATGATCTGATCATAATAAAATGTAGTTACGCACCTACACCTAGTTGTGATAGGATATATGCACATATAAACTTTAGTTGGAATATTTGATCTAAATACTTGAGATCAAAAACACTCCGAGTATTAAGGTGTATCCGTGCTTTAATTATTGTTTGTTACTTCAGATCTATCTGATAAGGCACCGGCCAGTCAGGACAGTCGAAAGGGTAGGATAATTTTAGTGTATAGAAGTTCTGGAATCCAACAACCCAAATCGACATGTCTATCCTGTCACGACTCCTGTAAGTAGTCCTTCAGTAGAATAATTAATAATGCATTTTACTGTAGGCTAAGGAATATACCTAAACCTAATAAAGTAAGCCCTAAACTATAGACGTGCTTTCCTAAGAAAGTACTTGTTCACTATAGTTAATATCTCTGATACCAATTTTGTCACACCCCGACTGTCAGCGGAAACACCGGGCGGTGTAACTTCATTCTTCGTATCATAGTTATATAACATACATTGAACAACAATAAATAAAATACATACCTTTATTGATGACTGAAAGTTACATTACTGTTTTTCTTGAACCTATTACACAATATCTGACTATTGTATAGTTCTTAATGAACAGAAAAGTAATAGTGAAACTTCTCCTGATCGAATAAATACCAGCTTTTCAATTTCCTGAAAACACATGCATTTAAAAACACATCAACATAAAGTTGGAGAGTCCACAGGTTTTGACTCCATATAAAAATAATACATTTTCCAAGTTCAAAAGTATAGTTTTGAAAATATCATTTTAACGCTCCAACATTTTATATATATATATATATATATATATATATATATATATATATATACATATATTAGGTATAATAGTCTACTTATCAAATAAGTGTTATACCTAAACGTTCTTTGAACCTAGGGTATAAGTAGGGGAAACTTATACTTAACATTTATACTTGTAGGACGGCAAAGTATAATGTTTCTAACAATTAGCTACCATGAGCCTGTAACTACTGCTATGACATAGTACCTCTGATAAAACCATTCATGATTTCCATCAGGACAACCGCTCATGATTTCCATGAGGACAAACCACTCTTGATTTCCGTGAGGACAACACCGTACGCTTCATTGACGCCGGAACAATAACAAGAAAAAGGCTAGTTCGTCACTTGCTTATGGTTGACTGTAGCTAACAATCACAAGTAGGGTTGTCAACCCGTCTACTAATTGTACATGACTTCCTCGCTCACACGAGATTAACGGTTATAGTTAAGAGGATTTCTGCTAAGATCCCCAATCTAAGTTGATGAATACAATTACTAGTGTAGACTTTGACGGCTTCCTATAACTCTAACAACTAAATCATTTCTTGTCCAAAACCCTAAGTTATTAGACTTTACTTTTAAACATTTCTCCTAAGTTCATATTACTTTAGGCAGTATAACAACTATAATTTGAGGAAAACCAGGTTTTATCATAAAACCAACAACAACATATAACATACCAAGTTTTATCTTGTCATAAAAATAACAATAATAACATATAGCAAACCAACTTTTATCTTGACAAACCAATAATAACAAGATCCTTTATTAGTTAACATATAGAACTTCCGAATATAACTTCGGAACTATATCACACAAAACATATATATAGAATCCTAAGTATAACTCAAGATCTAGATTAGTATAATAACATACTAACAAGTTGATATTAGTTGTATATATTCAAAATATTATATTTAGAACAACTATATCCTGGTTAATATAACTATCTACGTTGATACTAATATACCATCATATAGACATATTACTAACGTACATAAAATATTTAGCATGCATTTTCCCCGAAAATATTAAAAAGTGGGGCCGTGAAACTCACCCTAGTAGCGTGATTAACTAGAAACGGTTAGTGGTTCGAGATCGTCGGGCTCGAGATGCAAGAGGGCTTCAGCAAATGAGAGAGAAGGAAAGAGTTTCAAATGCAAGAATGGCTAGGATCAAACCTACTATTTATAGGAAGTTTTTTGGCCTCTCACATCGTGAGCCATATAGTCTCACGTCGTGAGCGATGGCTGGTCATTTCGTAGACTTGCCATTTGCGTCCCTAGCTTTGGAAGGTGGCCATATGGCTCCTTACGTTGTGAGATATCCTTGCTCACGTCGTGATCTTAGAACTTATCCCTTTGTTGCTTTGTCACCTACCTTCTAGGTCCGAAATGTGGCAATTTGACTCCTTACATCGTGAGTTTCTATTCTCATGTCATGAGCTCAATCAGATTAGGGTTTCTGGTAGTTGTATGTTCAGAAGGTCATATCTTTCACATACGAACTCCGTTTATGACATTCTTTATATGAACGCGTAGGTATTTACGAGTACTACAACTCTATTTAGACTCCAATAGCTAATTCTAAGTATATTTTAAATTCCTCTTATTATAGAGATTTATAGTGTTCGGTTTAACATAACTTCTTCATGCGAAGTTAGATTCAGACGTTCTCTATATTTTTTGGAATCGTATGGACGTATAGTTTCAGTTGTATCACAAATAAAGTTCATATTTTTATTAGAATTTATCATGAAATACATAGTACATTTATCACATTACTAGTTTAACAAAATCACATTACATGATTGGCATAATCGCATGTGATTGTTACTGACCTATTTTGACTAGTGTTACATAATCAAGCTGCCATCGATCATCAGATCATTGATTTTGTTCCTACGATATTTTTTTTAAGAATTCCTTCAAAAAAATCATGAGCTCTTATCGCCATTAACGAACCATTTGTTATGTGCTTTTGGTTTTAGATCTAGTTTCACATTTTTTTTTAAATTCTAATATTCTCTTTTTACTAGTTCTACAAGCCTTGATTACACTATCTGATAATACATGCGATTCGGCTTCTAATTTCATCATACACACATCTTTTTCAATGAAATCAGGTCTCAGTTCTCCTTTGCTTGTTCTGTGTCCCTCCATATTTTTAAAGTGTATTGAGATGTTTGGATTTGGTAGCCAAATACATATCTTGGGTGCCATACCCAAAAAAAGTGGTCCATCCTTGTCTAAAAACCAATCTAAAACAATCTCAGATCTACCATGAGTTGAAATATCAAAATGAAGGAGGGATGTACTCACCTTTAGAAGAAAAGAGAATGATTGGTGAATTGTTGGAGTATTCTCTTGGAAGGGCCTTGATCGATGATTGAGACTAGGTTGAAATTAAATTGTAACACACCATAAACATGTCCAATTTGATTAGTTTTAAACCCTCATCCTCCATTTATGTGAATCACCTAACACCCATGTTATGTTCTACCAATCCTGCTTCATGTATAAACTAGTTAAAGAAATTGGCACTGTATTGAGACAATTGAGTTCAATATTTAAGATGGCCTCCAATCGACATTAAAATCCCCAAAGATAATAATTTTCAATAATAATTTAAGATGGCCTACAATTGAGTTCAATATTTAAGATGGCCTCCAATCGATATTAAAATCCCCAAAGACAAATGAGTTCAATATTTAATATGGCCTCCAATCTGCTTGTGGAGCGTACAAATTTACAATAATAATTTTCTTGTCTACTGCTCTCCAAGAGCTGAATATAGCTAAATAATATCTATTTTTAAAAGAGCATGCCTTCGTGAACAGTCTATTGTCCCATATGCATAATAATCCACCAAATCCATTGGTTGAATTCACAAACTCAAAATCGAATTACGATTCATCCCAACATCCTGCCACATCGACGGATAGATAGCTTGTACTTTGTGTTTCTTAAATCCATGAAGCTAATGTGTGACTTCTGTTCAATTTTCTCACCCATTCAAATTTGTGTGTTTTTCCGATACACATGATATTCAATGATAGAAAATTCATTGAATCATATATTGTACTCCAACACCTGCCATTCTTTGTATCAAATAAAGGTGTCTAAGCTCATACCTAAATTTGTATAATCTTGCAAATAGAAGAAAAGTATTTTTGGGTTTCCTTAATAACCAAAAATAACTAGAAATGATATTAGGAGAAAGAGAGATAAAGAATCTATTAATACATTATGTGATTAATATATTAATTGGAAATAGAAAATTAATATGTTAATTTAATATGTGATTAATAAATTAACATGAGATCAATTATTGTATAATTGATTTGTCAATTTATATTATTAATAAATTAATAACAAAACAATTAGATTTAAATCATAATTGATTATAATTAATTTGGAATCAATTTGGGATCAATTGGAATTAATTAATTGTACAAGGGTTGCTTTGTAATTGTCCAATTGTTGAGAACGAGAGAGATTCTAGAAACCTCCATGCTTGGATGGTTTTAATACCCTATTAGGGTTATCTAGAATGCTCCAATTACATAATTAGGAAACTTTATAATTACCTATTTTTAGGTTGTCATTACCTAGGGTTTCTTAGGGGATATCCTGCGGCTATATCCCTTGGGCTAGAATTTTCGTATGAATCCTTCCTAGAAGCATATGAACAAAAATTCTTAGTCTCTTCTCTCACTCCTCTTTATTCTAGGGTTTCTTAAGTTTTAGGTGTGAGCCACTAGAGGCACGGTATTTCTGGTGCTCACTTTCTATGGTTTTCTATAAGGCATTTGAAGTGATTTGTTTACTAGAACAAATCAAAAGGTATGTAACTCTAATTCTTGTATTTTATTATATTGGGTGTTCATTAGGGTTCAAACTATTTTGTTGTTTATAGCATGTTACATTTAAAGTGTTAAAGACATGATTTGTTTAGGTTGCATTCTCCCTTAAAGGTTAACTAAAATTTCGCAAGCATATAGTTATTGTAATCTATAAAACCCATCAATGGTATCAGAACCTTGGTGTGTCTAAGACTATTTGTACATTAGATGAACTGATCAAAATTGTTTTTTGAGAAAATCTATTTCTCACGTCTTTAGTATCTATTTCTCACAATGTGAAATCTGTTATTTCCAGTATTTCAGATTTTTCTACATAATTTGATTTATTCGATTGTTATTTGGTAATTATCTCTTTTAGTATATTCCAAATTCGAGTTGTTCTTATATTAGATAATTAAATAAAACCATAAATATTAGGAGACATCATTTGAGAGATAATTATTGATTATAATATGAAGTAATATTATCCTTATCGATCTTATTGCTAATTAAATAAAATGAGTAATTAAAGGATAAATATTAAATCCATAAATTGTGATAAATTAAATTAAACTAAAAGTTTAATTTAGATAATTAAAAGATTAAACCTTGTACTTTTTAAAATGTTTTAAAACAGACCTTATACTACATATATATATATATATATATATATATATATATATATATATATATATATATATATATATATATATATATATATATATATATATATATATATATATATATATATAAGATAAGTCAGTCAAATCGCGAGTACACCTCATGCATGAAGCCATACTATAAGTGGAGTTTAAGGAACCGTCATTAGCTATCCATTCTTACCAACACTCTCTTTTATGATGGAGGGTTGTTAGCCGAACGGATTTGATAGGAAACAACATCGTTAATAAATATAATGATTTAAAGTAACTAAACACTCCTTTGTAAAATCTCACACATAGTTACTTTATGGAAAATCTGAAAAGTATCTTAATCCATGAAAAACACAAGTCATTCTTTATATTTCGTTAGTGGAGCGTGTGTGGTTAGCTGACATACTAATAGGGACAATAAAGAGATATGATTGGCATTTTGAAAATTATAATTGTTGATGGAGCGATTGTGGTTAAACATGACATAAATGTAAGCTGATACATGACATAAAGTTTATCAAGCGGGTTTGCATGGTAAATAATATCTCTTTTAAGATCTTTGGCATCCTAGTCTCAAAAATGAGAGCATAATCCGGAATGGCGGAAACATAAAATTCACTTAATCTCAAAAGATATAGGAGTTTCATAAGATTGGAATTAGTAAAATCCTTGCTTACCTAAAATATATTTGAATTAGATTATGGCATCTCTCTTCAAAGTTCGAATAGAAAATATGGATCCTAGCCTAAATTTAAATTTTAGGATAATAATTAAGTATTAAAATCAACTAACTTGAATTCTCTCCATTCCCACTTTTATATGTCTTGTCACACCTCCAAACCGGAACGGCAGAAACATTCGGGGGTGGAGGACGTCATGTTAATATCACAAGACATGTATCATAGTAGTCAAAGTAAATAAACAACCATTTCATTAGAAAGAAAGTGTTTACAAAGTGTGTGTTCACAAAAAATAGAATACATAAGCAATTAACAAAACAAGACTTGGAGTTATTATGCTCCCTCTTCTGAATTCCCAGCGCGAGTACCTGTCTACTAGTTTTCTGAGAATACAAGTCATTTGAAAGAGTTTATCAGCAATTAAGCTGGTGAGTTCATAAGATTTTAGTGATGTAAGTACGTTGTAGAAAGTCTAGTAAGTTGTAAGTTATGTTTAGAAAAGTCCGCATGTTCCTCCAGAAAATCCTATATTTATTGCTTTGATGAGAGAAAAGTAACAATGACTCTACAATCCTTTCTATGAATACTAAATGGATACAAGTAATATAACACTCATAGTAAACAAACAATCAATTGTGTGTATCTTCCCTAAGCCCACAACCAAACAAGGAACATGAAATGGGGCGGATGGCACACATCTCATTGGTTGTTAGATCCTTGTTGTATATAACCTTGGTGTATTCCCTTGGTACTGATGGAGTTAATTGTAATAGTTCCTTTATAATTTATGGAAAGATTCTTTAAGAAATCCCTTATTTCTTACAATAAAATAGTAACCACAGTGGTTCCATCTATAATCAATTAGTTTATACTAGCTATATATAATCCAATATCGAACAGATAGTTAATTGTATGAATCTGCCCTAAGCCTACAACCAGACAACGAACAGGGAATGAGGCGGAAGGCACACATCCAACTACCTATTGGATTTTAATAATATATAACCTTTGATGTATAAACTAAGGTATTGTAGAGTTAACTACCTCAGGTCCTTTAAAAATGATGGTTTGATAAAATGGATCAAACCCTTTACTGGTAATTTTCTAGTTTTGTATATCAAAAGTTCTGGTTTGAAAAGTATGTTTTGTACTAGAAAAATGTGCATTGAATTTGTATCCTATGACCTGACCCATACCTGGTACCCCTTATGATGACTTAATGTATACGGAACATATATATATATATATATATATATATATATATATATATACATATATATATATATATATATATATATATATATAATATCGAATGGATAATAGGCTGGGTGAATCCGCTCTAAGCTCACAACCAAACATGGACGAGGAAATGAAGCAGAAAGCACACATCCTATTACCTATCAGATTTTATTAATATATATCTCTTGATGTATACATTAAGGAATCATAAGGTTAGCATTATGGTCCCTTTTTACTAAATGTACTAGACCCGACTGTTTTGTTTGTCGTTTGAAAATATGTAAGTTTTTCTCTAGTTTATAACTATCTTGACTCAAAAATAGTTTGCATTAACTTTCAAATGGAACTGTCACTTTATGAAAGTAATGGGAAAATATAAGTACTTAGTTGTATTATGAATTGACATCCAGACGTACTAATTACCTTAAAACATATTTGTTTTATTAAGGTCATAATGTGAAGGCTAGTTCCCATACTATACGCTCTCCCTGTCAAAGGATTCTGGGAACCAAACACGACTTCAACAAACCAGTTACTAATCCACATTAAAGTTATATGATCATGTATACCCAATAAGTAATCACCTTTTTTTTAGAACCATGCATTAGTGATTATTGGTATAGTTAGATCCTGTAGTTGTTCCATGCTATAGCATCTTAGCATGTTCGTTCTGTTATAGTATCTTAGTATGTTCTTTTTGTTATCGTGTATTGTTCTTTTTATTGTGTGTTCTCTTATGTTATCGTGTATTGTGTGTTCTCTTATGTTATCATGTATTGTTTCTACCTCCCTGTTTCTCTTTATTGTGTGCTCTAGTATCTAGTTTGAACTGACTCTCTAAACTGTACCCTTTATATTTTACTAGTGGTTTTCTAGAACTGTTATTGACAAGACTTTTTTTAATACCAAGTTATACTTGTACTTTAAAAACGGAGTTTTGATAAACTATAAAGTAACATAACTTTAAAGGAGTTTTTGAAATGTTTTGATCACTTATAAGATACATAAGTAATCTTTTAAAAGATGTTTAACAAACATTTACACAATTATTAATTGTGTTGAACTTGTATTCCTCCCCTTAAAATCATTTAAAACAGTTTAAAAGATCGATTATGGGGTAGGAACTCACCTGATGTGGGTGAATCAAACGAATATATGCATAAGGATGAGAAGTTCCATGAATGAACTCCCGGGACTTAGCGAGTACTAAGTGACATATAATGGTATATATTGACATAAATATAGTGTTTTGAAGCAACCAAATGCAAAGAAACATACGAGACTAGGAAACATTTTTACCAAGTGTTGGAATCACATGTGTACGAACTAAGCGGAGTGTACGGCCGCACACTCATGGTAAAGAGTGCACACAAACGTTTTCCAATGGTAGGGATGCTTGTAGAACTAATGTTCATCAAGTGTTGAAGCTAAAAAGGCACTTTACAGGCTCTTAAGCACTAAACAAACGGGTGTACGGCCACATGGGGTGTGTGCGGCCGCACACTCCTTGATAAACTTGGTTTGGACGTTTTCTAAGGCTCATAAATAGTAAGTAACAAGCTTAGGGGATGGTACTTACAATATGGAAGCTTTTAGGGGTGTTTTGAGGGTGTTTGAGAATGTTTTGAGGGGTTTACTCCCACACCTATGTGTGCAGCCGCACACACCATATGGTTATGAGTTCTGGCCCTTTTCTAAGACTAAATCAAGTGTTCTAAAACAGCACACAGTGGCAGTCCACGCTGCTAGCGTTCCTGCTAATGTTCCTACTGCTCCAACACCTCCCAGTCGCTATGCTAGAAATCTATTAAAATGCAACAAATGCAATCTTCACCACCATGGTCCCTATTGGGAAATTAAATGTACCAACTGCAACAAGAAGGGGCATACAACATGCTTCTGTAAGACACCTGCACAACCTAATCCCCAGACCCCCGGAGCCGGAGTTTTCCAGACCTATTATGGGATTGGTGAAGTAGGGCACTACAAGATGGATTGCCCTAAAGCAAGAAATGTTGGCAACGTAGGAAGAGTGCTAGCAACGGGCCAGGAGGAGGCAGTAGCGGACCCCACCGTAGTCACGGGTATTTTGTTCTTCGATAACTCTTATGCATGCACTCTCTTTGATAGTGGTGTGGAGAGGAGTTTCGTTAGTCATAGATTCAAACACTTACTAAAAAACAAACCACAATCACTAAGTGAAACATTCACTGTTGAGATGGATAACAGGAAGATAGAGAGCACTAACGACATATTCATAGGTTGTACCCTCACTCTAAACGACTATTCTTTCCCAAACGACCTTATGTTAGTCTCCATAAAAAGCTTCGACATCATCATCGTTATGGATTGGTTAAGCCCTCAACGTGTTGATATCATTTGTTATGAAAAAGTTATTCGTCTCAATCTGCCAAGTGGAGAAGCCCTCGTTATCTACGACGACAAACTTAGTTCGAACCTTGGCATCATCTCCTGCATTGAAGCCCAAAAATACCTACGAAAAAAAGTGTCAAGCATTCTTAGCTCATGTAGCCAATGAGAAACTAGAAGTTAAAGACCTCGAGAGCATTCCCAAAGTCTTTAATTTTCCTGACATCTTCCCCAAAGATCGTCCAGGAGTTCTTCCTAAACGCCAAGTCGAGTTCTGTATCGACTTGATTCGTGGAGCTACACCCATAGCTAAATCTTTGTATCGCCTAACACCGATAGAGATGTAGCAATTATCCAGTCAATTAAATGAACTGCTCAGTAAGGAATTCATTCAACCTAGCTTCTCTCACTGGGGAGTACTGGTCCTGTTTGTTAAGAAGAAGGATGGATCTTTCCGGATGTGCATAGACTACCGCGAACTAACCAAACTTACTATTAAGAATCGATACCCTCTTCCACGAATAGACAGCCTCTTCGATCAACTCTAGGGAGCCTGTTACTTTTCAAAGATCAACCCTGAGATCGGGGTATCACCATTTACGAGTCTATGAAATGATGTTCCCAAAACAACATTTCAAACTCGTTATGGTAACTACGAGTTTGTAGTAATGCCCTTCGGTATAACCAATGCACCCATGGTATTCATGGATGTAGTGAACCGGTGTGCCGACCCTTCTTAGAAGAATTTGTGATAGTTTTCATAGATGATATACTCATCTACTCATGAAGTGAGGAAGAGCATAGCCAGCACCTGAGACAGTTTTAGAAACATTAAGGGCAGAAAAGCTTTATGCTAAATTCTCAAAGTGTGAATTTTAAATTACAAATGTAAATTTCCTAGGTCATGTGGCCAACAAAGAAGGAATACACGTGAACCCTTCCAAAATAAAGGCAATCAAGAACTGGTCAGCACCTAGAAAGCCTTTAGAGATCCGTCAATTTTTAGAAATTGTTGGCTATTACCGCCGATTCATACAAAACTTCTCCAGAACTGCTAAACCTCTTACTGCCCTAACTCAAAAGGGTGTAGCATTTAATTGGGGAGATAAACAAGATATTGCATTCTAAACGCTGAAGCAATCCATGTGCAACATACCTATCTTGTCTTTCCCAGAAGGGATAGAAGACTTCGTAGTATACTGTGATGCATCCAACCAGGGGCTAGGCTGTGTGCTTATGCAGCGAAGAAAGGTTATTACTTATGCCTTGAGACAGTTTAAGTCACAAGAAGTCAACTACGCTACTCATGATCTTGAGTTGGGAGCTATAGTCTTTGAAATAAAAATATGGAGGCATTACCTTTATGGTATGAAGTGCATCATCTTCACCGACCATAAAATCCTTCAACACATCTTTGATCAGAAACAACTTAACATCATACAACGACGATGGGTAGAACTACTCAATGGTTACGAATGCGAAATTCGTTATCATTCCGACAAATCCAATGTAGTAGCAGATGCCCTTAGTCGAAAGGAATACACAGGTCGCAGAGTGAAGGCACTAACCATGAAAATCCATACACATATGTCCACACGGATCAAAGAGACTCATTTAGAAGGCTTGAAGCTGGATAATGTGGCAAATGAAGCTTTAAGAGGAATGGAGAAGAACTTAGAAAACAAGAGTGATGGAGTTTTCTACTTCATGAATCAGATCTGAGCACAGAAGTTTGGTGGCTACAGAGATGTTGTCATGAATGAAGCCCACATGACTCGATATTCCGTTCAAATAGGTTCAGATAAGATGTATATGGGTCTCAAGAAACTCTATTAGTGGCCAAACATGAAAGCATATATTGCTACCTACGTGGGCAAGTGCCTAAGTTGTGCTTAAGTCAAGGTAGAGTCTCAAAAGCCCTCAGGTTTACTCCATCATCCAAGGATACCTGAGTGGAAGTGGGAGTGAATTACAATGGATTTCATAACCAAGCTGCCCAAGACCCCAGGTGGTCATGACAACATTTGGGTAATCGTCGAAAGATTAACCAAATCCGCTCACTTCTTACCAATAAAAGAAACATACAAGATTGAGAAATTGATTAGAATACACATCATAGAGATAGTACAATTGCATGGTGTGCCCATATCTATTATCTCCGATAGAGACAGTAGATTCACCTCACGATTCTGGTAGTCATTATAGAAATCTCTAGGAACTAGGATGGACATGAACACAACCTACCATCCACAAACCAACGGGAAGAGTGAGAGAACCATTCAAATACTTGAAGACATGCTGAGAGCCTGTGTGATTGACTTTGGTAATGCATGGGTACCCATTTTCCACTTTTCGAGTTGTCATACAACAATAGTTATCACTCTAGCATCAAGGTTGCTCCGTTCGAAGCCCTCTATGGCCATAAGTGTAGAACCCCTATGTGTTGGGATGAGGTGGGTGACACGCAGCTAGCTAAAGGGCAAGTCCCTCATAACACTCTCACTGGCCTGGAAATCATTCGAGAAACCACATAAAAGATCGTCGAAATCCGAGAATGACCGAAAGCCTCTAGGGATAGAAAAAAGAGTTACGTAGACAAGAGACGAAAAACCTTTGGAATTTCAAGTTGGTGACCGCATTCTGTTTAAGGTCACACCCTGGAAGGGCATGGTGTGCTTTGGAAAGCGTGGAAAGCTAAATCCAAGGTACATTGAGTAATTCAAGATTCTCGCTACAATCGGCCCAGTAGCTTACAAACTCCGCCTACCACAAGAGCTTAACAACATACACCTTGTCTTCCACGTGTCAAATCTAAAGAAGTGTCTAACCAAAGAGACTCTTGTGATTCCACTCGATGAAATCGAGATCAACAAGAGTCTTAACTTTGTGGAAGAACCAATAGAAATCATGGATAGGGAAGTCAAACAAATGAAACAATGTCGCATACTAATAGTGAAGGTTCGTTGGAATCCCAAGTGGGGACCCGAATTCACTTTGGAGCGAAAAGATCAAATGAAACAAAAGTACATGCATCTATTCCCTAGTCCATGATGTGCTCAGTATAAAAATAATTTCGGGACGAAATTTCCTCTAACGAGGGAATAACATAACAAACCGTCATTTTCAAATCAATAAGAGTCTAAACCACATTTCAATCCTTGTTGTATTTTATTCTCTATTGCCTTAAGGGCATGCTTATAAGCTAACAACTAATTATAGTTTGAAACCTAAGATTGATTATTGTTAGTATAAATTAACATAAGATAAAAGATTAGGGTTTAAACTAAAATAACCACCATAAAATAGATTTCAGTCCAAGGAAATCAAGAACCAAGTAGTTTTCAGCCATGTAATCCAATTCAAATGAAATTTACGGTTGGAACCAATCCAGAACAAGAGTTTTCAGTCAAGCATAACCGAAAACACCCTTTAATGGGCCGAAAACTGAACCAAAGGTCCATTAGTGGACTGAAAACCCACGGACTAAGGCCCAATATGAACCGTACACCACCCTTATATAATTAGTTTCAATCGTGAACCCAATTCACTTCTCAATTTCCCAACTGTAAACACTTCCCATTTTGCTATCTAGTATCATCCGTAAACAACATATATTCAAGAGATTTCTACCCAGATCTTCTTATTTTCACCAAGAACATTCATCCATATCTTCAAATCTTCAAGCTCCAACCGAAAACACCTAAGAACACACCGAAAACCGCATTTGTCCACCCAAAACTCCTTTCAACACTTCAAATAATCCGAAATAATTTTGTAAGTATTCCTTATGTAACTCAAGTGTTGTCTAACACTTTAATTATTATTTAAATCGTTATTTAAATTAATATCTTATTAATTTAAATACGACGTCGGATATAATTATTTTACAATAACATTATTCACACATACACTTACTCGAGGATCATCCCTACAACTGGCTACTCAAACATGAATGCACATTCGAGGTGAGTTCATACCCCTATGTTTTCACTACTTTTCAATGTTTTAGGTGGGGGGGGGGGGGGGGATACAAGTAAACATAAGAACTCTTGTGTTAACATTCAAATGATTTGAAACCGTTTGCAATTATTTCAACCTGATTTATTGCTACATTTACCAAAAAAATATTTTTATATATCTTTAACCCTTTTGGAGAATGTCGAGAAAAAGGGTGTTTTTCATAAATCTCTTACTACCGCTTTGTACACACTATTATATTGCAAATGCTTCGGTTCACTATAGGGTACACACTTAAAACTATAGTTGGTATAGTTTATGAACCACTACACTATTTTGCTAAGTCCAATAAACATTACAAGAACATACATTCAAACTATAATAGGTATAGTTTGGGAGACACTACACTATTTTACATGCTCAAAGAACACTACACAAAAACAACTATATAAACTACAATAGGTATAGTATATGGAACACTACTCTATTACATTAATTTAATGATACACTACTAAATAATTATTTATGTATAATTATTTACATTACAAAGTACACTACTACAAAGTAATACCTACACTTTCAAGTACAAGAGAACACTACTTCACTACATGTAAAGTAGTTAATACAGGGTTGTGAGGCACTTCTATGGGGTACCCATCAGGGTACAGTACTAAGTCCTATAAAGTATAATCAGAGTCTCCTGGAGGGAGAGCGTGAATTTGTATATAGATCTAAACGGGACTGACAATCCCGCACCTGAGCTGCCTGTAATAGCTAGGCCGGTAGGCCTGGGGTGACAAATATTATAACATTCCGACACTTGAATAACATCATAGAGACCAGTAGTCATATCAAGCATGGTTATATGAAACTCAGAATAGTATCAATTAAAATATTTGTTTACTACTTCAAATAGTTTTATTTTAAATAATGAAACTACAGTACACTACTTTACACTATAGCTGGTGGATTCCAAGCACTCAGACAATAAGGTTTTCATATAAACACCACTACAAGCACTACTATAGACACTACTACGTTACACTAATTTTCTAGTACGGAGTACACTAGTACACTAGTTCAACATACAATTTCAAAACACATTCATGACATGGTTTTATTTATTAACAAGACTACAGTTTACTAATACATAGTATGGTATACTATTGCAAAGTACAACTCACTATTTCAAAGTACAGTTCACTATTTCAGAATACAGTAACTACATAGATTTTGGTCTTAAGTTCTAAGACTACATTTTATCCACTAAAGATATTGGATTTTCTAGAAGTACACTATAACATTTTCATAGAACAAAGGCAAACTTTCCATCTCAAATACATAGTTATGAACTCACCAACTTAAATGTTGATACACTTTCAAAATCACTTGTATTCTCAGGGAACCGGTAAGATATGTACACCCATAGGTTTTGAGAAGATGAAGCTTTTAGAGTCGCGCATTTTATACTTTTGTTGTACATTTTGATGTCATACAAACTATATATTAAACATACGTAAATATTATATTTTATCAATGTAATGGTTTTGTTTGCTTTGATTACTATTGTACAGTTCTTGTGATACAATACACGACGTCCTTCACCACCGAACGTTTCCAACATATTTTTCAAAACAAGTTCCATATCAGAGTTTCCTAAAATCAATAGTCCAAAACATAAGATTGTGTAAGGTTACGCCTTCCCCTTCCTGCGGTTGTCTAAAGTAGCTAAAACATAACTGAAAACTATAATCCAACGGTTAGTAGGTTCCCCCAAAGTACCAACACAAAAAATAATCATAATAATAATAGTAAAACGCATGCATACAGAGCATTCAATTTGATTGGAACACCCCACCGGCCTACAGTCTATTTGGTAGACTCACAGAACCTTTAGCATGACCGGTATGCCTTACCGAGCCTTCAGCCTATCTAGAACGTTCTCCATGCCTTCGGCTTGACTGGTATGCCCTTGATCTCTTATCCTTGAGCACATAGCAGGACCGCCTCAACCCAACATACCATCACATATCAACATATACCATATCAAACCCTAGCTAGCAAATATAGACAGTCAGAGAAATATAACAGATCACTAAGCATAGCATCATCCTATATACCATCTAACATATCACTACAACATACAAGCATGTGATAAACCAAGATAACAATCCAAAGGGGCCAGCCTTGGTGCCTTCAACCCAAAAGCACATTGTGGAAGACTCACATTGAAAATCCAAAAAGATAGCAGAAAAGAATAACACTCCGCGAGGCCACTCTACAAATCACCTATACACAGGGAAAGACCCAACCTTAGGCTTTAAATCAAATACCCAAAATGTCCCTAGGGTCAAACGAGGTCAAAAGTCAACAGAAAGTCAACGTTCAACAAAAATTCAACCTAGCTGAGTACGCACAGCGTACTAAGCCAATACGCCCCACCTACTCCACCCTTGCCCTAAAACGGGTGGTTGACCACCTACGCCCAACGTTTGTCATAGTACGCCTATCATACACAGTGGCCATGCAGAACCCCCATTAAGTGCTTAATTCAGCAAGTCCAAACATCTAAATCTAGATCCAACTCTAAAAAGGTGTGCCTAACCACAAATTTCCGACTCTATATCTTGCATTTAAGTCCCAAAACGAAAAACCTAGTTTTTCTTATCCACTTAAGACCTCTATATCTTGCATTTAAGCACTAAATGAGTCAAGATAGTACTTTTATTACATAATGCACCTCAAATCTTCTGAATGGACATCTTCTTTGGTCTTATAGTATCTCTTACTCGTTAAGTCCAAGAAAATGGACTAAAAACTCATAAAATTTCACATGGACAGATCTTAAGGAAACACAAGTCAAGATCAAATCTTTATAGCTTATAGAGCTTCCCAAAAAGGCACATATCACATATCTAAAAGCTTGCTTCCAGAACAAGGCTCCTTAATGAATCTACTTTCATCCTTCAACACACCAAGAACACACACTTAATCTCAAAACACACACACTCAAGGGTGAGGGTTTGAAAAAACATCTCAAGGAGAGTGGAGGCTAGATAGGTGAGGTAAATGAGGCTATAAGGATGATTATATAGGGGCTTATCCCTAAAACTTAGGGTTTCCTCATCTGGCGAGTACACCCAGCGTACATTGATCTATGCCCAATGTACTAGGGCGTGCCCTAGTTCGCTAAGAGTACACACGTACGCATGGGGTACTCCTATTTCTCCAAAATTACAATTTTGTGGTGAAAAACTTAGGATAATGCTCCCGCATGTCAGCTTCCGGCTCCCAGGTCCAATCGGAGCCCCTCCGATGCAGCCACTGCACCCTGACCAAAGTTATTTCCTTGTTGCATAAAACCTTCATCTTTCTTTCCATAATAGACGTTGGCCTTTCAACATAGTTAAAGCGCTCAACAACCTTGATATCATCCAAGGAATACACTACATCCTCATCTAATACACACTTTCGCAACTGCGAAACATGGAAAGTGTTGTGAATCTAACTAACCTCCGCAGGTAGATCCAACCTATAAGCAACGTTGCCAACCCTGGAAATAAGCTGAGTTGGTCCAATATATCGGGGATCCAATTTCCCATACTTCATGAAGTGTATCACACCTTTCCATGGTAATACCTTTAGTAATACCATATTGCCGACCTGAAACTCCAACTCGGATCGGTGCTGATTGGCATAGCTCTTTTGCCGACTCTGAGCAGTCCGCAGCCTCTGCCTGATCTGTTGAATGAGCTCTGTGGTCTGAAGGACCACTTCAGTCCACCCCATAACCCTATGACCAACCTCGCCCCAACAAACTATGGTACGACATCTCCACCCATACAAGAGCTCGAAAGATGGAGCACCAATACTGGAGTGATAACTGTTGTTGTAGGAGAACTCCGCCAAAGGTAGGTAGGAATCCAAGCTCCAACCAAAACTCATAACATAGGCTAGCAACATATCCTCAAGGTTTTGTATCATACGCTCACTCTGGTCATCGGTCTGCAGATGATAAGCAGTGCTAATATGCAACCTCGTGCCCAGTTCCTCATGAAACTTCTGCCAGAATCGGGAGGTGAACTAAACATCACGGTCTGAAACAATTGAGACCGGGACCCCATGACGAGAAACGATCTCATGAACATACACATCCACTAACTCCCTGGCTGAAGAACTCTCCTGAATCGTTAAAAAGTGAGCACTCTTGGTCCATCGATCCACAATAATCCAGATAATATCAAAACCCTTTGTCTTCTTCGGCAACATGGTGATAAAATCTATCGAAATTTGCTCCTATTTCCACATGGGGACCTCTAGAGGCTGCAACTTGCCATGCGGCCTTTGATGCTTAGCCTTGATCATCCTGCAAGTCATGCATCTCTCAACATACCAGGCTATCTCTCTCTCTCTCTCTTCATACATGGCAACCAATATCTCAATCTCAAATCCTAATACATCTTGGTGGCCCCTGGATGAATAGAAAAACAAGACTTATGAACCTCATCTAACACAATCTATCTGACCCCACCAGACATCGGAACCTAGACCCAACCACACCGAGTCAACAGCCCATGACTATCTGTGATCCTCTCTTTCTTCTAGTTCTCTATCCGAACTACCTTAGTCTGAGCCTCTCTAATAAAAAAACAAAAGCGAAGAATCAACCTGATGGGTTTTGAGCATAGCAAACAATCCCTATGTGTGCATGCAACCTTAATATATTGGATTTATGGTTTCTCTATTAGACATACAATCATTGAACACAAAACAAGAAACTCTATTCGACAACTATAGTTTTCGAAAATTAACAATAAACTGGGGTTGAGATACATACATTGATTGTTATATTGTAATAACAATGAAATCCTTGAAGATCTTGGACTTAAGAGCAAGTGTCACAAGTGTAACACCTCTAATGGCTCACAAACACACTAAGTAAGAGGATGAGACGAGATAGGAGAAAGGAGGAAGATACTTCAAAATTTCGGCGATCCTTAGGGTTTGATGTCATGGACAAAATCAATATGGTTGAGGCTCCTTATATAGCTAAGGTTGATTAGAGCCAACGCTAGGGTTTTCTGGAGGAAATCCTAATTTCCAGCTTAAATCCTAAGTAGCTCATGGACTCTCCATCCCAAGGCCTTGGAAAAACATTCTAGGGCCTCCGTAGAAGTTTTCGTCCAACCCTTCTAGGGTGGTCCAAGAGCCCACAACTATAAGTATTAATTAATTATTAAATAGCCCCTTAATTTTAATCAATACCTTTAATCCCAAAACTAATTCCAAATTAATTTATGATTAAATATTAATTAAATAATATGATTTCTAATTATATATATTTTCATAATACATTAATAAATCATTTTTCTATATTAATTTATTTTTTCAAATAATAAATTATTCCTCTTTCTCAATAGGACATCATGTCTAGTTGCTAGTATGAAGGCAACCCTAAAGCACTGTGCTACTATTAATTCAAGTACATACCAATTATAGTTATGGACTTAAACATCTAATCCAACAGTCTTCCACTTGGATAAGTTTAATAACTATAATTGAAAGTATAACTTCAAAATTGACTAGTAAATTGTAGCACTCAAATCCATTGTCAAACTCTAGCCTAGTCAGTAACGTGTCCTAAGATAAGTGATCATATAACCCTCCATTCTGCAAGATATCATGTGGAAAAATGACATGGAACATAATCATTCTCATTGTCCAACAATTTGTTTCCCGATTTCTGATTTGTAATGACAAAGAACTACAATTTAACACATCAATTAAGTTCTAATCGGGCCCGACACATAAGTCAACACCAAATCATCGAGGGGCCCCATATACCACTTTTCTGGTTAAGGCAAAAGGAACTGATAAACATTGACTTATATGATTGCATTATTTAATCAACAAATCCTGCACAACAATACCATATATAACACCAAAGTTTTGATGCATCTACGCGCTATCAATGCACAACCAACTAATAAACAGCAACTCATATATCTCCGTTTAAAGATTATATGATATTATCGACTCATAATTACTCGTGATAAATTCCATAAAGTAATTTACTAAGCGTGGGTTTAATCCAATACTTAAATCGTCATTTCAAAAGTACTTATGAATATTGCAGCAAACCATTGATATGTCTATCCCTTAGACAATCTTCAACCCAATTCATGACAGCCTTAATTCACTACTTACTTCCAAAGTATGATCGAATGTGGATACTTGAAAAATCTAATTATTCAGGAAGCAAAACATGCAGAAGTAAAACACAATAATAAACAATTCAAAAAAGATAGTAAATGATACTCATAAATAAATCTCCATTATTTAATCATCAAATGGCATTTACATTTATTTATTACAAGTTTCTAAATATCTATTTAATCATTAAAACTAATATCACCCTTTAGACTATTGCTCCTCGCATGCTGAAAATGCTTAACCCTACCCAGACTCTTTGTGAAAGGATCGAAATGATTATCTTCAGTTGATACCCTCTTTACAAAGAGGTGTCCTTCTACTCTATGTCTGATAAAGTGGTATTTTCTGTCGATGTGTCTAGATCTGCCATGATCTCTTGGTGCTTTTGTTAAGGTAACAACTCCTTCATTATTACATAAAATCTCCATTGGTTCCTTAATGGATGGCAAAACTCTAAGGTCTCTAATGAAGTTCTTCAACCATATAACCTTCTTCGATGCTTCCTAGCAATTCTGTATTTGGATTCACAGGTAGAATCAACTATCATCTCCTACTTGGAACTTTTCCAAGTTACAACCCTTCCATTAAGCGTAAACACCCAGCCATATTGAGAATGTAAGTTATCTTTGTCTGTCTAAAAGTTGGCATTACTATACCCAGTAACTCTTAAGTCATCACTGGCACCAACCACAAGGACCCAATCCTTATTTCTTCACAGATACTTAAGAATGTTTTTGACCGCTATCCAATGAGCTTTACTGATATTTTCCTGATATCGACTAACCATGCTCAAAGCAAAAGCCACTTCAGGGAAAATACATGTCATAACATACATGATCGATCCAATGGCGGAAGCATATGGAACTCGACTCATTTCTTCTATCTCTGCATCAATACTAGGACTTTGAGTCTTAATCAGTTTGGTATTACTTTGGATAGGAAACTCTCCCTTCTTGGAAGCCTCTATATAAAACACTTTAACACTTTATCCAAATATGTAGACAAAATTGCAAGAATGGTCCCTGTGGTATATCAAACCTAGCAGCTTTGGTCCAAAATGGGTTTGGCTCGCAAGGATGGTCCAATAGTTTCGTTTTGTTGCGAGTTTAGTCCAAAAATTTTAAAACTTTTTATAATGATGGATTTGCCCTTGGTATTTTCCCTTTTTCAATTTTTTTTATTACAGATGTCAAAAAAAGAAAAAGAAAAAAAAGAAAATCTCTCTCTCTCTCTCTCTCTCTCTCTCTAGTTTCAATACCCAAAGATTCAATCCACCATCATCTTCTTCAATACCCTCATCTTCTTCATAAAACCCAACTCCTCACCACCATCTCTCCTTCCAGCCACCATAAATCAACCACCAACACCACGATCAAAAATCAAAGTTTGTGCAATCATCCTTACTCATGCTCAAATCAAATATATATCAAAAGCTCACCATCGGCTCCTCACTGCCCCTTTCTTACAGATCTGAAATGTCGCTCACCTTTGCAGCAGGTATTTAGATTTCAATAAGGTTTTCCGAATCATTTCATTCTTCAAAATCCGATTTTGTTCTTATTATCTATAATCAATCGATGGAGGTTTTCTATTAAATGGGTTCATCCACCCTTTGATCTCTCTGAATCGGTGATTAAGGAAGGGTCGGGTATTGGAAGCCATCAAATCTAACACAAAATGTTGATTTTATTTCTAAATACATACACAAATAGATTTCTGGTGTTGTTTCTAGAACTCAAGAACAACACAACTTTTGGGGGAAAAGTTCTAGAATAACCCTTGATTTTCTATGTGTTTTTCGTTTCTAGAACCAAAAAAACACAGAAAACAAAATTGAAGTTGCATATATACCCAGATATGGAGTGGTTATACAGATGTGGACATGATGTTCGATTACATGACCGGAATTCTAATTGAAAGAAACGAATTGAATATACCTTTTATTGTTTCCAGAATGGTCTCTTGCGGTCTGCTAAGAACCCAAAAAGTGAAGCTTTTTCATCCTAAGAAGTATGTGTGTGTGTGTGTTTTGTTACAATGAGTGTTTGTGTGTGTGTGTTTTTTTTCTTTGGATCATTCATTCTCAGATCATGTATAATCAAAAAGGAGATAGATAAAAACAATAAACATGTGGTGATGGGATTTTGTTTGATTCTATATCTGCAAGTATGAAGCAAGAAGAAAACTATCGATTTGTAGGTTTGAATCAAGAAGAAAATTGATGATGTTTGATTTGGAGGTGTGAAAGTGATAGAGATAGAGATGGTGTTCAAGAAGAAAGCACCTTCTATTTGCAGGTGAAGGTGATGGAGATGGGTTCGACTGTTAAGAGAGAGAGAGAGAGAGAGAGAGAGAGAGAGAGATTTAATTGTTTTTTAATTGTTGTAATAAAAGAAAAATGGAAAATAAAATAATAATGGGCAAATCCATCATTATAAAAAAGTTCATAGGAAATTGGACTAAACTCGCAACAAAATGAAACTATTGGACCATCCTTGCGAGCCAAACCCATTTTGGACCAAAGTTGCTAGTTTTGACATACCACAGGGCCCATTCTTGCAATTTTGTCAAATATGTACTTTAACTAAGTCCAATCAGTCTTCTACTCCTATTTCACAAAATCCTTATTCCCAAAATATTAGCATCCTCTCCCAGATCCTTGATAGCGAAACACTTTCCAAGCCAAGACTTAACCTCTTAGAAAGTTGGAATGTCATTTCCTATGAGTAGTATTTGATCAACATACAATACCAAGAAGGTGACTATACACCCACTAGCTTTGGCATATACACAAGATTCATATTCACTTCTTAAGAAGCCAAACTCTTTAACTTTCTCTTCAAAGAAAAGATTCCATCTACGAGAAGCTTGTTTCAATCCATAGATTGATTTCTCAAGCTTACAAACTCTATTGGGGTACTTAGCATTTATAAAACCCCCTGGCTGACTTATGTAAGCATCCTCAGCTAACTTTCCATTAAGGAAAGCGGTTTTGAAATCTATCTGCCAAATTTCAAAATCATGAAACACATTTATGGCTAGCATAACCCAAATAGATTTAGTCTTAGCCATTGGTGAGAAGGTCTCATCATATTCAACCCCTTGGGTTTGAGTAAATCCCTTCGCAACTAGTCGCTCCTTGAAAGTGTAAAGCTTTCCATCCATGTCGATCTTCTTCATGATGATCCATTTTCACCCAATTGTCTTATGACCTGGTACATTGTCAACCAATTTCCAAAGTTGGTTGTTATACATAGACTTGATCTCACTGTCCATTGCCTCTTTCCACTTGGCAAACGCAGGGCCTGCCATTGCTTTCTTGTAATTAGCAGGTCCGTCCAATGTACAAGTGTGCTATAACTGATAAACATATCACCTTCTAGAGTTACATGGAAACCATATAACACAAGCGGAACACTAACTATAGTTGAACGCCTAAGAGGCAATGACTCGCCAATTGGTTTAGCAAGAATTTCTTCCTCAGGTTGAGTGCTAGTGTTAGAGGTTTCCTTATCATTTGATTCTTGAATTTCTTCAAGATCAATTGTACTCCCACTAGGTTTATCATGTTGGATTTGGTGTCTAAGCCCATAAATATAACGGGTATGTACTTGACCCGATAGTAGCATGGTCCTTTTAAGGTTGCCTTCACCAGTGCAATTTGATAGGATAAATTTTGAGAATAAGGTTATTTATGGTTTATTAATATATTACAAGTATAATATATTAACACAGAATTATTTAATTAGTATTGATCAAGAAGTAATATATTAATTTTGTGATCAAAAGAGACTAATTAAATATATGGGGATTGATTATGTAAATCAATCATTCTTGTAGTGTAGGCTAATGATCCACGATTATGGGTTAAACTAATCCATGGATAGTGCATGGAGGTTAAACCCATGGAGCATGAGAATGTGGAAAGTCATGGGTTATTGGGGTTTAACAAGTGTAACCCTAGCATGTCCAACACAATAAATAGAAACCTCTATAGACCAAATCGGTTGCCTCTTCTCTTTGAGATAAATAGATTATTATTTTAAATCATCCTCTTGCATATTGGTGTTTTTGAACCATTAGAGGCGTCACACTTGAGCTACTCCAGCTTTCAAGGGTCAAGAACTACAAGTCCTTCAAAAGGTATGTCGTCTAACTAGATGTTTTATTCAATTCACAATTTGTATGATAGTTAGGACTATGCTTTGGAAAATTTTAAAATATGCATGTATTGTTGGATAAGGTGTCTAAGTCCATAACTACATTTGAGATGTACTTAACCCGACCCGGCATGGTCCATTTGGGTTGCACTTCACCCGAACAATTTATATGGATAATCTTTTGAGAATAGTATAATTTATGATTTATTAATATATTATAAGTTCTAATATATTTATATGAAATCATATTATTTAATTAGTCTTGATCTAAAATTAATTTAGAATTAATTTAGTGATCAGAAGTGTGACTAATTAAATATGGACTCTTTTATTTATATAGTATAGGCTTAATGCTTATTTAGAATGGGCTAGGCTTGCATGGTAAGTCCATGGATAGTCTATGGAGCTTTAACCCATGGATCTCATGGAAATGAAAGGTCATGGGTAAAAGGGTTTACATGGATGTAACCCTGATCCACCACACTATAAAAAGGAGTCCTTGGCTCTTGAAATGGTACTAGTTTTGTTTGTGAGAACTAAGGGTGGCGATTTCTAGAAGTGTTCAACTATTCTCTCAAGTTTCCAAAGGTTTGTGGTGATTTGTGACTTCCATTTGAGGCATGCACATTATTGGTGCTAGGCTCTCAAACTCCAAGAAATGAAATACTACCAAAAGGTATGTAATCCTACTAGTATTTTATGATTCAAGTACCCCATAACATGCTAGTTAGGAAGCAAACCTTGGAAAATTATTACTCGCATGTACTTTAGAGAAAACATAGATCCAAGGTTTCTAGGTTTGCATGTACACTATAGGAGTGTAAGAATGCTTAAAACCGTTCATTGGTATCATAGCCTAGGCTTGTTTTCAACAATACTTGATGCTACATGTTTTTCCAAAGTTGAAATTCTACATTTCGTGCATTTGACTGCTCACCGCGATGTGGCAGTCTTTACCACGATGTGTTGATGCCCTTGTATGCAGAATTCCAGGGTTTTGCTTGTTATTGGATGAGGATCATTACCCTAAACTATTTTTTCAACCTTAAAACCTATTTTTGGTGTGGTAATGATTATGCTAATCCATTTACAATGGCTATTATCAAAATTTCAAGTCTTATATGTGTCCTTTATGATTCTTGAAGTTGTTTATATTAATGTTCATACACTTATGAGTTTAGAAGATCATAGGAATTATTTGCAACATGTTTGGTAGTTTAATTCTTGATCATGATGTGTTTTAATGGAATCCATAATTTGTCCTCAAGTTATGTATTATCAAAAGTCTTTCTTATAAAGTCCATTATTAAACACATAGGTTACATAAAATGAAAAGTCTATCATTTTAATAAACCATTAACTCATAAGTTATGAAACATGAAAAGTTTTGAATGCTACAAAACTTGCCCTCAAGTTTTGGAACATGTAAAGTCTCACACACTTTGATAAAACTTTAGTTGCAACCCCAAGAATTTTAAAAGTTAAAATTCAACCCTTATACTTTATAATATTATAAGTTTAATAATATTTATATATGTATACGAACAAGTCGTTTTACCGTTACTAGGCCACATTCACGAAGCCTGTTCATAAGGGGGTATAAGGTTGTTGCCTATAAAATGGCAGCTTAATGGGTGTCTACTCTGACCCACCGCTTCTTTGATTGGTGGGTGGTCGTTAGCCGAATGGGTAGGACAAGGACTTTAAATCCTCATTAAAAGTATGATGCATGTAAAGTAACTAAAAGTTCTTTATATATTCCGAATCTTAATTACTTTAGGAAAAATGTGAATAAGGTGATAACCAATGAAATTACACTTTGCACTTTGATTAAGTCGTTAGTGGAGCGTGTATGGTTAACCGACACACTAACATGGACTTAACAGCATAGGAAAAGGGTGGCTTAAAGTTTATCATAGATTAGTGGAGCGTGTATGGTTAACCGGCACATCAGTTAGGTGATAAACATTAAGAGTACCAAGTAATTTGCATGGTTACTTCACACCTTGTTTTGTGATCCTCGGCATCCCAGTCACAAAACCTAAAGGGCACACTCGAGATTGAAACATGCCATTGAAAAGTTTAATGAAAATCGAAGAATCTAAGAGTTTCAAAACCAATTAAAACCTAACAATTTATTTCGTTTTTATGGTGGAAATTGGTGAATTGTCATTCACCTACCTTCAAATATTTTATAGCTTGGATTACGGCATCCCTCTTCTAAGTTATAAAATATTGTGTTGGGTCCTAGCCTTAACATTACATTTATGTGTCTTATTAAGGACTATATTTTATCTGATCTGAACTTATCCTTCTTCTTTTTGAAATGTCTTCCAACAATGTTGCTTCTGGCTTAAACCCTTCCGGCTCTTTCTCTCTCATGAACCTTTGTGGGAGAGTCATCTTCGATGGATCCAACTTGATGGATTGGATCAGGAACATCAGGATGGTCACTCGACATGAGAACAAGGAGCTTAAGGAACTTGATGAGTCGTCTGCTACTCCTGAGGATATCGCTAAATACCAGGTAAATGAGAGAGATGCCATTAAGGTGTCATGCATCATGTTGGCCACATGACAGTCGAGCTCCAAAAGTCCTATGATCACTTCTATACTTTTAAGATGCACCAGGATTTGATGGAAAGATACCATCAGAGTGCTAGTTAATAGTGATATGAAATCATCTCCTCCATGATAACAACCCGAATGAAGGATGCTGAACCCATTACGTGCCACATGTTGAAAATGAAAAGGTATGTAGACCGTTTGTTGAAACTGAATATGAACTTTCCCGAGGAGTTGGCAATTAACATCATTTTGCACTGCATACCTTCGTGTTATGATCAATTCTGAATGACATGCCAAATGAAAAAGGAGGAAGTTACATTTAGAAAACTTTAAGGATTTTGAAGACCGTGGAAAGTGGTCTTAAAAGTAAATTGGTTGTTACCACTCTTACTCCTACCGTGACCTCTGTCTTGGCAATCGGGAAAGGCAAAGGAAAGAAGAGGAAGAGACCTTTGAAGGGCACCAAGGGAAAGTATGTTGGTGGCTCCTCTTCAAGTGGAACCAAGAAAGGTTTTTTCACTCCTTCTACCAACCCTAAAGAGGTTGAATGCTTCTATTGTCATGAAAAGTCGCACTGGGAGCGAAACAACCCAAAATACCTGCAAGGTGTTAAGGATGGGGAAGTAAAACCCAACCATGTAGGTATTTACACTATATTGTCTAATCACTCACCCCATTATAATTCTTGGGTCATTGATACAGGTTGTGGTATTCACATATGTTCTGATTTGCAGGGACTAAGAAGAAGTAAGAATGTGGAGCATGGGAAGATAAACTTGATCATGGGGAATAGGAAAGCTTCACATGTCATCAAGATTGGAGTTTACTCCTTGTTGCTAAGTAGTGGGTTAGTGTTAGATTTAAATAAGTGTGTTACTCTTCTGAAATGGCAAGAAATATTATTTCCTTTCATGGTTTGTACAACCAAGGTTTTTCCTTTTCGTTTAATAATGAATGTGGTGGTATTAATGCTTTCTTTAATAATGTTCTTTATTTTAAAGCATTACCTTGTGATGGTGTGTATGAAACTGTGTCGGTTGTTGATAACCTAGGAAATAATGTATTGTGTATCGATTCTTCCACTAGCTTGGATAAAGCATCATTATGGCATTGTCGTCTTGGACATGTAAGCAAGAAATGCATAGGCTAACTCCAAAAGGATGGAGTCTTGGAGTCATTTGACCTAAAGTCGTATGATAGTTGTGAATCTTGTTTTCTTGGGAAAATGACAAAGTCACCCATCACTGGTACATGTGCTAGGGGTGATGGTTTGTTGGACCTCATACATACTAATGTGTGTGGACCCTTTAGAACTACCACAAGAGATGCTAACAACTTCTATGTGACTTTTACTGATGATTTTAGTAGATATGGATATGTCTACTTAATGAAGCATAATTCAGAATCCTTTAAAAAGTTCAAGGAGTTTAAACAGGAAGTAGATAATCAGTTGGGCGGGAACATTAAGATGCTTCGATCTGATCGAGGTGGTGATTATCTTAGTATAGAGTTCCTTCACTATCTTAAGGAATGTGGGTTGTCTCACAATTGACACCTCCCAGGACAACACAACTTAATTGTGTAGCTGAGAGGCATAATCGAACCTTGATGGATATGGTTTGTTCCATGATGAGTCGAGCTTCGCTACCAATCTCATTTTGGGGGTATGCCTTAGAGAATGCCACCCATATTCTTAATGTAGTCCTTACCAAAATGGTTGCCAAAACACCTAAAGATATGTGGACTGGAAAAGCTCCCAATCTGGACGACATCAAGATTTAGGGTTGCGAGGATTTTGTGAGGCGCGAGACTCATGAAAAGATCGAACTTCGAAGTAAGCAGTGTATTTTCATCGGCTACCCATAGAGATCCTTTGGTTACCTCTTCTACATACCAAGTGATAATGTGGTCTTTGCAGCAAGGAGAGGAGTCTTTCACGAGAGAGAGAGAGAGAGAGAGAGAGAGAGAGAGAGAGAGTTTGTGAGCCAAGGAAACACTGGGTGGAAAATTGACCTTGAAGAAATTCAAGAGTCATGTGGTGAAGGAACCTCAAACCTTAGCAATCTACCTGTGGATGAAACTCATGTTGATCCGACAGAAGAGTTTGTACCTCTAAGGCGTTCCACGAGAGTTAGGAATGCACCTGAGCATTACTATGGTTTCCATATTACTGCAAAAGGTGATACACTTACCAGTTATAGCACACTGGTAAGTCTGGATGAACCTAACAGCTACACGAAAGCCATGGCAAGCTCTAAGGCTGCTAAATAGAAATAGGCTATGGACAACGAGATACAGTCCTTGTGTGACAATCAAGTTTGGAACTTGGTTGACAATGTACCAGGTCGTAAGACAGTCGGCTGCAAATGGGATCTTAAAGAACAAGGCTGACATGGATGGTAATGTACAAACTTATAAGGCGCGACTGATTGCAAAGGGCTTTTCTCAAACTCCGGGTGTATATTATGATGAGACCTTTTCACCAGTAGCAAAGATTAAGTCTATTAGGGTTATGCTAGCCATTACTGCATTTCATGTGTATGAAATATGGAAAATGGATGTCAAAACCACTTAACTTAATGGAAAGTTGGCTGAGGATGTTTACATGAGTCAGCCAGAAGGTTTTGACAGTGCAGAGTATCCTAATAGAGTGTGTAAGCTTAAAAAATCAATCTATGGATTGAAACAAGAACCTCGCAGATGGAATCTTTGTTTCGATGAGAAAGTCAAAGAGTTTGGCTTTTTGAGGAGCGAAGATGAATCTTGTGTATATGTCAAGGCTAGTGGGAGTACAATTAGCTTTTTGGTATTGTATGTTGATGACATACTACTCACAGGAAATGACATCCCATCCCTATAGAAAGTAAAGTCCTTGCTTGGGAAGTGTTTCGCTATAAAGGACCTTGGAGAAGCTGCCTATATTCTAGGGATAAGGATTTTGAGAGACATGAGTAAGAGACTAATTAGATTTAGTCAAAGAACCTATGTGGATAAAGTGTTGAAAAGGTTCAACACCAGAACTCCAAGAAAGGTGAGTTATCGATCTAGAGTAATGCCAGACTAAGTAAGACTTAGAGCCCGAGTACAGAGGTTGAGATATCAGAGATGAATCAAGTTCCATATGCTTCCGTTGTAGGCTCGATCATGTATGTTATGAATTTTACTCGTCCTGATGTGGCCTTTGCATTAAGCATGGTCAGCAGATATCAGGGGAACCCTGGCAAGGATCACTAGACTGCGGTGAAGAACATTCTCAAGTACATGCGGAGGACTAAGGACTGGGTCGTTACCCTCAGTGGGACTGATGACTTGAGAGTAGTGGGGTATAGTGATGTTAGCTTCCAGACTAATATCGATAATTTCCACTCTCAGTCGGGCTGGGTCTTTACCTTAAACGGAAGAGAAATTACTTGCAAAAGTTCCAAGCAGGAGACGGTGGGTAATTCAACTTGCGAATCAAAGTATATAACGGCAAACGAGGCAACAAAGGAGGCTATATAGCTAAAGAACTTCATTGGAGACCTTGGAGTTGTACCAACTATAAAGGAGCATATGGAGATTTTCTATGATAATGAAAGTGCAACTCCTTAGCCAATAAACCAAGGGATCATGGAAGATCCAGACACATGGACAGAAAATACCACTTCATTAGACATCGAATAAAAGAAGGACACCTCGTGGAAAAGAGGGTACCATCGGATGAGAACCCAAAGGATCCCCTCACGAAAGGACTGAGTAGGGTTAAGCATCTCCAACATGTGAGGCGCATAGGGCTAAAGGATGATATTATTTTTTGAAATTAGATAGCTTTGAAATTTGTAAAGTGTAATTGACATTTAATGATAAATAAAAGATGTTGTTTATTTATCAGTAAAGTGTTGCTATCTTTTGTCAATCATTTACTATCATTTCAATTTGCATGTTTTGACTTCCAGAATAATTATGATATGGTATATCATATTATTTAAATTCTCCACAGTCAGTCATATGTTAGAAGTAGATGTGAATCAAGACTTTCATGAGTTGGCTTGTAGATGTCTAAGCTATTGGACATAGCAAGAGTTTCTACAACACTCATGAGTGCTCATAAGTTCTGAGTATTGAATTCAACCCACGCTCACTTGTATCACTTCATGGAATTTATCTCGAGTGATCGTGAGACGGTAATATCATATAAATCATCAAACTTAGAGATATGAGTTGTTGCCTATGAGTTACTAATACATTGATTGTACGAAAAGGCATTGGTAAATCAGTGTTATAAAATGTGCATTTTTGTATGATTCAAAAAGTAGTAGAACAAGCATATGAGTCGAAGTTTATACGTTCCTTCTTGGATTAGAAGCGATATCTGGGCCACTCGATGATTTTGTGTTGACCCATGTACTGGGCCCGGTCAGAACTAAATTGATGTGTTCAATTAAGTTCTATCTCAAACAAATCGGAAATCAGGAAACAAACTGTTGGACAATAATTAAGACATTGTTCCATGTATTTGTCCGAATGATATCTAGAACAGAGGATTATATGATCCCTTATCTAAAATGGCGCTTCATAGTTCATCAGATTTTTCAGAGCTACGATTGTCGATCGGTTCCTGAAGTCATAATCTCAACTATAGTTATTAGACTTATCCAAGTGGGACACTGTTGAATAAGGTGTCTAAGTCCATAACTATATTTTAGATGTACTTGACCCGACCCGACATAGTCCATTAGGGTTGCACTTCACCTGAAAAATTTATATGGATAATATTTTGAGAATAATATAAGTTATGATTTATTAATATAATATAAGTTCTAATATATTAATATGAAATCATATTATTTAATTAGTCTTGATCTAAAATTAATTTAGAATTAGTTTAGTGATCAAAAGTGCGAGACTCTTGTATTTATATAATGTGGGCTTAATGCTTATTTAGAATGCGCTAGGCTTGCATGGTAAGTCCATGGATAGTCCATGGAGCTTTAACCCATGGATCTCATGGAAATGAAAGGTCAGGGGTATTAGGTTTTACATGGATGTAACCTTAATCCATCATACTATATAAAGGAGTCCTTGGCACTTGATATGGTACTAGTTTTGTGTGTGAGAACTAAGGGTGGTGATTTCTAGAAGTGTTCAACTATTCTCTCAAGTTTCCAAAGGTTTGTGGTGATTTGTGACTTCCATTTGAGGCATCGACATTATTGGTGCTAGGATCTCAAACTCTAAGCAATCAACTACTACTAAAAGGTATGTAACTCTACTAGTATTTTATGATTCAAGTACCCCATAACATACTAGTTAGGAAGTAAACCTTGGAAAATTATTATTTGCATGTATTTTAGAAAAAAAATTGATTCAAGGTTTCTAGGGTTGCATGTACACCACAGGAGTGTAAGAATGCTCAAAACCCTTCATGTATAATAGAGAAAACATAGATCCAAAGCATTTAGGGTTGCATGTGCACCATATGAGTGGTATAGTGCTCAAAACCCAACATTGGTATCAGAGCCTAGGATTGTTTTCAGTTATATTTGATGCTTACTAGTTTTTCAAAGCAGAAAAAGTCCAATTTTTTGCCTCTGATTGGTGAACTCGCCGAGTACATCAACAAACTTGACGAATCCACTCAATAACATAGCAACTCGCCGAGTCGAGTTCATGTACTTGACGAGTTGGAGGCTCTATGTGCAAAATTTCGAGTTTCTTCGACTGGTATGGATTTAGAAGACTACCACAAACTGTTTTGGATCATTAGAAATGTTTTTTATGATATGGTAGTGCTTGTACTCATCCAACCACACCATAATTGTCAAAGTTTTAAAATAATTGTTGTTTTTATAGGATAAACAAAATTTCTTTCAAATTTTTGACTAGAAATTATCTAGATTATGAGTTTTGTTAGATCATAGATTATGTGATAATTTTAGTTGTTTGAATAATGATCTAAATGCATTTTAATGACCTCCATAATTTGTCCTCAAGTTATGGAAAATGAAAGGTCTCTTCATTAAAATCAAATTAAACTCATATGTTATGAATGTGAAGAGTTTTGAAAAGTTTCAAAACTTTCCCTCAAGTTTTGGAATTTGCAAAGGCTCATTAAATGAAACTTTAATTCCAAACCTTAGAGTTTTAAAAGTTAAAATTCAACCCTTGTACTTTATACTGTTACAAGTTATTTATATATATATATATATATATATATATATATATATATATATATATATAAGACAAAGTCGGTCTTACCGTTAGTAAGCCTCATTAACAAAGTCGGTCTATAAAGGGGGTATAAGGTTACTCCATGTATATTCCTTAAACTTAATTTCCAGACGAAATTCACTTAATAATGGGAGGTGTCACATTGGGAAACTGAAATCTATCACATTTGCACCTTATATATGAAAGAAAACTCGTGAGGTGGTGCATGATGTGTTTACGGAGATATCACATTGGAAAACTGAATTCTATCATATTGGCATGTTGAATATGAGTTATTTAAAGGGGTTTACGCTCAAATAAGAGCCTTGGTTTGTGTTCACAGTCACCTTTTGGCTGTGAACACCTTGGATCTTATCATTAAATCCATAAACCACATTTTTTAATTGATCTTGAACCGTGAACTTTGCCTTAGGAAGGTTCCATGGCCGTGAACTCCTTTCTAGATTTCCTTTATGGACCGTGAAGAACATCCTAGAATATCTCTTGACTGTGAACACTTTGATCCTTACACCTTTAGGCCGTGAACACAATATCTTTGGATCTCTGGACCATAAACACATTTAAGGCTTCATTCTTTGACCGTAAACACCATGTGGTAGGGTATTTTGCGATTTAAACTTTCATATTTTGACTTATGTCAACATATATTAGCTTATACTTGCTTAATTCAATCATAGTTTTCAATTTAAGCTTAGTTACTAGGTTGTAACATGTTCTAATGGCCATAGGAAATGCAATGCACCAAGGATTGCCATGTAGTTTACACTACTACTTGGTTAAGGTTTAGACCATGCTAAGTCTAAAATTTTCGAATTTTGACATTATCCCCCCGTTAGAGGGAATTTTGTCTAGAAATTAAGTCTAAGGAATATACATGGACGAAGGTGAAAGGTACAAATACTCGTGTTCCATTTGATAACCTCAATAGTTCTTTCTACAATTACTTAGTTTATATAATTGTATATAACTTAATTGAACGGACAGTTAAATGTCTAAATCTGCCTTAAGCCCATAACCAAACAAGGAACACGGAGTAAGGCGGAAATCACACATTCCCTTGCCTGTCAGATATTATTTACATATAACTTTGATGTAAAAACTAAGGAATTATAGAATTAACCACTAAAGGAATTTTGTGTTATACCAGTTTAAACTCGCATAAAACCATTCTGATAAGTAGTTTTAAATCCCCATAAAACCATTCCGATTAGTAGTTTTAAATCCCCTAAAACCGTTCCGATAAGTAGTTTTAAATCCCCATAAAACTGTTCCGATAAGTAGTTTTAAATTCTCATGAAACCGTTCCGATAAGTAGTTTTAAATCCCCATAAAACCGTTTCGTTTTGTTTGTGGAAAGTGATCAATACAATAGTATTTCTTAAAAATAAACTACCGATGAATAATTACCCTAATATTAACCTAGTTAATTAGGGTTAAAATGTGATAAAGTTGTAACCATGTTGGACTAGAATGAACACGACGACCTACTATCATCGAAACAGAATATATGACATTTGTCACCCAATGGTTGGTCTGCGAGACTGTAGCTAGCAGTCAGGGTGTGGGATTGGTAGTCCCATATATATATATATATATATATATATATATATATATATATATATATATATATGTATATATATATATATATATATATATATATATATATATATATAAACACACAGAGAATGCTCGCTCTCCCTCCAAGAGACTCTGGTTACAAAATTGTAACATAGCAAGTATATTGATAAGTCTTGAAGACGTACCATCACATTTTAGTTTGTGTAAATATCGAATTATACCCTTTTCTTGCCAAAGTACTTTAGACCTCATATACTTATCTAGAAAATAGATTTCACGTTTGTTTCAGAAATTATACGTACTATAATTTATATGTTATATTTTATTAGCATGATTTCTCATGAGTGTACCCCTTTGCTCAGCATGATACAAAGGTAATGATACTGACTGAAATACCTTTTATATTCATATATACATACATATATATATATATATATATATATATATATATATATATATATATATATATATATATATATATATATAATTAAGAAGGAAACGACCTTCGGACAAATAACACCACCTTAAGGCCACATCCAAACAAGGAAAAGGAAATAAGGCAATTCATTAGTCCTAAGCCCTTTAAGTCTTATTTATATATCTATACATATATAAACATTATTTTGATAATTATAAGTTTTGAAGAGTTATAAAAACATTTAAAAAAGTTTAACGGTATTCTAAAAAGAGTTTATGTGACTTTTAAAAGAGTTTACATGACTTTAAGCCATTATGGAAGTACTTGGTAATACTTAAAAGCATAAGGAAATCTTTTGTGTGATTGATATCAGAAACTATTATTAACACAATTGAATTGTGTTCAATTTGTACCCCCCCCCTCCCTTAAAAGAATTTAAAACCATTTAAAAGATAGATTATAGGGGTATGAACTCACATTTTTGTGTAGTAATGGTTTTCAATACGGAATAGGAACAGTGTCGTTCGGGCTATATCACCGGAAGTATATCGTGTTCCTAATGGATTTAAAACACATAATAGTGTGTAAATAATATGATCTTTGAAATATAAGTGTTTCATAAACAATAAATTAATATTTATAGTACTTACCAAAATATCTTAAAGATGAAGATTGAAGTATAATCTCCCTGCAAGCTTGGTCTAATTCTTGAGAACGAAAGAAATGTGGTTTGATATTTGAGGGAGTCTGGAAGATGTTTTCGTTACTAAATGTGCAAATGAATTTCATTTTTACCTTACATATTTGAGGCGGTGCATGGTGTGTTTAAAGAGGTATCACATTAGGAAACTGAATTCTATCACATTGGCATGCTGAATATGAGTTATTTAAGGAGGTTTACACTCAAATAAGAGCCTTGGTTTGTGTTTACGATCACTTTTTGGCCATGAACACCTAGGATCTTATCATTAAGTCCATAAAAAACATGTTTGAATTGATCTTGAACCGTGATCTATGCCTTAGGAAGGTTCCATGGTCGTGAACTCCTTTCTAGATTTGCTTTATGGACCGTTAACAACATCCTAGAATATCTCTTGACCGTGAACACTTTGATCCTTACACTTTTAGGCTGGGAACACAAGATCTTTGGATCTTTGGACCGTAAACACATTCAAGGCTTCATTCTTTGACTGTAAACACCATGTGGTGGGGTATTTTGTGATTTAAACTTTCATATTTTGACTTATGTCAGCATATATTAACTTATACTTGCTAAATTCAATCATAGTTTTCAATTTAATCTGAGTTACTAGGTTGTAACATATTCTATTGGCCATAGAAAATACAATGCACCAAGGATTGCCATGTAGTTTACACTACTACTTGGTTAAGGTTTAGACCATGCTAGGTCTAAAATTTTCGGATTGTGACATTATTCCCCCGTTAGAGGGAATTTCATCTGGAAATTAAGTCTAAGGAATATACATGGACGAAGGTGAAAGGTACGAATACTCATGTTCAATTTGATACTCCCATTCTTAACGGAGTCTCACTAACGGGATAGGGATCTGATTAGTCCTTACGGCTTTGTTGTCTAGGATTTCCATGGATTCTTCCACAAAGATGAGGTAATCATTTACCTTGATCTAATCGTGTGGGATAACAAGAGTCTCATCAGATAGATACTTTTTCAAGTTTAAGGTGTGGAAGGTAGGGTGTATTTTATTGAATTCTCAAGGTAGTCGGGGCTTGTAAGCGACTGGACTAATCCTAGAAAGAATCTCAAATGGTCCTATGTACCTTAGATTTGGTAATCCACGCTTTCCAACCATATCCTTCCCTTCTGGGTGAGACCTTCACAAGGCGTTGTCCACAACCTGCAACTCCAAGGATTTTCTCTTATTGTTGGTGTAGCTTTTCTAAGTGACTCTTGGAGTTTCATGCTGCTTCCTAAATCATACTCTCTTCTCGGTAGTTTTTCAGATGAATTCCAGACAAGCGAAGGTGTCTTCTGGAATTTGAACCTCTAGCTAGTTGCGTGTTACCTACTCTAATCCAGTGCAGAGAGGATATGCACTTGCGACAATAGAAGGTTTAGAATGGAGCAACTTTAAATGCTAGCATGGTAAATGACTCGACTAGTTGGTAAATAGGTATCCCATGCTTTACCAAAATCGATTACATATCCTCTCAACATGACTTCAAATGCTTGAATCATTCTCTTATGTTGTCTATCGGTTTGTGGACGGTAGGCTATACTCATGTCTAGCCTAGTTCCTAGAGATTTCTGAAGTGACTGACTGAACTAAGAGATGATTGTATTATTTCTAACGGAGATAATAGATATTGTAACACCATGCAGTCTAAATAATCTCTCGGACACACATTCTAGTTAACTTCTCAATTTTTCCTATTTCTTTAAATTGGCAGGAATTGTGCGGACTTGGCTAATCTATCGATAATCATCCAAAATGGCATCAAGTCCACCTATTTCCTTGTGTAACTTGATTATGAAGCCCAATATAATCCGCTACCACTCCCACTCAAGTATCTCCGGTTGTTGTTTTAGTAAGCATGTGGGCTTTTTCTCTAAAGTTCATCATAACACTCATACTTGACTCATCCACCATCACTTCGTGTATACAAATCGTATATAATTTAGATTTGACAAAATGTTCGGATGGGTGACTCTACCCTAGGTCCACAACCAGACAAGGAACAGGAGATAGGGTGAAATCACACATCCTAAATTTTGTTGAGTCTAAATTATACACCACTCTCGCGTATACACTTAGTAGCGATAGATTAACCTAATGAGTTCTTAGTCTTTATTCTTGAACTTGACCTACGGTACAAGTGATCTTCCTATGAGACCTATTGGGAATACTTCAGTGGTCGCTGATTTCTAAGACTTCTTTGGTGCATTTCGCTTCCAGTTTTCTATCTACTAAGTAGGCTAGAAAGTGTGATACCCCTCGCATGGGTACTTATGATGTTTTGAAGTGATAGATGATATAAGGTTTTGTGTTATGGATTGGAAGAATTTCATCTGATGGCTGATTAAGGAAAAATTTCTTTTACACAGCATAAGCATTTTGCATGGTAAGGACCAAACCAAACCATGTCGAATGATGATGTCAGAACTTTTCGACGAAAATTAGATATTAAGTCGATCTGGAAGAAATGATTACTAGGATGCTGAACTATCCTATGTACACAAGTTTTCAGCACTTTCGGTTTTATTCTGTTATTATTGCTGCAAACCCCCCCCCCCTCCCCTTTGATTCGAAGATGGCGAGTACTTAACAATATGAGGGTTCTGATAATTTGAAATTATGGACTTTCATGAAAAGATCCCTACTAGGTTTCTCTATCATCGCTTGGTGTACACAATTCATGTTTAATTAAGATTGGTAAGACAATTAACTAAGCAACCATGCCCTAAATCCACAACCAAATAAGGAACAGGAAATGAGGCGGAATCACTCACTCTAAATCTACAAATCTTAAATATAAATGACTCTAATGTATACACTAAGCCATCATAGCTTACCTGCTAGGGTTTGCAGTTTTATATGAGTATTGTGATTTGGTTCGAATGAAAGAATAATCATAATTATAAATAATTATTAGGGTTTGGAAGCATACCAAAACATAGCAGGGTTCTTTGATGCTTCCCAATTCTCTGGGTCAAACTCCTCCTGCTCCCCCGTCATTCTTCTATGTTGGATAGTCCCTCTTAAAATGTCCTATTTCACCACAAAGATGACATATTGGACTAGTTCCAACCTTGGTAGCTAAAGTGATGAACTCGACTTGAGTCCTACAGATGCGGGCGGTGTGCCCCTTCATGTTGCATCTATTGCAATGTAACACACGGCAGATTCCATGATGATGGTAGTTGCACTTGCTGTGGTGTGGGAGGTTTCCTAAGTACGATGTGGTCGGTGTTGGGATAGCAGGGCTGATAAGGATATTGACTGCCTCAGTTTGTTGCCCTTTGGTAGGTCCTTGAGTGGAACTACTCCTATTCTCGTTCTCAAAATTTCATTTCAGGATATTAGGTTTGTGGTCTGGAGTGTCTTTACAAATAGGCACTCATTGCTAAAATTAGTTATCACCATGATCGGGCTTTCCGATCACATTTCCACTAACATTTGCGTTGTTAGCATTAGGTTGAGACATGACAGGTGCTACGGCTGCTGAGACTGACGTTTGAAACGTAGCCGTATCTATCTGAAGGATTGGTGTTTTACCAGAGGGTGGGTTATGTTTCTTCGGATGCATGATTTGGTTATAAGATAAGAAAATGAGCTCGTGAGTGATTATGGTTGGATCCAGATGTATTCTAATCATTTATATGAATATAAATTTTTTGTTTCGTTATACTGATCTCAAAGGTTCGACCTACATCCCTATGATGCAGTCCTGGTAAAGAGTAGAAGTAAGTTTCTAGAATGGTTATTAGACGAGTGTCATCCGAACTAAGTTAACTTTGGTTTGTGGATATCATGATCCGACCTTCGAAAAGATTTGATAGTAATTCATAATAGAGTCTACATAAAATATACTTATTTATTTGAGAAATAATCACTCTCGATTGAGATTTCGTGATCTGATTTATTGTTATTAGCCGTGACAGGAAAGAAGATAAGATCGAAACCTAATGTGAGTACTGAAATCACTAACTCACTAGGTTGGATTAATTTATTTGTTATTACCGTGGTGAAAAGACACTCAAACACTTCGCATGTAACACGCATGGTTTTCCTCTTTTCTCAGCTCTATTTCGGACGGTAAGGATTTGTTCTTTCTTTGTATCTATTTGGTGTCCTTCTAATCCATAAGTATATTGAATTTCTATGTCGTCTTACTTCCGATTCTAACACTGATCCCCATTACTTCATAATGGAGAGTTCGAATCCTGGAAGTTCATGCGAAATTCTAATCGGTGCCCTTAGTAAGGTAAAGGCACTTAATGACTTCTATAGTTTCTTTACTCTTCATCTGTTTCTTTCTCGAAATTCTCCTAATGAAACTTTGTTGGATCCTCGCTGATTCCTCTGTTGGTTGTTGCAGTGACTATATCTATCTAAGTGGTTTATATGAGAATGGGAATGTCTAAAGAATCTATAAGATTAATAAAGCTTAAGTTTTTATGAAGATGATCCTTTCTGGTCTTTCTATAATCACTTAGTGTGTACAAATTATATAGAATTCAAATCAAAGAGACCTTTGAATAAGTGATTCTACTCTAAAACCACAACTAAACAAGGAACAGGAAGTAGAGTGAAAATCACCTATTCCAAGTCTATAAAATCTCAACTATATATGACCTTAAAGTATACACTTAGTAATTATAGACTTACCACAAAAGGTCTTTTAATAGTTCCCTAAGTTATTTATGGCACCTAAAATACTTCTATGGTATTTTAATTATAAGTTTGATTCTTGAACTTTTAGACATAAGAAGTTGATATGTTTTCAGTTTTATTGTTATAGCATCCTAAAATACTCCTACAATATTTTAACCTTATGTTTGGTTCTAGAAATCTTCTGGTACCTAGGTAAGTTTTAGACTTGTTGCAACACTACAATCACTCCAAAACACATGTTGGACATATCTCAAATGAATATAGTTGATCAGGCTATATTGATCCCATATATGATTACATAACCGCCCAGGTTTAACCGTAATGCCCAACATCCAAATACTTTTGTTTTGTTCTTCTTTTGATACTCATTCTAGTATATATATTATGCATGTACTTATACTTTTAAAAAATATTGTTATATTTTAAAGTATAATTCTTGGTTAGAATGTTTTTATCTTAATGTGTTTATAGTTGTATATCTTTTATGACTGATATACTAAGTTCACTATAAACAATGCTCTGATACCAATCTGTCACAGCCCCAAACCAGAATGGAGGAAACATTCGGGGGTGGAGGATGTCATGTCAAGTATCACACCACATGCATTATAGTAATCAAGGTACAACAACCATTGCATTAATAAGTATAAGTTTTATATAAGTGTTTAAACATTACATATTCAAACTGATGGGTTTAATACAAACAATCCTATGTGTGCATGCAACCCTAGTATTGGATCTATGTTTTCACTATTAGTTATACAGCTTTATGAACACCAAAAGAAACCTGGCATGCTACTATAATTTTCGAAATTCATATATAAAGCTAGAATACATACCTTTTGTTGTTATATAGCAATAACAACTAGTTCCTTGAATTTCCTTAGCTCTTGAAAGCAAGTACCACAAGTGTAGTACCTCTAATGGAGTCACAAACACCATATGCAACTTGGATGAAGAGGAGAAGAAAAGGAGGCACCAAAAATGGCTGGAAACCCTAATAGAAGTGTTGTCCACGTTTTGGAGCCTAAGGGGTCCTTTATATACTTGTGTGGGCTGCTAGGGTTTCAGTCAAAACCCTAATGGACAGCTTAAACTCTAAGCAGCCCATGGAACCTTCTGGATAAGGCTATGGACGAAAATATGATGGGCTTCCATCATAATTTCGTTCACCCCTTACTCCTTTAGCATTCCTTAGCCCAATAACTCAATTATCCAATAATTGCAGTCCAGTCCCCTAAGTTTAATTAATCTCTTTTAGCCACAAAATTAATTAACAATTAATTCTTGACTAATATTAATTAAACAATATGATTTCTCCTTTAATATATTATTCTCATAATATATTAATAAATCATATTTAAACCTTTCTCTCCTTAAATCATCCTACATATTGCTATGGTGAAGGCAACCCAAAAGGACCATGCTCATAATCGGGTCAAGTACATACCAAAATAGTTATGGACTTAGACACTAATCCAACACAAACATCAAAGTAGATATGGTAAAAGACAAAAGACACAGCACGATGCTAAGCTATCTTCTCAAAAACTTCGGGAGTGTACATGTCTACTAAATTCCTTAGAATACAAGTTATTTTTAAAGAGAGGATCAGCGTTTAAGCTGGTGAGTTCATAAGTATATTAGTTATCTATAGTATACTCCAAGTTCTTGGAAAAGTTCGTCTGTTCTTCCAGAAAATCCTATAGTTTCTGATATGATAAAAATGATAACCTCAATAGTTCTTTCTGCAATTACTTAGTTTATACTAATTATATATTACTTAATATCAAACGGACAGTTAAATGTATGAATCTGCCCTAAGCCCACAACCAAACAAGGAACAGGAAGTAAGGCGGAAATCACACATTCCCCTCCCTATCGGATATTATTTATATATAACTTTGATGTATAAACTAAGGAATTATAGAATTAACCACGAAAGGTCCTTTGTGTTATACCAGTTTAAAGAAACTGAATGACTACGTTCCAGAAAATCTTATATTTTCTGCTTTACAACTGATAAGTAGTTTTAAATCCCCATAAAACCGTTCTGATAAGTAGTTATAAATCCCATTAAACCGTTATGATAAGTAGTTTTAAATCCCCATAAAACCATTCGGATAAGTAGTTTTAAATCCCCATAAAACCATTCTGATAAGTAGTTTCAAATCCCCATAAAATTGTTCCGATAAGTAGTTTTAAATCCCCATAAAACCGTTCCGAAAAATAGTTTTAAATCCCCATAAAACCATTCCGTTTTGTTTGTGGAAAGCGATCAATACAGTAGTATTTCTTAAAAATAAACTACCGGTGAATAATTACCCTAATATTAACCTAGTTAATTAGGGTTAAAATGTGATAAATTGTAACCATGCTGGACTAGAATGAACACGATGACCTACTAGTGTTGAAACTGAATATATGACATTTGTCACCCCATGGCCAGACTGCCAGACTGTAGCTAGCAGTCAGGGTGTGGGATTGTCAGTCCCGTATAGATCTATACACACATTGCCCGCTCTCCCTCCAGAAGACTCTGGTTACAAGAATGTAACATAGCATGTATATTGCTATGTCCTGAAGACGTACCATCACATTTTAGTTTGAGTAAAGATCGAATTATACCCTTTTCTTGACAAAGTAGTTTAGACCTTGTAGACTTATCTAGAAAATTCATTTCACGTTTTTTTCATAAATTATACGTATTATAATTTATACGTTATATTTGATTAGAATGATTTCTCATGAGTGTACCCCCTTTGCTCAACATGATACAAAGGTAATGATAATGACTGAAATAACCTTATATATATATATATATATATATATATATATATATATATATATATATATATATATATATATATAGGGTTAAGCTCAAATGAGAACACTATTTAGTGTGAGAACGTGAGAACACTACTTTATGTTACTATTCTACTATGAAATTTGTATATACAACGATATGACATTATTCATCAACAAATATACGAACAATCACACATTAATATTCACATTAAAATTTTGTATGTACAACTTTATGACATTATTCATTACCGAATATATGAACAATCACATATTTAACATTCACATTAGAATTTACTAAATTACTACACATATATATAAATTTTATAGTAGAATAGCAATATAAAATTGAATATATTCATATTATAATTACTACAATAATATACATATTAAATTCATAGTAGAATAGTAACATAAAGTAGTGTTCTCACGTTCTCACCTTAAGACCACATCCAAACAAGGAAAAGTAACTAAGGCAATTCATTAATCCTAAGCCCTTTAAGTCTTATTATATATATATATATATATATATATATATATATATATATATATATATATATATATATATATATATATATATATAAACATGATTTTGACAATTATAAGTTTTAAAGAGTTATAAAAACATTTAAAAGAGTTTAACGGTATTCTAAAAAGACTTTATATGACTTTTAAAAGAGTTTACATGACTTTAAGTCATTATGGAAGTACTTGGTAATCCATAAAAACATAAGGAAAAATTTTGTATGATTGATATCACAAACAATTATTAACACAATTAAATTGTGTTCAACTTGTATTCTGCCCCCCCCCCCCCCCCCGGTTAAAAGCTTAAATGGTAGATTATAGGGGTATAAACTTGTATTTTAGTATAGTAACGGTTTTGAATACAAAATAGGAAAAATTGACATTCGGGCTATATCACTGGAAGGATGCCATGTTCCTAATGGTTTTAAAACACATAATAGTGTGTATATAATATGATCTTTGAAATATAAGTGTTTCATAAACACTAAATTAATATTTATAATACTTACCAAAATATCTTAAAGGTGAAGATTGAAGTATAATCTCCCTGCAAGATTGGTCTAATTCTTGAGAATGAAAGAAATGTGGTTAAGAGTCTCGAAGATGTTTTCGTTACTAAATGTGCAAATGAATTTCATTTGCACCTTATATATGAAAGAAAAATCATGAGCTGGTGCATGGTGTGTTTACGGAGGTATCACATTGGGAAACTGAATTCTATCACTTTGGCATGCTGAATACGAGTTATTTAAGGGGGTTTACGCTTAAAGAAGAGCCTTGGTTTGTGTTCACGATCACTTTTTGGCCATGAAAATCTTGGATCTTATCATTAAGTCAGTAGACCACATGTTTGAATTGATCTTGAACCGTGAACTATGCGTTAGGAAGGTTCCATGGCCGTGAACTCCTTTCTAAATTTGCTTTATGGACCATGAACAACATCCTAGAATATCTCTTGGCCGTGAACACTTTGATCCTTACACCTTTAGGCCATGAACATATTCAAGACAACGCCTGATGTATTAAGAGATACATTTTTTGTATACCCGTAAAAAGAAAACCAAGAACGTGACATGTGTCATATCATACTTTGTTTTATCTCTTTCGGGACGACATGAATTTTTTTAAGCATCTAACAAAAATAAAATACAACAACAAAAGTTTAGAAATAAATAAAAATAACAAAAATCTGATTTGGACATGAAAAACCACATCATTTTAACCGCAAACTGCACTAACTCATTTTTTGGGTAAAAAACCGAAATCGCACCAAAATAACCGCAAAACTGCACCGAATAAAAACCGCAAATTTCGTTTTTTCAATATAAATAACCGCAAGTTGCGGTTTAGTCTAAAATCTGTACCGAACCGTACTATGCTCACTTCTAATATTGATCAACTTTCTAATATCACGATCATCAACAATAACATAATAATACAGTTCCTCGGGATAGTGATAAGACATACTAACTTTTGATTCATCTGAATACAAATCTTACTTTTCATCAAATAAAAAAACTTCAGTAAATATGGTGGTCTCGTAAAATTCTACACCATAATAAAATATTCTCCACATGTATCATTGTGGCCATACATATGATAGTTTGGAATTAACAAAAAATTTCATCTTCAGTTAGTGATAAGCAAAACGAAATACTCAGTTGAACTTAAAGTAGGATTTTTAAAAGAAAATTATTAGAGAAAAAAAATTACATTTAATCCAAAAAATAACATATTTTTCAATATATTGGTAAAAATATGTATGATATAATAATCAAAACCAATATAAAATAGCTGTCAACTTCTACCAAATAATAATCAACTACCAAAAAAGAAAATTTAAAAATCATGGAACCGTATTGTACGGCCTAAAACCGTATGTTTCAAAAAAAAAAAAAAAAAAAACGGTTTGGGAAAGAGTATTACTCGGAGCAGCATACCGTAGGTTTCCAGATGGGTTACGGTTTCGCTACAAAAAATAAATTCTTTTTTAAGTGAAAAGTATGCGTTTTTTAGTAAAATATGTTTTTAGTGGTTATTTGTTTTATTAAGTAAGAAATCATTAGTCTATTTGGCTAGATTAGACATTTTCCTTTATAATAATCCTCTAACTCTCTTTAATAATATAAAACTGTGGATATATTTACGCAGAATTTAACGATTTTTTTTTCTACCAAATACCAAATAAGTCAATTTCTTTATCTTTAAATGGGTCAAAGTTCTTGATAAAAAACATAGTAGCGCATTTATTGAAGAGATGCATTTGTCTTGCAGTGACGAAGGAAAAAGGCTGAGTGGGCTGGTGTTTGTTGGTTTGGCTTTATGACTCTGCTTGTCCTTTTATGCACACCACCATTCCTTACCCTTCTCACCTTCATTTATTTATCATTTCTTTCCCACCCCTACCCTTCTCATCTCTCACCATTTTTTCTCTCTGAAACTACATTCAAAACAAGCATAACAAAGAAAGAGGAAGCTTTTTTCTTTTGCGGGGAATGTTGTCTGGCTCGAGGCCACTAGAAAACCTCATGTAGATATATATATGTGTGTGTATCATCATAGTCAACGCAATGGTTATTCATGTTCATGTTCATTGTCTTCGTTGACTAGCGATGGTGATAAATCATTCTTGATCTGGTGTCGTCGGACCAGGCTTCATTCCCCCCAACTGTGGCTTCCTGTGTTCTAAAAGAGCCGATCTTTCTTTACACTACAAACTCCCATCACGAAAAGATTGGATGATTGAGGTGGGTTTGTGTTTATTCTTTGGAATCAAGGTTTTTTGTAGCTTGTTTTTATGATTTTTGGTTGTGGATTTTGCTCGGTGATGACAGATGAAGGAGAAGATAGGTGTAATGATGAAGAATTTTGTTCGACTGTAGTTTAACTCTGTCAAATACCCAGAAAAACAGCATCCTACCAAAAAGGTTTCTAATCATTACTACTCTACGAAATCTGAAAACTAATTGGAAAGGGATTGTGAGTTTGGACTTTGGACTGCTATATTTTGTCGGTCTTTTAAACACTGATTTTGCCATCATGATGGTTTCAAAAAGAATCTGGATGATGTCTTTTAACTCCTTTTATGCCGATGGTATCCCATTTGACTTTTTTTAAAATCCTACTTCATCATCATTACCTTATGATTGATACCATAATCTTTCTAAACTAGGGTTTTCATTTTGCATGCATATCTCAGAATTAAAAATTTGTAAGAAGACGCATTAAGGATCGAGTTAATGTTCTTGATTCAATTATTGATGTGCTCAGAATCTTGGATTCATGGCCTATCAAGAAACCTATAGCCCTAAGTTGGGTATTTTCTTTACCAAATGTAGTCGCTAACTTTGTTTTTTAACCTTTTTTTTTTTCGTTTCGTTGTTTTATTTAGTATTATTTTCATGGATTAACAAAAACTATGAATGTTTGTGAACAGCTTGTGTCTTGGGGAAAGTATAAAAGAGTGATATACAGCAGTGTTTTAGATTTGAATTCTTTCACTAACAACTGTTTATGAACCCTAAAATTTGCAATTGCAGTGTACTGTTTTGACTTTTGATTGATTTGATTGCCTTGGATGCTGCATAACTTTGTCCTCATCATCAACATCAACAGTTGGCTCTTATAACTTGTAACCCAACTCATTTTTTAAATATCTTTTCAAAGTTTTCTTGAAACTATAGGAGATGTTTTAAATATTGTAATCAAAGCAAGGACACCCAAAGTTTAATATGAAGCCTGCATTTGTTGGATAAAAGGGTTTGTCATCTTGGATTTGTTGAATTAAAAGAGTGTGGACTTTGTGCTGTCAAAAAAAAAATAATAAACTAAATAAATAAATAAAAGTGTGGACTTTGAAGTGAGTGTAGAAGAAGATATGGGTAAAGCATATGCATAGTCTGTGGTCATATCTCATATATGCATATAACTTTTTGAGGTTTTCATGAAAGTGGCAAAAAAGGAATGAGATTGCAATAGAGAAGAAGTTTACAAGTACATAATGATGTTTCGTGTTTGTGTATATGTATTTAATTTGACTAAACTATTTGACTTCTATCTTATTTTCCTTGTGTTCATTAATCATAATAATATATGTTATACAGTCTTTTTAAAATCGTAGTAAGAATAACTTTTGAGCCTGCTTAATGCACGAAGTTGGATGCGGTATTATTTCAATTGCGAATCACCAATGATAGTCCTCTTTAAACATAACTTTTTTTTTGTGGGGTAAACATTTAAGATTCTATTTTAAAATTTTATAAGACATTTAAGATTCACTACCAGATGGACAATTTATGAAGTTTTACCCTTATTTAAAATAATAATAATAATAATAATAATAATAATAATAATAATAATAAAGGTCTCTATGTGTGTGCAAATCAAACCCATCTTATTTTTGTGACTTTTGGCTTCCTTTTTTGTTTCTACTCTCTTCTCCCCTTTCTTGATTAATCTTTTTGATAGATATAACAAAAGGATTAATAGTTTCATTGATCCAACCCTTAAAAATCGATTCGAAATCGCCTTCATTCAGGTACACTATTCGATCGGATTAGGTCGACTTCATTGAGATGAACCTCGATTGGACCCATGGAATGAAATTGATTATCCCAAATTAGATCGACTATAAGCGTGAATTTATGCTACTTGAAGAGCCATTTTTTTCTTCAGTATTCTTCCGGAAAGAACATACCTAATCTTCAGTTGCGACGGATTCACCGTCTTTGACACCATGGGAAACCTCATCTTTCGAGTCAACAGCTATACAAATGCTAACAAGGACGAGATTGTTCTCATGGATGCCTCCGACCACTTTCTCCACACCATTCAATGATATGTTCATACTCTGAAATAAGTTTGCAAATCCAGATGATAGTGAATTGGATGGAAGGCATTAGCGATTAGGGGAGTCCCTGGAAAGAGATGGTCTAAACCCATGGGGTTGCAACTGTTTATGAACCACGGTGGGATCATCTTCAAGGTTTATCTTGCCGATGACTACGTTAAATGTGTGAAATGGAGTTTGTTGTCATATCTTTCAAAGGAGGCCATAGAGAAAATGACATCAGAATCTGGAGGCGCTATAAGTTTCTCTGGGATATCAGGTTGATATAAATCACTTCCCTGGTTACAAGAATTTGCCTTCTTATGAAACAATCATGATTGATTTCTTCTTGAATGTAAAGAAATTACAGGAGTTGGGGAAGATGAACAAGAAGGAGATCAACGACATGATTGATGAAACAAAAGTTATATTTTCTATTTTATTTTTTAGTATTAGTGTATGATCTAGTAAATCGATGGGGATTTCTAGTTTAGATTTGTTTTGTAATTAGTTTGACCAAAAAAATTAATAATAACCAAGCCAGAAAGACATAGGTAGGGTTAGTTGTGGATTCAAGAACAAGTAAGATTTTTAATTTCAGGGGATAATGATTAATGAGGAAGAGTGTTGAACATTGAGAATTAGGTTGAGTCTCATGTTTTCTGTTTCCTAGGTTTCGTTTTTTTTATAGTTAAAGTGCACACACACACACACAGAGATAGAGACAGAGAGAGACAGAGAGAACTTTAATATTAAATAATTATTATTTTCTTTTTTTTTAAATAAGGGGAAAACTTCATAAATGGTCCATGTGGTAGTGAAAAGACAAAAATGTTCTTCACTTAAAGGCTAAAAGCTAACAGACTTAGCAAATATGATCATTTATTAAAAGTTTTAAAACCAAATGGGACCATCTGTAAGATTTTTAAAAATTAAGGACTAAACTTCATATTTTCAAATACCACAGTGACCATTTTTTAAGTTTTGTCATTTTATAATAACCATCACCAAAAATATAAACTAACTCAAAATATCCGAGTCTTTAATTTGATACTAAACTTATACAAATATGACATTTAACCTTATCTTTTGAAATTATATTTCTTTTTAAATGAAAGTGACTATAAATATCTTACTAGTATCTACCCATTGGTATGGTGAGAAGACTCACCTCTTGAATGTTAGAATGATAAACTGACGTCACATATATCATACACTACTTCCTCTCAACTACTTATAATCATCAAATGATTAACTTACACAATCCCATAAATACCCCCAGATTCGACCATGTCTAAAGTCAAAGTCCTCAGTGAAGGTCAACACTCCATGTCGACCTCAACTCGTCGAATACCACTAGCCACTCATCGAGTTCCTTGTATAACTCATCAACTCGCTGAGTCGCTTGAGTGACTCGTCGAGTTTAATAATGTTTGCAGCTGTAAAATCACAACCGCAAACTCCTGACCGCAAACCCCTCCAGTCAAAAACCCCTCAGTCGTAAACTCCTTGGCCGACTCGTCGAGTTAATTAAAGAACACGTCGAGTTCCTTTAGTCCTTTTCGTTTTCGGCCTTTTCCAGTGGGATCTAGAGTCCCAAACTTCAGATCTAGCCTTCCCTAGTGTAGATGTCACGTAAAGTTGCAAACTTTAGGGCTATTAATGACCTTTATATATGGGGGAAACGCCGATATTAGGGTTTCTTCTCTAGAGCTCCAACTCGCCGAGTCGGACCTTCCGACTCGCCGAGTTGGTCCCGATCTGCATCCATAGTGAAATGTCCCTACTCGACTAGTTGTACTCCCAACTCGCCGAGTCCATGCACCAAAAGCCCTGAAATTAACTAAATCAAATAATACCTGGAATAGGTGTTACAAGTCACCCCCACGTGAACTAGACTTCATCCTCGAAGTCTACTGACCCAAACAATTCAGGGTAGTGTTCTCGCATCTCCTCTTCCAACTCCCAAGTCCATTCAGAGCCTCTTTGGTGCTGTCATTGCACCTTTACCAAGCTTATTTCCTTATTCTGAAGACCCTTGGTCTTCCTATCAAATTGAAACCGCCTTCTCAATATAGTTCAGACTCTCATCCACCTAAATGACGTCGAACGAAACGATTGTGGATTCTTCCGTGACAAACTTCCGAAGCTGAGACACGTGGAAGGTGTTGTGAATCTGGCTTAGCTCCTCTGGCAGATCCAAGCAATACGCCACCTTGCCCACACAGGCCGTGATCCTGTACGTGCCTATATACCGAGGCCCCATCTTGCCCCTTTTCTGAAACCTAATTATCCCTTTCTAGGGCGACACCTTCAGTAACACAAAGTCCCCCACCTGGAACTCAAGTTCTGGTCGTCGTCGATTAGCGTAGCATTTATGACAGCTCTGTGCGACCCTAATTAGGGACCCCGCTGTCTTGTGGCTGAATGCATCAGCCACCACGTTGGCCATCCCTGGATTGTATAGGATCTCACAATCATAATCCTTTAGCACGTCCAACCACCTCCTCTGTCGCATGTTGAGGTTCTGCTAATCGATCAAATACTTTAAGCTCTTGTGAACGGTATAAATGGTGAACAGTACTCCATACAAATAATGCCTGTAAATCTTGAGGGCAAACACCACTGCCCCCAGCTCCAGGTCATGAGTGGGGTAATTTGTGACATCCCCAATTTCATGGCCAGAAAATACTGATTTGTTGATGCTTGCTTTTAAAATCAGAGTAATCTTTTAAAGAAAACAGTTGCGGAATTTGTTCCCAAAACATGATATGATAATAACTTATCAAAACATTTCTCAAAGAGAATGTATTTTTATTTAATAACAAAACCTCAGGATGTCATGTTCCGATACAGACATATAAGCATAAACAGAACTTACATTCAATTACACTAATGATTTATATCTCCTTTATATCTCTCTGTGAAATATGTCTTCATATCGATACCTGTGATGCAAAGATAACTGAGTGGGTCAGGCTTGGGAGCCTGGTGAGCATATAGTGTTTTCATCCAACAATGTTATATCATATATTTATAAATATAGAACATCAAAACTTGTACAATTTCACCACATAAAGGCAACTCTTATCCCACCCCATCGATCCTCACAACGACAAGATCTAAACTCTCGTATCTAAAATTTTCCTCTTTACCCAATCCCTACTCACGGATCTAAAACTATTATCCTTACCCGATCCATACTCACAGATCTAAAACTAACCTTTTCCCCTGATCGATACTCACAGATCTAAAACTAACCTTTTCACCTGATCCATAGTCACGGATCTAAAACTAACCTTTTCACCTGATCCATAATCACGGATCTAAAACTAACCTCCTGATCTGATCCATACTCCCGGATCAATAATTGTACCCAATCTATACTCCTAGAATAGGGACAATTAACTATACCTTAATCCTGATCTGATCCATACTCCCGGATCAATAATTGTACACAATCCATACTCCCGGACTAGGGACAATTAACTTAGTCTTAATCCATACTCCCGGACTAATAACAAGTTTTATCTCTTTACCTGATCCATACTCCCGGATCTAAAACTAACCTCTTGGTCTAATCCATACTCACCCTTTTATCACACACCAACTATCTCATCCACCCATGTTCTACCCAACATATTTGTAGATATAAAATACATATATACAATTTAACTCATTTAAAAACTACATAAAACATCCATTCCACACTCATCTCAAATAAAACACAACAATATATAAACACATAGCACGTATTTTATAATAAATACTTCATATTTATGTGTTAGAAGAAAGTAACCACACACTAACTTGATTAGAAGATGATCGAACAGCACTACGGCTTGTAGGAGTAGTATTCTTCGGTAGATCTGGAAGATCTTCACAAAAACCGGGCTCCTCGTCGGCAGAGCTTCGGCTTGGGAATCGCACTTTTCAGGATCTTCGGGGCTTCGAGACTTGCTTCGGGGCTCGGGAATGATACCGGGGCTTCGAGATATTTCTTGCACGAAAAACGATGCAAAAGCGCGATAGAAAGGGAAGAAATGAGAAAAGAAACTCGGCAACCTCGACTTCCTTTTATAGGGGCTCGAACCTTCGATTACGTTGGGCGTAATCTTAGGTACGCTGGGCGTAACCTGGATAAGCCCGGTAACTCCCCTCCTTTGGATAATATCGGAATTTTTATTTAAATTCAATACTTTAATTATTTAATAAACTTCAAAAATTCATATCTTCCTCATACGAGCTTCGTTTTCGACATTCTTTATATCCCTACGTAGGTGAGACTATGATCTACAACTTTCGTTTAGACTCCGTCGGCTAATTTTGAATTTATTTTTATTATATTATTTTAGTAGGCCGGGACAGGAAAACTCCGTTATAAATTCATAACTTCTTCATCTGACGTCCACTTTCGCCTATCATTTTATCGTTTCACTACAATTGACGAGATATTCGATTCTCATTTAGATTGTTTTGGCTAAAAACCGCTCAATCTCAAATCGAGTATTCGGGCTACATACCGCTAAGTCGAAACTTAGAAAAATCATAACCTCCTTATACGAAGTCAGATTTTGACGTTCTTTTTATGCACGCTCATGGTTTAACGAACTCTACGACTTTAGTTTAGATTGATAAGGCTAAATATCACTCTAACATAAATTCACTTTTTACGTCATTGAGAATCGTGCCAATTCTGTCGCGAAACTTCGATAGGTCATAACTTCTTCGTTATAACTCGGATTTTGGCGTTCTTTATATGCACAGAAACCTTGTAACATCTACTATAACTTAGTTAAGATTATTCATTCTAAATAATCTTTCATCAAAAATTCACTTTTGATGCCTATCGTCTCTAAATTGACTAGCGAGGATCTACGGGCGTTACAATTATCTCCCCCTTAGGATGATTACGTCCCGGAATCATCAACGAAATAGGACTTACATAATGATTCCACTCGTTATTTCTTCATCCTAGGTAATTACCGTAACTTCTATGTTTCCTCGAAAGAGTATTTAACTCTATGGCTTTCTTGACCGCAGACGATGCTCAATCTTGCATCTGCTTATCATACCATGTTGTACTTTCAATCGTAACCTTCGGTTTACCAAATAAGTCCTTATTGTGGACTCCTTCTTCTTCTTAGGATAAATACTTTCCTTTATCTATTGTAACAGATCGATGGGTCATGTTCTAATGACCTCTTATCGCATGATGCAACGCTTTGACTCAAGTCTCTTAGAGTTAAATACCAAAATGTTATATACCTTCCTTCATATTCTAATGTGATATAATCACATTTCAGCATGTAGCATTTCTACCGAACTTCTTTTAACAACGAGCGCGATACTATCAATCGCATTAATTTCAACCTTCTGAATTACGTCAAATACTACTTCAAACTTGGTTCTCTGAACCACATAATATACTCACCATAGTCGGACTTAATTTGATATGACCACTAGGTTCGGAATAGCAACCATCTTACTAGTCACTACCGAAACAAGGGTAATGACACACTTGAACAAAACCGAATCAATTACAAGCTTCTTGGTAACCTTGTGGCTTTCCCTGATCCAAGTGCGAGTCATGTTCTTCCGGTAGTATATGCATCTACTACCTTTCACACCTACTCATACCCGTCCCAAGTATTGTCCCACAGTCGACCAAGTCACCATACAAGAAAATGACACAATAATTCAACACATCCATTAGCAAAGCAAGGGTTTATATTATTTCTTTAAACTATTACACAAAGGTTCAAGTTCACCCTATACTACACCTCTAGTAGGCTACACAACCTGATACAGACTTTATACATAGATATGGATTCTTCATCCTTGAATCCTCGCATTGTTTTCTGCTTCGTCGAGGATCATGTGGAATGCTCTTGGCTTTAGTGGTGCATTTGGCCTTGTAGCCTCTTCTCTTCTTGGGCAGTTTTTCTTGAAGTGCCCTTCTTCGCCACACTTAAAGCAAACTTCTCTTTTGGTTGGGCATTTGCTAGCGTAATGACCAGTCTTCGCGCATTTGAAGCAGGTCATTTCTTTAGAGCATTCCCCAATGTGCTTCCTTTTGCACTTGTCACACCATTGTGCTCCTTCTTTGAGCTTCTTCGAATCAGACTTCGAAAATTTTCTCTTCTCATCAGACCTTGTAAATCCTTCAATGTTTCTTTTTCTCGCCCACCTTGTTTTTCTCCAGAACCCTTTCCTTGAACTGGATCTCCACATTTTTAGCTGCTCGGACTGCTGTCTTCAAAGTAGTTGCCATCTTGACCGTTGCGCCAAATTCGGCAGGCAATCCATTTGCGAATCTCTCAATTTTTGAGAGTTCAGTTAGCACTAAGTATGGAAATAACTTCATCTTTTCGGTAAACACAGTAGCATAATCATCAATGCTCAATTTACCTTTCTTCAGGTTCTGGAATTCATTGTTCAGATCAATCAGATCTATCTGTGAGCAGTACTGCATCTTTAACTGCTCCAGGAATGATTCCCAAGACATCCTCAGGGCTTCCCCTCGAGGCCTCATATCTGCCAGTAACTTCCACCAGCTCAAGACTTCGGTCTTCAGTTGTCTAACTGCAAAGACAGTCTTATGTTTGTTGTCACAGTCGCAACCCTCAAACACCATCTCCATTTTGAAGATCCAGTCCATAATCTCAACAGGCTTTGGGCTTCTAGAAAGACTTGGCAGCTTGGTGCCCAAGAAATTTTTATACATACACCCATCCCGGTTTCTTTCCCTTACCGGGTCATTTCTTTCTACCACTGGGGGTTCTGCTTGTCCAACAGTCCCACTGTAGTTACCTCCCTCCGACGGCCCTCCATTCACTTCGGGCTCTTCCATTTGAATTGACAGTTCCTCATAATTCTGTTGGAGTAATCTCCTTGTCTCCTCCATTTGGCGATCGAACATCATCTGCATCATCGCTTGCACCCCAGCCATTGTCATTGGTTCTGGTGTTGCTGCTACAACAGGTGCTTGCTCAATCACAGGTGGTTGATTCCTGTCTTCGTTCACGTTTCCAACTCCACTTCTGGTTCTTACCATTTTTGATCTACACACCAAATATGGTGAATGCAGATCCTCAATCGCGATAGATAATTAAATCATCCTTATCACTCTGAAATATTTACACGCTCGTTCTAATATCGTAGCCGTACGCTTAGAATCCTAAACACATAAGGTTTCCAGATCCGGTCGGCAATAGACAATAGATCCGAACAAATAATAGCATCAATATAGCTATCACACAAAACATTTAGCACATAAAAGCATTTTAGGCATCATTCCTAAAATAAACTAGTGCCTGTGTAAATTTAGGTGTACTACCTAACATATTTTAGACATACTCCTCACAATCATGAATTAGCATTATAAGTTTAAGTCTAGAAATTTCCTACAAATTCCTAGTTCGCTTAAACTAATGCTCTAATACCAACTATGACATCCCTAATTTCACGGCCAGAAAAGACCGATTATGTTTATGCTTGCTTTTAAAATGAGAGTAATATTTTAAAGAAAACTGCTGCAGAATTTCTTCCCAAAACAAGATATGATAATAACTTATCAAAACATTTCTCAAAAAGAATGTATTTTTATTTAATAATAAAACCACGGGATGTCATGTTCCGATACAGACATATAAGCATAAACAGAACTTACATTCAATTACAATAATGATTTATATAACCTTTAAATCTCTCTATGAAATATGTCTTCATATCGATACATGTGATGCAAAGAAAACTGAGTGGGTCACGCTTGGGAGCCTGGTGAGCATATAGTGTTTTCATCCCACAATGTTATATCATATATTTATAAATATATAACATCAAAACTTGTACAATTTCACCATATAAAGGCAACTCTTATCCCACCCCATCGATCCTCACAACGACACGATCTAAACTCTCGTATCTAAAATTTTCCTCTTTACCAGATCCCTACTCACGAATCTAAAACTATTATCTTCACTCGATCCATACTCACGGATCTAAAACTAACCTTTACCCCTGATCCATACTCACAGATCTAAAACTAACCTTTTCACCTGATCCATACTCACGGATCTAAAACTCACCTTTTCACCTGATCCATACTCACAGATCTAAAACTAACCTCCTGATCTGATCCATACTCCCGGATCAATAATTGTACCCAATCCATACTCCCGGAATAGGGACAATTAACTATACCTTAATCCTGATCTGATCCACACTCCCGGATCAATAATTGTGCTGAATCCATACTCCCGGACTAGGGACAATTAACTTAGTCTTAATCCATACTCCCGGACTAATAACAAGTTTTATCTCTTTACCTAATCCATACTCCCGGATCTAAAACTAACCTCTTGGTCTAATCCATACTCACCCTTTTATCACACGCCAACTATCTCATCCACCCATGTTCTACCCAACATATTTGTAGATATAAAATACATATACAGTTTAACTCATTTAAAAACTACATAAAACATCAATTCCATACTCATCTAAAATAAAACACAACAATATAGAAACACATAGCACGTATTTTATAACAAATACATCATATTTATGTGTTAGAAGAAAGTAACCACAAACTCACTTGATTAGAAGATGATCGGACAGCACTACGGCTTGTAGAAGTGGTATTCTTCGGTAGATCTGGAAGATCTTCACAAAAACGGGGCTCCTCACCGGCAGAGCTTTGGCTCGGGAATCACCCTTTTTGGGATCTTCGGGGCTTCGATACTTGCTTCGGGGCTCGGGAATGATACCGGGGCTTCGGGATATTTCTTGCACGAAAAACGATGCAAAAACGCGAGAGAAAGGGAAGAAATGAGCAAAGAAACTCGGCAGCATCGACTTCCTTTGATAGGGGATGGAAACTACGATTACGCTGGATGTAATATTAGGTACGTTGGGCGTAACCTGGATAAGCCCGGTGACTCCCCCACCCCCCACCCCCCCCTCTCTTTGAATAATATCCGAATTTTTATTTAAATTAAATACTTTAATTATTTAATAAACTTCAAAAATTCATATCTTCCTCATACGAGCTCCGTTTTCGACGTTCCTTATATCCACGCGTAGGTGAGACTACGATCTAGAACTTTCGTTTAGACTCCGTTGGCTAATTTTGAATTTATTTTTATTATATTATTTTAGTAGACCGGGATAGGAAAACTCCGTTATAAATTCCTAACTTCTTCATCCGACGTCCGTTTTCACCTATCTTTTTATTGTTTCACTACAATTGACGAGATCTTTGATTCTCATTTAGATTGTTTCGGCTAAAAACCGCTCGATCTCAAATCGAGTATTCGGGTTGCATACCGCAAATTCGAAACTTAGAAAAATCATAACTTCCTGATACGAAGTCAGATTTGGACGTTCTTTTTATGGACGCTCATGGTTTAACGAACTCTACGACTTTCGTTTAGATTTCTAAGGCTAAATATCACTCTAACGTAAATTCACTTTTTACGTCATTCAGCATCGTGCTGGTTCTGTCGCGAAACTTCGACAAGTCATAACTTCTTCGTTATAACTCAGATTTCAGCGTTCTTTATATGCACAGAAACCTTGTAACATATACTATAACTTAGTTAAAATTATTCATTCTAAATAATCTTTCATCAAAAATTCATTTTTGATGCCTATTGTCTCTAAATTGACTAGCTCGGATCTACGGGCGTTACATAATTCGCCTCGTGAGACTTCAACTGCCTCGAGGTGTAAGCAATCACGTTCCCCCTCTGCATCAGCACCGTACCTAACCCTGAAATCGATGCATCACAGTACACTACTAAATCATCGAACCCCTCAGGTAGTACTAGAATCGAAGCCTTGTATAACTTCCGTCTCAAGGTCTCAAAATCCATCTGTTGATCCGTATCCCACTGAAAGGTCACATTCTTCTTGGTTAAGCGGGTCAATGGTACAACAATCTTGGAGAAATCCTGGTTAAATCTCCAGTAGTAGCCCGCTAAACCCAAGAAGCTACGAATCTTAGACACATTCTTTGGTACTTCCCACCGCATCACAACCTTAACCTTGGCTCGATCAACTGAAATACCCTCTTGACTGATGACATGCCCCAAAAACTTTACATCCCACAGTCAAAAATCACATTTGGAGAACTTTGCATAAAGTTTCTCCGCCCTCAGGGTCTCGAGTACTTCCCTCAAATGCTGGTCATGCTACTCCCTGGTCTTAGAATAGACCAAGATTTCATCAATAAAAACTATCACTGACCGATCCAGCATCGGTCTACACACCCTGTTTATGAGATCCATGAACGCTGCTAGGGCATTGGTGAGCCCAAAAAGCATCACCACAAACTCATAGTGTCCATACCAAGTCCTGAAAGCCGTCTTCGGTATATCCTCATCCCGAATCCTCATTTGATGATACCCTGACCAAAGATCAATCTTGGAAAACCAAGACGCACCCTGTTGATGATTAAACAAATCATCGATCATCGGTAACCGATAACGGTTCTTCACTGTTAGTTTTTTCATCTCCCTATAATCTATGCACATCTTACGGGATCCATCCTTCTTTTTCATGAAAAGGATCAGTGCACCCCACGGGGAACTGCTCAGACGTACGAACCCTCGGTTTAGTAGCTCTTGAAGCTGCGTAGATAACTCCTGCATTTCCAGTGGTGCTAACTGGTATGGCGCCTTTGCTATCGGAACGTACCTGCCACCAAGTCAATGAAAAACTCCATCTGCCTCTCTGGATGAACTCCTAGTAACTCTTTGAGGAAGACATCTCGAAAATCTTATACAACCGGCACACTGTCCATATCCGTCACAGCCTCTACCCTAGTGTCCGAGATATAAGCTAGAAACCACGTGCAACCCTGTTGTAAAAACCTCCTAGCCATCGTAGCCGAACAGAGGGTCGGTCCCTACGAGGCCCTCTCACCATGAATAACCAGTTATCCCCCACTTGGGGTTCGAACCCTCACTAACTAATGCTCACAATCGATCATGGCTCCATTGGCCCCCAGCTAATCCATCCTAACTATCACTTTCTGCCATCGTAATGGTATTGGGACTAGGTCGACACGAAACCTCTCACCATGCATGTTCAGGATGTAGTCCCGATACACCCTCGCAACACTAACAGTGTGGTCTTTTGCAATCTCTACCTCGAGTGAGGAATCTAAAGTTACAGGTGCATCCTAGAACTTCTTGCTAGGTGTAAGAGACACGAACGATTGGGTACCACCTGAATCAAACAAAACATGCGTCGTCATACCATTGAACGAAAAGGTCCCTAAACAAGTATAACATACACATAAATCATACAAATCATAAAGAGTGGAGAATAGTAGATACGTACCAGACACAATGTCTGGCACTGCCTAAGCCTCCTCGTTGGTCAACTGTAATGCGCTGCACTTCACCGCTGGAACATCCGCCTTGGCAGGGCGGCCATCGGTATTCCTCAACGTGGCAGGTGCAGGCACCGCCACGGGTCCTCCCCTTGCCTGCAACCTCGTACATTCGCCTGCTTATGGCCGGTCTGGTTGTAGTGAAAACAAATCAAGCCCTTCTTGGGGCAATCCCTGCTCAAGTGGCCTTACTAGCCACATGCGTAGCATCCCGATCCTGTCACCCGACAAGATCTGCTGTGCGGCTTAGCGCACTTGGAGCACCGGCCCCGGCCTTGTTGGCCTCTACTAGATGAATCCGAAGTCTTAGGATTTTTACCCTGAGCCAATACTGTATGTTCCAGCTCAGGCTTCCGCTTGGTGCGGAAGTCTAACTCCATCTCCCGCTCATGGGCCTTCTCTACCATCTCATTCAGGGTTTTGCACCCTGTAAAGCTCACAAACTCCTGGATATCATCCCTCAACATGGAATGATATCTCGTCCTCCGCATGTCCTCATCAATAGCTTAGTGTGGGATCAACAAAGCTCGTTCACGGAACTTGGTGGTGATCTCTACCACAGTCTCAGTGGTCTGCTGAAGGTCATGAAACTCCCTCACAAGCCGTTGCACCTCAATCGGTGGTGTAGACTCAAGATCAAACCGTCTAACAAACTCAGCCCACATCATCTCAGCCACCCCGACTACTCCTACCTGGATAGTTACCTCGCCCCATCAATCTTAGGCCCTGTCTCTCAGCATACAAGAAGAAAATCCAACCTTTGCTGCATCCGAGCAAGGACTCGTGTGTTAGGCGTTTTCGACATCCACCACCCAGTGTCGGCTGACAATGGGGTCCCTGAACCCTGAAAACTCCGGCACCCTACACGCCTTGAACTCCCAAAACGAGGGAGTTCGGGCCCTAATCTGGACCGCAGCAATCTCAGCTCTGAGTAATCTAAGTCTCTTTTCCATGATATCCATAATGTTCTCCTTGACAGTCCCGAAAATGTCTGGGGTCACGTCAAGGATGCCTCTGGTAACCTCGGTTGCAATAAGCTCGTGCAGCCTCTCATCAATGACATTAGTAGTGTCCCCTGATCCCCCCGCTCCAAATCGTGTCACCACCATGCTGAACTGAAATATCATAAATCACAATGATCAGAATTTCCATATAAGGGATCTTCTGACCCCGATCCTCCTTGAAGTCATCAGATTTAACGTTGGTTCAGGTACAAGTCCTGTGCTTCCAGTAGTACGGGCTCAATACTACCTTCCACACCTATATGTACCTTTCCCCACTTCTCTACCTAATAACTCAAATTCATCCCAACACCAAACCATATCCCTCAACTACCGCATACATCAATCTCAGGTTGTCCTAAGATTTACTCTACTCATATCAATCAGACCAATCATAATATGTTGCCTTTATGCATGCAAATTGTACACATAAAAGGATCAAATATACTTTCGAATAAAAGACTCTATCCTAGGACCACAACCAAACAAGGAACAGGAAATTAGGCCAAATCAATCGTTCTGAGGCTATAAGATCCTAACCGTATACAATTTTAATAGCATACACATAGCAAGTTACATATAATCAACAAAACTCAAATATCAGTATAACATGGCTAACATATTGGGGAACTACTTACTTGGCTCGGCTGATCACGCGCGTTGCACTCTCATCTTTTCATTTCTTTTAAAAACCAATTTTATGTTACTTTTGAAAACAATTTTATCATTTCCTTAGTTTGAGTCGTGACACACTCGAGAGTGTGCCCAAATCCTTCAAACCTAGGCTCTAATACCAACTTGTAACGACCCAAATTTTACAAATAATTTTTCATTTTTAATTAATAAAACACATTTCTAATAATTCAGAACGATTTTTTTTCAAATCCTCATTCATTACATATTTATTTAAAAACATCAGAGTGTCTCGGAAAACATCGGTGAGAGAGTGCAAGTCGTGCCATCATGCCTTGCCCTTGACCTTACGATCAGATGTACGTGAAACTAATCCATAAACTGTAAACTAATGCTTAGTGAGTCCCCTAGAGCATAACCTGCATACACAACCACATAGCACATATCATACTAGCTATAAAGCTATATGTACCACATAACATAACAAGTTTGCAATAGGCTATCTCTACTATATATCCCTACATAAGGATGCCATGGGCTCCCCCACATGGTCTTACACCTAAGTGTTATGGGCTCCCCCATGGACTTTCCCTGCCGGACAGCCATGGGCTCGCTCACGTTGTCTTACATCCACGTGTCATGGGCTCCCTTCATGGTCTTTCATGAAAGTGTCACAAAATCACTAACATACAAATTATCATAGATTTAACTATCATATCATATATCTCTACTATGGCTAATATACCACATCTCATAGAATGGACCGGCCTTGGTGCCTTTGACCCATTAGTATGGTGAGAAGACTCACCTCATGAATGTTGGAATGGTAAACTGACGTCAGATATGTCCCATGCTGCTTCCTCTCAACTACCTATAATCATCAAATGATTAACTTACACAATCCCATAAATACCCCCAGATTCGACCCTAGTTAAAGTCAAAGTCCTCAGTGAAGGTCAACACTCCATGTCGACCTCAACTCGTCGAATACCACTAGCCACTAGTCGATTTCCTTGCATAACTCCTCAACTCGCCGAGTCGCTTGAGTGACTCGTCGAGCTCCATAATGTTTGCAGCCGTAAACTCAAAACTGCAAACCCCTCCAGTCAAAAACCCCTCGGCCGTAAACTCCTTGGCCGACTCGTCTAGTTAATTAAAAAACTCGACGAGTTCCTTTAGTCCTTTTCGTTTTCAGCCTTTTCCAGTGGGATCTAGAGTCCCAAACTTTAGATCTAGCCTTTCATAATGTAGATGTCACGTAAAGTTGCAAACTTTACGTGCATGCAAGGCCTCACATGGCCATAACACCAAAACTAGTCTTCATACAAGATTTTATTGCATGGAAAGGGATTGAACTGCCTAAAGGAGACAACTTTATGCCATTGGGGACCTAAAGAAGTCCAAAGAGGTCCAGATCTGGAATAATATCCTTGTCATAAATCTAGATCCGAGTATGAATCCAACTTGGATAGTTGGACTTCCTTTAACAATTGACTTTGAATGCACATTGGAAATAGAGGCTTCTTGTATCGGTTCTTGGAAATAGATCTTGACCTTCAACTTTTATCTTTGATTTTTTCACAACATCAAGAAGAACATATGAATTTCTTCATGAAGTACTTCATCTTGGATAGTTGGACTTCCTTTAACAATTAACTTTGAGTGCACACTTGAAATAGAGGCTTCTTGTATAGGTTTTTGTAAATCAGCACTTTTAGCTTTGAGAAACTTTAGAGATAAACCAATTCTTCTGGATCACTTTAGCAAGTTGATAGATAGCAACAAATTGATTGAGGAGGCTTCAATATAATTCATCACATAACTTCAAAACAGCTTCACCTTGCTTTTGGGGTTGAAAGATTGTGTGTTGAAAAGTAATGTTTACTTCTTATTCCTTTGAATGAATATTCTTCTTCGATCATAGATGCGTCTTAAAATGTAACCATGAATAAAAAGTCCATGTGTATCACAGAGTCCTAAAGACCCTTTTCACCACAGTTGTTCAAGGACCCAACCATGGCTCAGATGGAGACTACTCGTAGTATTTGTGTGAACACGGAGGAGCACATTGTCATTTGTTGAGTATCGGAGAACTACTCATGGCTATTTTTGATGTCAGGCCCTACATATCTTCGATCAAAGATCTCAATATAGTTTTTCAAGCTAACAAGTTAACTTAGCCCTTGGCAAGACGTTCAATGGTTTCTAAATCTCATTTGAGTGTACCATTCTAGTGCCAGTGAGAGTTAATTAGGAATAACTCACAAAACCATCCTGTGAAAAAAATATCCGAAGAAATATTTCTACAGTTTAGCATTACACAAGGTCAACGCCCTTAGGCGGGACGTTCAGCAATAATCATGCCTTGTGAGGTGCATCACCCTAGTGCCAATAACCGTTAATTCCTTACTTGCGGAGAACATCTTCGAGAATACATTTGAGTCTCCACGGTTTTGCATGACACAAAGAATTTCAAGACCCTGGGCGGGATATTCAGCGATATTTATTTCCCGGTTGGATGAATCGCCCTGGTGCCATGACAGTTATTAAGTAAAGATAACTGACAAGACCAATTTGACAATTTGTAAAGTTTCAGACTTTCCATTCCTTAGATATGACAGTTATTAGAAAGATACTGCCTAACAGATAGTTTGTATAATTTCATGTCTTCAATTTCTTGAAGACGATGGTTCTTAAAGAGAAACTGCCTAACTGATAATTTGTACGGTTTCATGCCTTCAATTCCTTGTGTAAGTAGTGTGAAGTGTAATTCTATCAATTCCTTTCAAGTTCACTTTTAGCACAGTAAATTCCGACATAGTCTCCTTGAGCCTCTTCTCCTTTGAATTCGAGTTTTAAGACAAATGAAAATTTTGAGATAAAAAAATAAAATAAAATAAACTTAGCACACAATAAAATAACGAAGAATAAAAATAAAATTAAAATACACTCAAAAGCAAAAAAAAAAAAAAAAAAAAAAGGTGTTTTGATTTTTCTAAAAATGAAATCAAACATAAATAAAATAAAAAGATTTTTGGATTTTTGAATTTTATGATTTTTGTTTAGTTCTAATTCTCCCCATAAATTTGTACATAGAGGAAAAATATGAACAAATTGAACAAAAACAAAAATAAAATACAAACTGTACAGAACAAAAAAAAAACTTTAGCCTTTAAACAAATCATTTTAAGAAAAAACTAGGAGTATCAAGAAAATTCAAACTGTAATTTAGCAATGAAGTTGCATCCAAATGACCTAAGAGCATCAAGTAGAAGTAGCAACATATTCAACCTCAGCTGTGTTACAATTCCAGAACGAAGTTAACATATTCAAAATTCAACACGCCATTAAATACGATCGCCATTTGTGTGATGTTTTCTTTCTCCCTTTGCACAAAGGACACATGCTCAGCATAAAAATTCTAAATTTCATGCATAAGAGAGATGTCCCCTATCATGTGCCTAGAACAACCACTATCAACATACCGAAGTATGATAATATTCCTCCATAGCTGTACCGGTACAAAATACAAGATTAATTGGTCTTGGGAACCCAGTCCATTTTGAAATTGGGTTGACCTTTACTATCTACACAAGATACTCTTTCCCATGACATATCCTTTTTATCAGATAAGGAACATAAAGAAGTTTCAGGACTTTTGGACGATTTTGAAATGTGACCTTTGGGAACCCATTGGAAATTAGGTTAAACATTATAATGGTTAACCTAATGGGTGCTTTAACACTTGATTTTAAAATGAAACTACCTTTTGATTTAGGCTTGTATTATGAGTTTGAGCTACAGGACAATCGTTGAGATGAATTCAACCTCACCAATTTTGGTTTGGTTGAACCATCTCTCGAATTAGGCTTCTTGTCCGACGTCCCCTTTTTGACCTTGGGAGTCTGATTCTTGACTCTTTTAGCATTCCAACCACCATTGCGTGAATGTGACATCGAAGTATTTTGTGACATCCCCAAAATCTCGGCCAGAAAAGTCCGATTTCATTTATGCTTTTTAAAATAATTTTCAGAGTAAATCCTTTTAATTTTAAAAGAGATGCGGAATTTGTTCCCAAAAACAAAACATGATAAAATAGATATTTATCAAAACATTTCATAAGACATATGATTTCATTTCATATTCAAAAGTCGGGATGTCATGTTCCGATACAGATCATAATGCATAAACGATAGCATTACAAGTCATTCAACAAATATATACATATACAGACTTGTAAACAAAACAACTTGATGTTCGCCCATCTTAAGCTCTTGCGCCACTTCCTGTAAAATAAATCAACTGAGTGGGTCAGGCTTGGGAGCCTGGTGAGCATATAGGGTTTTCAACCCACAATAATTATATTTAATTTCAACCATCAACAATAAACCCGATTACCCATTCCCGTTATCCTCACCTTACGTTCCTAAAAATAACGTCTATTATAAGGAACCTATTTCAGGATTTTTCATCGGGATGGACATAACTGCAGAGGGGCTTCCTCAACATTAAGTGTCCTAAAGGCAACCATGTGGGGGATAGAGTACACCGGTGAACACGTCGTTCACAACACCTACAGGTAATGAGCCTGCTAGTGTTCCACAGGACAGTCTAGAATAGTCCGTGGTCGTCATCCATACTCTGCTGAATGACTAGAATAACACCAATAACACCGAGGCCTCTCATCTGTTTATTACACACCAATTACCTACCCATGTTCTACCCAACATATTAGTAGATAAAAATATACATTTTTATACATTGTTTAAAAACTTGTATAACATGTTTTAATCAATACATATTCCACATAACAGATGAGGCATACACACATAACACGTATTTCATAGAGAATACATCAGATCTATAAGATAGAAGAGAGTGAATATACACTCACACGTATAACAACCAAATATATACACATAACACGTATTTTATAGGAAATACTTCATAATATTGCGTTGGAATGAAAATAACTACACACTCACTTGATCAGAAGATGATCGGGCAGCACTGCGGCTTACAGAAAAGGCGTTTCTCCGTAGATCTGGAAGATCTTCACAAAACCGGGCTCCTCGCGGGCAGCGTTTCGGCTCGGGAATAACGCTCTTCGGGATCCTCGGGGCTTCGGATCTTACGTCGGGGCTCGGGAATATTACCGGGGCTTTGGGGTATAAACGGCACGCAAAACGAGGCAAAACTTAGAGAGAGGGAAGAGTTTGAACAAGAGAAAATGGCTGAATTCGAGTTATATTTATAGGCTGCTGGGTCTGGGATTACGCGGGGCGTACTCAAATTACGCGGGGCGTACTCGGGTTACACGGGGCGTACTTTGACGTCACTGCGTGCGTCGACTGGTGGCACTCGAGTATTGGTCAGACAAGTTGCATCCGACTGAGTACGCGGGGCGTACACAAATTACGAGGGGCGTAATTGACTTGTCAAACTTCTAAATTGCGTAACTTTCGCATACGAGCTCCGTTTTCGACGTTCTTTATATCCACGCGAAGGTCAGACCATACTCTACAACTTTCATTTAGACTCTGTCGGCTAATTTTGACTTTTATTTTTATTATTTATTTTTAGAAGGCCGGGACAGAAAAACTTCGTTATAAATTCACAACTTCTTCGTCTGACGTCCGTTCTCGCCTAACTTTTCATTGCTTCGCTACTAAGAACAAGATCTTCGATTCTCATTTAGATTGTTTCGGCTAAAAACCGCTCGATCTCAAATCGAGTATTCGGGCTGTATACTGCTAAGTCGAAACTTCAGAAAATCATAACTTCCTCCTACGAAGTCAGATTTGGGCGTTCCTTTTATGTATGCTCTCGGTTTAACGAAATCTACGACTTTCGTTTAGATTGCTAAGGCTAAATATCGCTCTATCTTAAATTCATATTTTACGTCACTCGGCGTCGTACCGGTTCTGTCTCGAAACTTCGACAGGTCATAACTTCTTCGTTATAACTCGGATTTTGGCATTCCTTATATCTCTGGAATCCTTGTTTCGACCACTACAACTTTATGCAAAGATGTCGGGCTTATCTCACACTTAAATTTTGACGCTTATTTTATTCTTAATTCATTAAATTATAAAATTAAGAAAATACACACATAAATCACATAATTCAAATAATTCACAAATAATACATTCTTATTATTTCAAGTTGGGGTTACAAAGGTTAACCTAGACTATTACATTGCTAAAAATGGCAAGCCTAGAAACACGGGCGTTACATATTTCTTTTGGAAGATCTCCTCCTTGGCACGTTCTTCCATCTAAATTCAGAGAGGGGAGCATGTGAATGATGTGGACAGTTTCTAGCAATGTGTCTGGAGTCGCACAAATAAAACAAGTATGTCTTTTAAGAGGAATACGTTCAGAACTTGGTTCCTATCGAACTGAATTTACACAAGAACAATTCACAACCTTAGGTGGCCTAAGATTGTTAGCAGTGTTATCACAAGTTTTTGAAGTAGCAGAAGATAAGATGTAAGTTTTTGAAGAGTTTTCATTAAAACTAAAATTATCTTTGTTTTTCTCGCACCCGTTTTGCACTGTAACTTTCTCTGCACATAAAGTAGAGATGTCAGTATTGTTCATGTCAAGACTTTTAGTGGGGCCAAATTATTCAATCTTAACAGAAGCAGTTACTGGGGGCTGACCATATTGTGCAGGTGTCTCTATCTCTTTGGTCTCAAAGGGCAAAGTATAGTTATCGTTGAAAGGAGTTGGAACACTATGATACCCTAGACCCGTACCCTGTTTTTCTTTCCACTTTAATTTTTTTTCTATCATTGACTCAAGTTTCTCACTTGACACATCAAATTTCTTAAAAGTAAAGTCAGCATCCTTAAATTTAGCGTTCAACACATCAAGTTTTGCAGTCAATTTAGCAATTTCTTCTTTAGCATAACGATGATGAACACATTTGGTGCTCTATTTCCCCCTAAGCCTAATTAAATCTTTATTTTTAAGGTCAAAAAACTCTCTAACTAATAACGTATTATGCTCACGATATTTATTAACTTTATCTTCGTAGGATTGAGAGCATGGGGTTTCACTTACCATCTTGGTGTTATTGTAGGAACTCACATTATTTACCAATAGAAGAAATCTGATTGTGTAAATGGAATTTGATCAAAAATCAAAAATAAATGCTTCTCTGACCGAAAACACCAACGGTCAACACTCTGTTGACCGAGAACCTTGAAACTGAGAACCTTAAAACCGAGAAGGTAACCGAGTATGTGAAGCCAAAAGAGTAGACAGAAAACACTGGCTAACATCTTTGACCAAATACGAGGCTTCTCGACTGAGTACAATAGCCGAAATCTAACCGAGAACCTTCATGGCCATCGAGAACTCCGAGATACAAACCAGGAAATCTGAAGCTGAGCTTGTTAGGGTGCAAAGTCACTCATGGATGAGGCTTTACCCACTTTTATGTGTAATGAGTTGTCTTTCCTTTATAAGGAAGTGAATGACACTCATTTTATATAAGGATCATGTTTGGAGTGTTAGACTAGATTGTACAAACCCATTTGTATATTCTTTCTAGATCTAATATGAGCTTAAAAAGATTTATTTACTCCTTGTGTTCTTGATTTTTGCAGGATGATTCACTAGATCTTTCATATTCTGCACATGCCATTATAATCAACTCCACATCAACTGGTATCAGAGCGGGTGTTCTTGATTGGATCAAGATTTGATCCTTAATGGCTATCTTGATTTGGTGATTCTTCATGTTCTTATTGATCTTCATGTTTAGAGAGTGTTTTGTGTTCTAGAAATTGAATTTTTCCTTCATTTGATCCATAATTTTATTTTCTTTATCTAGAATACTTGTTTGTATCACTTTCTCTCACTAGAATTTGGTTCATATTCACTTTCTCTCTCTAGAGATCTCCTTGGATTGAAAAGTGAATGTGATATCATTGTAAATGGAGAAAAGAATGAAGTTGGAGGATTAATTAGTTGTCCAATTTTTCAAACCAAAGATTTGTTTGATCGTTTGGTTACAACATATCAAAAGAGACAAAGAAATAGAAGAGATGGAGAAGTCATAAAAGGAATTTCTCGTGCTGAATGCAAATATGGAAGCAATAAACTTAAATATTATGCAGATTGCCATGAAGCTCGGGAAGGTGTTCTTGATGACGATCTTGACGTTCAAGAGAAAGACGTTCAAGTTGATGTTCATGATGAAAAAGTTTTTTGCTCAATTGGAGTTCAAACCGATGATATCTTATGTTCTTGTGACTCGTTTGAAGGAATGATTCCTTATCAAAAGCCGGTGATCCATGAAATTCACAAGTATCAAACTCCAAAAGATTTGATTCAAACTCACAAAGTGATGTTGCCGAAAGTGGGTTTGTTCATTAAGTCAAGTCTTAAATATGCAAAAAGTGGAGAAAGAAAAAGAAGCAGAAGATCAATCGCAAAAACAAGCGGGTTTACTCAGAAAATCTTCAAATGTTATGAAGCTGATATCCGTTAAACAAATTTGGGATCCAAATCAACAATCTCCAAGCGTTGCATTGAATTTGAAGTCAAAACCCAAATGTGTTGGTGGTTATTTTGAAGATGTTCTTGGATCGTTGAAGAACGCGAAGAACATGAAGAATGAGTTGTACATCACACATAGTGGGTGGTACAATGTTCGATTTGGAGATTTTCTCATTCCAACAAAAGAACCAAGATCTTCTAAATTTGATTCGTTCGTTGTAAATGGAACTCGATTCGTCAAAAAGGTATCTCAAATTTTCAAATGGATTCCAACACATCCATGATTTCGATTTGTATTTTGCATTTTTCAATTTTTGATCGCTTTGTCTCATTGGATTAAATTTGTTTCAACCCTATTGTTGATCCAATTATTTTTTTTAGATCAAACATCAAAACCATTTTTTTTTCAAAGTTGAATTTACTGTTCATTGAGCCCACTTTTACATAATCGACTACTATTCAACTATCTAGTCCAATTTGTATTACTTGAAATTAGATACTCAATATTATTAAGACTTAACAACTCGATCAAGAACAATCAACATAAAAGTCAAGATCGATCAAATCTAAACTCGATTTGCATTGGAATCAATATTTCCTTGGTTGATTGTTGATTGAATACTAGTCGTATTTGATTCAAAATTGTAATTGGTTCTTGAGTCCGTTAGAATTTGTTTGAAATTGATTTAGATTTTGATGAACAGCTCGTATCAATCATCTAAAGAACTCATATCAGATAGATATATGATTTTCGCTTTTGACTTTCGAGTATTTTTTGATGTGTCGATGTATATCTTTGAATTTGATGTGAGAAGTCGAAGAGGATCTATTGGTAACTTAGGAGTCGATTTCGAATGAGAAAGACATACGATCGAAGACTTGTAGGATCTGTAAAAGTTTTCATGTCGATCTCAGTTGTAATTGGGTTTGATAGTCAAAAGAAAATTTGAAAAAGTCAAAATCAGCTTGAAGTTCCGATTGGTGTTCGAATTCATCGAGTCCAATTGACGAACTGTGTGGGATTATTTGGAATTGAATAATTTTTGTGTAGAGTCAATGGATTGGTTTTCGAAGGTTTGGGATGTAGATTAAGAACGAAGGCCTATAGACAAGCATCGATGAGTGACTTTGATTAAATTTCTAACGTTGAAGATTCGATTTCGAATCCTTACAGGTTGATGGTTGATGGTTGAAAACTGAAAGTGAAGGCCCTTGGAGTTTGATTGATAACGAAAGTGATTATGTGAACTTAATTTCGAAGAATTGATTTCTAAGGGTTGAATCGTTAATTGATGTTGATGTGTGAAGGCTTAGAAGTATCTGGGATTTGAAATCTTCGAAATTAGGTTCTAGTTTGTTGATCAAGGATTGCTATTCGACATCAAGGATAGAGGTTGACTCGGTGAAAATCGAGAATCGATGGGTTGGGAACGAAGTATGATGTTGATTCGAATTTGGTGTTAATAGTTTGAAGGGTTGTAAAACGAAATCTGGATGTTAAAGGATGAAGGTTTTGATTGGGAAAATACAGATAACGAATTTGTTACTATATCACCAACTGACGAAGAAAACTTGAAAGTTTTGAAAATCGTCCTGATAGTTTCGACAGTTTGAAGACTTGTGAACAAGTTTCAACATTAAGACATGATACTTTCGAAAGACTGACAGTTTCCACCCGAATTCGACATAAGGACTTAATTTTGAAAATTTTAAAGAAGTGTGCAGAATTGTCGAAATGAGTACCTGAAGTTTCAAAATTTTGTCAAATTATATCAAATTTCGAAAATGATGTTCCAAAGCTGAGAAATTGGAGAATATTCAGTTCTAGTTCCTACAGTTTGTGCAAATTAACTTTTTCTACTCAGTTTTGCAATTGGGAGTGAATTTCGCATATTTGGATGCTTTTGGTGCAACGGGTCCCTGCAAAATTCTGTTATTGACAGTTTTTACCCGGTTTTTGGAAAATCTTGCAACTTTCACCCAAAATGTCAAAAAATTTCACAAATTGAAAACTTTTTTGTGCCTTTTTCGTGATTGTCTTTCCGTGTAAGATTTTTGGTGATTCATTTTTGGTACACATCAAGGGGGAGTATTGTAAATTTCATTCCTCGGGCGCTTCTCACCCTTAATGGGTTTTATAATCATTTTTTGATTATAAAAAGGGGGAGAATGATGGGTATTCGACGCAGATTTTTTGGGTATTCATTGCGGATTTTGAAGACCGGTGTTAATTCGAGGGGGAGTTTTGTATATTCTTTCTAGATCTAATGTGACTTTAAAAATATTTATTTACCCCTTGTGTTCTTGGTATTTACATTATGATTCACTAGATCTTTCATATTGCACACATGTCGTCATAATCAACCACATCAGACGTAACTGAGAACCTTCGCTGCCGCCGAGAACTTTCAAACCCTAACCGAGGACGAGAGCATGTCGCGGAGGACTCTTAGATTTTGACCGAAGACCTCCCAAAATATGCAAAAAAACATGAAATTTGCAATCTATCACAACCAATCTTGATCAAAAACTCTAAAATAGTGATGAACAGCGACAATAATTAAGTCAAAAAGGACTCCAAAACACCAAGAAAAACTCCAAGAAATGGTTGATATTTGGTCAATTTGATTGATACAAATCCAAACTTTGATACCAATTGTAAAACCTGATATATATATATATATATATATATATATATATATATATATATATATATATATATATATATATATATATATATATATATATTATCAATCGAAATCACTAGAATTGGTGTGGAATCACAATCGAATGATTAACCCAAAATGGTTATTATGAATTAAGAACACAGTTATTAATCTTCAATGCACACTATATTGATAATAGTCTATTACATAAGATTTTGAATTGCTCTCGATTCTCTCTTCCTCTCTAAAACTCGATCTCAGCTTCTTAGAATGAGCAAGATGGCATTTCGGTTGATCCAGCCAAGATTGAGGCAGTGGTGCGGTAGGAAAAACCAAAGAATGCACCTAAGATCCATAGCTTATTGGGCCTAGTGGGGTATTACCAAAGATTCATTTAAGGTTTCTCCAATATTGTAGATTGTTGGGATTAAAACCCTAATTGAGATTTGATGAACAAGTTGCGGAAAATAAGAACAAACACAAATATGAAGATTAGGTCGAATAATCACTCGATTTATTCAAACAAGAGGAATAAATTAAACTTTCAGCATAGACTAAAGAATCTAACACTACATAGACTAAAGACAAAAAGAATCGATTTGAAGATCAAAACTCAAATAGAAATCGAGAACAAAAGGACAAAAGAGTATTCAATCGCCATAGAATTAAACCAAAAAAAAAAGAACTTTTGATCTGTGAGATTTTGAGATTTCAATCGGCAATAAAGGAACAATGAACAATGAATGAAATTTGTGGGTTCAAGAGTGAACAGTAAACGAAACTTGTTGGGCTCAAGAACATTATGAATAGTATAGGATCAATTATTTGGGCCAAACTAAAACAATATAACGATTGTTGACTTTACACTGAACTGACAAACATATCCAATCATGAATACGAACATAAACACAGATCAGAAACACAGATCAGATCAAAGAAAATACCAGATGAACAGTAACAGAACACATAATTTTCCATGAACAGTTGATTGAACAGAATGCTTGATTCCAAGTCGCCAAAACATCAAAAATCTTCAAAATCTTTTGCAGAAAATCATCAAATCAAGAATCGATACTTCAAAAATCATTAGATCTTCAAAGACCCGCTCTGAAACCACTTGTTGGGATTAAAACCCTAATTGATATTTGATGAACAAGATGCGGAAAATAAGAACAAACACAAATATGAAGATTAGGTCGAATGATCACTCGATTTATTCAAACAAGAGGAATAAATTACACTTTCAGCATAGACTAAAGAATCTAACACTACATAAGAAATCTCACGTGGCAGCTACTTTTTGCCTCACTCTTAACCCTAATAATGTATAATACATGACTATTTATAGGATAAAGACAAGTCTTGGGCTTTTAACCTACAATTCATCAAAGGGGCCCATTTCCATCATCCATGGAGTGCTTTGAAACCCTACAATCTCCCCCTCAAAGTGTGGAATGGATGACAATGCTTTAACTTCCAATACAAGCATCAAGCAAATAAAAATATCTTGCAACGAGGAATAGATGAAGCAATCCACGAATCTTGATTCTTCAATAGTCTTCAAACACGGGCTCTAGGATATATAAATCAAGCACTGAAGTAATGTCTTTAAACTTCATTTTCAAATGTAATCCCAAATTCTCCCCCGATTTATAATCGAAAACATGATTATAAAGCCTTCAAACGGTCATGAGAATGATCTTGAATGGATAAAAACTTACTAAGATCCCCCGTGACGAAATGATATTAACGATGAAGTATAAAATCCAAAAAAGTCATGAAAATTTGACGTTATCACGAAAAACGAATTTCCAAACCACCAAGACTTGATGGAATCCATAATTTTCTGTTCACGAAAAAATTTATATGCATTAAAGAATTCAAAATTGTTCACCAGCCCTCAAATTTGTAAACTTTTCTGAATATAAGACAGAAACTGTCACTTGCGAAAAGATAGGGGTTGGGATGGTAATTCTGCATCAATATACCCTTTTATATGTAACAAAATCTAGAAATGGTCCAAAATTGCCAAGGCATGAGAAGTATAGGGACCAGATCGTCAAATTCTTGAAGTGGCAGGGACCAAGAATGAAACATTAAGTCATCTTCCCCATTTATATTCAGATGAATGAACACAGCAACTGGAACATGATTTCAAGCGAAACCACAAATATGCTTCCATTCAATTCCATCATTTCCAAGCATAAAGACGCGAATCTGAGTCACTTTTGTTTTAAGTACAAGCAACCAAACCTAGGTTCGGTCCAGGTTCATTGAACCGAAACCATGTTCAGTCCGAGCGTAGGTTCGCTTTCGGTCCTCCCCTCTTTCTTCCAAGTGCTTTCGTTCCAAGTGCAAACAAACGAAACCAATCATAGGTTCACTTTTGATTCGGTCGAATACAGTCCAAAGTGAATCCATTTCAGTGAATGTTAGTTTGAACCCAGAAATTAATTCTACATCTGAATGTTAGCAAGTATGATGTTCTCGGTTAATTCATTTTTAATGTTGACTATTCTTATTGACCAACACGAACAACTGCTCAAATTGTTCCGATTGAGTTCCAAATCCGATTGTAATTTCGAATACTGAAAGTTCTTAGTGCCAAGCACTTCTGATTAACCCCAATGTTCTAAGCACAAAAACGTTTCCGATTGTAGATGATTGTTAAGATTCCCATCTGAAGGTAATTCGAAAGTGAGATAGATTCAACTTGAAAAAGGTGTCAATATTCGCTTTTCTTTCATTGTTCTGATCGTATTAGCAGCACCAATTTAATTTAATCATTGATTTTGACTTTGTTGGTTTGACTATACATAACAGTCTTAATTGATTAATGATTGCGAGTTAAGCACACAATCATTACGACTGAGATCTAACCTTGATAGCGAAACCCTTCATCATACTTGACAAACACGAAAGTCATCTTCTTCTTCAAAAAAAAAAAATCAGATCAACAATCTATTTTCAATCAAATCCAACACCTTGTCCATCTGTTCTTCAGCAGTTCTCATAAAAAAAACAATCAATTATAAATAACAATCCCTAAGTAACATCGATTGGCAAATCTAAACCTAGTGTCACGATCAATCATACAAAAACCAACAGATGATTCCAAGAACATTTTATCTAATTTATTTGAAGACCAAAACAAAACTCGAGAGCAAAGTCGATTAAGACAAACATAATCGATTTGAAGACCAAAACTCAAATAGAAATCGAGAACAATAGAACAAAAGAGTATTCAATTGCCATAGAATTAAACCCAAAAAAAAAGAACTTTTGATCTGTGAGATTTTGAGATTTCAATCGGCAATAAAGGAACAATGAACAATGAACGATATTTATGGGTTCAAGAGTGAACAGGGAATGAAACTTGTTGGGATCAAGAATAATATGAATAGTATGGGGTCAATTATTTGGGCCAGACTAAAACAATATAACTATTGTTGATTTTACACTGAACTAACAAACATATCCAATCATGAATACGAACAGAAACACAGATCAGAAACATAGATCGGATCAAAGAAAATACCAGATGAACAGTAACAGAACACATAATTTTCCATGAACAGTTGCTTGAACAGAAAGCTTGATTCCAAGTTGCCAAACCATCAAAAATCTTCAAAATCTTGTGCATAAAATAATCAAATCAAGAATCGATACTTCAAAAATCAATAGATCTTCAAAGACCCTCTCTGATACCACTTGTTGGGATTAAAACCCTAATTGATATTTGATGAACAAGATGCGGAAAATAAGAACAAACACAAATATGAAGATAAGGACGAATGATCACTCGATTTATTCAAACAAGAGGAATAAATTACACTTTCAACATAGACTAAAGAATCTAACGCTACATAAGAAACCTCATGTGGCAGCTACATTTTGCCTCACTCTTAACCCTAATAATGAATAATACATGACTATTTATAGGGACAATACAAGTCTTGGGCTTTTAACCTACAATACATCAAGGGGGCCCATTGCCATCATCCATGGAGTGCTTTGAAACCCAACATAGACCCTTAACCCACTTGACCAAGAAGAATGTGACTTTTCGGTGGGGCCCGGACCAACAGTTAGCTTTCCGGACATTCAGACAGAGATTCTGTGAAGCCCTGATTTTAGCACTACCCGAGGGATTGGAGGATTTGGTGGTATATTGTGATGCATCTATCTCAGGATTATGGGCGGTTTTGATGTAGAGGGGGAATGTGATCGCATACGCCTCGAGGCAGCTGAAGCCTAATGAGGCAAACTACTCCACTCATGGCCTGGAATTAGAGGTGGTAGTGTTTGCCCTCAAAATATTAAGGCATTACTTGTACAGAGTTCGGTACCCCATCTATACCGACCACAAAAGTTTGAAATGTTAAATGGATCAGCAAAACCTCAACATGTGACAGAGGAAGTTGTTGGATGTACTGAAGGATTATGATTGTGAAATCTTGTACCACCCACAGAAGGCCAACATGTTGTCCGATGTTTTGAGGATGAAGGTGATCTCTACATTGTTGGATATGATCAAGGAGGATCAGGTGGAGGGTTTTAAGGAAGAGAACTGAAAGATAAAGCGGATTCGGGGCCAAATTCCCTTGTTTATTTGGGATAGTCGAGGTATTTTGACATTGTGGCGCCGTGTATGGGTGCTAGTATCTTGGGGTGTTAGGTAGAAGATATTGGAGGAGGCACACAAATCCAAGTTGTATATTGACCCGGGGGCCATTAAGATTTACAGAGATTTGAGGATGAGTTACAGCTGGCCCTGCATAAAGCGGGAGATCGTTTGGTTTGTGGAGTGGTGCTTGACCTGCAGGAAGGTTAAGGGCGAACATCAGCGACCGTATGGTAAGGTTCAACCGCTAGCTATTCCCATGTGGAAATGGGAAGAGATCACCATGGAATTCATCATGAAATTATCAAGGACAGTGAGGTGGGTGGATTCAATTTGGGTCATTGTGGACAGATTGACGAAGAGTGCGTATTTTATTCCGATCTCCGAGAGTATTTCTGCTGAGAAATTAGTAGCCACCTATGCGCAAGAAGTGGTAGCCAGGCATGGAGTGACAATATTGATGTTCTCGGATAGCAATGTTTGATTTACATCAAAGTTTTGGCGGAAGTTACACAAAGAATTGGGAGCTCAATTACACTTCAACACTGTATACCACCCCCAGACGGATGAACAGAGTGAGCGGACAATCCAAACGCTCAAGGATATGTTGCGGGCATGTGTTTTGGATTTCGGAGGAAGTTAGGATACATACCTCCCACTAGCAGAGTTTTAATATAAAAACAATATCAACTGACCCCCGTTTGAGATGTTGTATGGTCAGAGGTGTAGGACCCCAGTTTGTTGGGGTGAATTTGGGCACCGATTCATGGGAAGCACCGAAGTGGTGCATAAGACTATCGAGTTTATCCAACAGGTGCGTGACAGGCTAGGGGTCATGCAGAGTCGTCCGAAGAGCTATGCTGACCAACGTCACATGGATCTTGAGTTCCAGGTGGGAGACTTCGTCTTGCTGAAAGTGTCACCGTGGAAGGGTGTTATTCGGTTCCAAAAGTAGGGTAAGTTAGGGCCCAAGATATATTGGTTCATTTAGGATTACTGCATGAGTGGGCAAGCTGGATTACTATTTGGATCTGCCGGATGATCTTAGCCAGATTCACAACACCTTCCATGTGTCTCAGCTACGGAAGTGTGTCACTGATGAGGCTGCGGTTATATCCTTGGACGATATTCAGGTGGATGAGAGCCTAAACTACATTGAGAGGCCTGTTACAACTTTAGATAGGAAGAGTAAGGTCCTTTGGAACAAGGAAGTGAAGCTAGTGAAGGTGCAATGGCAACACCGAAGAGGCTCTGAATGGACATGGGAGCCGGAAGATGAGATGCGAGACCACTACCCGGATTTATTTGCATCAACAGACTTCGAGGATGAAGTATAGTTCAAGTGGGGGAGATTTGTAATGCTTGGTCATGTATTATTAAATTTTCAACATTCTTTAGGGTTTTAACTGAAACTCGACGAGTTGGGAAGCTCCAACTCGTTGTGTAGGAAAGTATTTGGCCGTGAAGTTTAAGGATCCAACTCAATGAGTTAGGAGCCCCAACTCGACGAGTTGACAGCTAGAGATCAAACTCTGAGTTTTAGGGTATGTACCCTATATAATCTCCTTAAGCCTTAGAGATTGAGACCTTATCAGCCTCCTAAACCCTAATATCAATATTGCAAACTCTAATCTCCATTTCCTTCCATATTATGAGCTAGTTGGCACTTTGGAGAAGAAGAGGAGAATTTGGTGAGAAAAAGGAAAGGATTTAGCAAGCATATTCGGTTTGGCACTATGGTGAACTGTTGTGAGTATTCAAAACCCAATTTTTATGTACATGCATAGCTAGGTCTCGGATTTTGCCTCGTAGTTGGTTAGATCTGACTTTTAATCAACTTTTGATGCCATGCATGGAAGTTGGGGCATATTTCTTCTTTTTTTGGCCATTTTGGTTTCAAGACATGGATTGGACATGCATGCCTATAAAGCATCAATCTTTGGGACGTCCTTGAGGTTAGAACCTCTTTTGAAAAGGGGTGGGTTCCAGATCTCAAAGGTCTTGGGCTTAACGGTTAAGCCCTTGGGTTTAAGAGGCTTAGTTATGAGTTTTTGGACATTAGGATGGTACCAAAGGATAAAGTTGGAAACTTTATCCTTTAGGGCACATTAAGAGTCCAGATTTGAGCATTAGAGTCCCTGGAATCAAAGGATAATTTGAATGGGTGCAACAGGGGGAAAACTCATTGAGTTGGATTGGGTTTTCCCACCTTCTGGCAACTGTGGGGGCTCGACGAGTTGTCCTGACAACTTGGCGAGTTGACCAGGGTTTTTCCCGTTTTCTGGATACTAAAGGAACTCGATGAGTTGCTAGGTGCAGTCGACGAGTTGGGGACAACATGTGCTATTGACCTTGACTTTAACCATGGTTGACTAAGTTTGACTTTAAGAATAATTTTGGTATTTCGGGATTTTGACAAGTAGTCTCATAATGGTTGTAGGAAGTTGAATTGGAGTTGCGAGTTAGGACTTATCTTATCAGTTCAACATTTCTTGAGACGTGAGTCTACTTACCATACCAATGGGTTGAAGGCACCAAGGTCGGCCCATTATACATGATATGTGGATTGTCAGTTGATTATGTGATATGTCTGTAGGACATTTATATGGAAGACCCCGTGGGGTTCTCGTGGTAGTAGATTAATACCATGAGGGGGTTCCCATGGCTTAGGTATAAGTTCTTGGTAGGTTTCCATGGCATCCTAGTATGTTTTCATGTTTAGCTCGTATGATATTTATTTGGTTAGTGAAGACCATGTACGGGTTCCCATAGTAGGTAGTCAAGACCATGTGGGGATTCCATGTTAGTTGGTGAAGACCATGTGGGGGGTTCCCATGGCAGGTATTTAAGACATGTGGGGGTTCCAGTGGCACTCGGTATAAGACCTTGGAGGGTTTCCATGGCATCCTGATATGTTTTGTATGCATGGCTTATGTAGTATATGTAGCTTTTATAACTTATATGGTTTATGTGATTATGTGGATTATGTCAGGTGTGCTCTGGGGAACTTACTAAGCATTAGCTTACAGTTTATTGGTTGTTTCAGGTACTTCAGAGCCTAAGGGCTAGGGCCTGGTGTAATGGTGCGACATATACTCTTCGACATTTTAGTTTGGACACTCTGACATTTTTGGATAATCTATTTGATATTATGGATTTTTGAAAAACCAATGTGGTTGAAATATTATGTCTTGAGAATGATTTTTGTTAATTAAAAATGATTTTTATTGAAAATTTGGGTTGTTACATACTGAGCAGACACGTGTGAGCCTGTACTTAAGCATATTGAGGAGGGATATTCGAGAGTTCGTTGCAAACTCATCTTATCAGACATTGGCTAAGCTACAAACCAATTTCAGGAGGAAGGAAATCGAGCTGGAGACTCCGAAGAGGGAGGAGAGAGAGTCTCATGGGAGAGAAAAGAGACCAGAGCAGTCGCAGTTGGCAACCAAGAAGGCTAAGTCCATTAATTCTAGAGCAGGGGGCAAGAAGGGCAACATTTTTCGCAAGTGCGATAAGAGTCACGAGGGATCTTTCCAACAGGGGATTTTCTACAAATTCAATAAAGAGGCACATATGGCGAAGTATTTCCCCAAGGGATTTTCAGTTTGCTTTCATTGCAACCAGAATAGCCTTTGGAAGGTCGAGTGTCCTTAGCTCATTCAGGGATTAGCCCAGGCCTCTGCTCTTGCTGCTTTTCGTGTGACTGATGGTCGGCCGAGGAAGGCCAAGGCTCCAAGAGCTCGTGGGAGAGCCTTCCAGCTGACTATGGAGGAGGTCCGAGCAGCACCTGACGTTGTTGTTGGCACATATCTCCTTAATTATGTTGTTATTATGACCTGTTTATGCTTATATTGTGTTTAATATAGGTACTTGTCTCGTGAATTTTGTGCATGCCTTGGTGTTATTTGACTTAGGTGCGATTCGATCCTTTGTGTCTTTATCCTTTAGTTGTCGCATTAGTGTTACACGCAAGGCTTTGAATCGGCCACTGAGGGTTCTCTATAGCCGATGAGCATGCGGTTTTTGCTAATGATGTATTTCGGGGCTGTGTTTTGGAGATTTTTGGTGTCGAGTTTCCGATAGATCTGGTGCTGATAGTGATGGGGATGTTTGCATCATAGTGGGCATGGATTGGTTGAGCCAATTTGGAGCTGTGATTGATTGCGAGATGGTGATGATTCGAGAGCCTAGTGGGGGAGTACTTACTGTTTATCGCGAGGGACCTAGATCGAGATCAATCTTATGCTCTGTCGCCAGGGCAAGACAGAGTCTGCAACAGGGATGTATGGGATTTTTAGCTTATATAGTGGATACTTGGGTTATCAAGGAGGGAGTGAAATATGTTTCCAATGTTCCAATGTTTTGTGATTTCCTGGATGTTTTCCCCGAGGATTTTTCGGGTGTGCCTCCTGAGAGACAGGTGGAGTCCCGGATCGAGTTAGTTCCGGGGGGGGGGGGGGGGGGGGGGGCTATTGCCAAGGCACCATATCATCTCGCGCCACCCGAGATACATGACTTATCCTCGAAGCTACAGGAGCTGTTGGGGAAGGGTTTCATTTGGCCGAGTAGTTCGCCGTGGGGGGCACTGATCCTTTTTGACAATAAGAAGGAAGGTTCACACCAGATGTGCATCAATTACCGGGAGTTGAATAAGTTGACGGTTAAGAACCGCTATCCATTGTCTAGGATCGACGACTTATTTAATCAATTGTAGAGAGCTTCTTGATTTTCCATGATTGACTTGAGATCTAGATATCATCAGATGAGGGTCCACGAGGAGGATATTCAGAAGACGACGTTTCAGACTCGTTATGGGCACTATGAGTTCTTGGTGATTCCTTTCTAGCTCACCAATGCACCGACAACCTTCATGAACCTCATGAACTGGGTGTGTAGGCTCATGTTGGATCGGTCGGTAATCATATTCATTGATGATATTTTGGTGTACTCGAGGTCTAGGGAACAGCACGAGGAGCATCTTTGGAAGATTCTTGGAGTGTTGAGGAGGGAGAGGCTTTAAGCCAAATTCTCCAAGTGTGATTTCTGGTTATGAGAGGTCCAGTTCATGGGACACCTCATTAATCAGAATGGCATTCTGGTCGACCGGGCAAGATTAAGGCAGTTATGCAGTGGGAGGTGTCAAGATCCCCATCTGAGATCAGAAGTTTTCTTGGCCTGGCAGGTTATTATTGGAGATTTATTGGGGATTTCTCCAAGATTGTTGTCCCTCTTACCAAATTGACCAGGAAGGGAGTTGTTTTTGCTTGGGGGCCTGAGCAGCAGGCATCAGTTGAGACTCTTCGTCAGAGGTTGTGCGAGGCTCTAGTACTAGGCCTTCCGGAGGGAGTGGAGGACTTCATAGTCTACTGCGATGCGTCTATAGAGGGATTGGGTGTTGTTTTGATGCAAAGAGGGTACGTGATAGCGTATGCATCAAGGCATCTGAAGCCTCATGAGACGAGATATCCCACCCATGATCTAGAGCTGGGGGCGGTGGTATTTTCCCTCAAGATATGGTGCCACTATCTCTATGGTGTCCGATGTACCATATACACGTACCATTAGAGCCTGAGGTATCTTATGGATCAGTCAAACTTGAAGATGAGGCAAAGGAGGTGGTTGGATGTAGTGAAGGACTCTGATTGTGAGATTTTGTATCATCCAGGCAAGGCTTATGTGGTAGCTGATACCCCGAGTCAGAGAGCATTGAGTGCTATGATTCGAGATATATGTATCAGGATGACGGTGATGACTCCAGTCTTAGATACCATCCGAGAGGCCCAAGCGGTGGCCATTAGACCAAAGAATCGTAAGAGAGAGCGGGTGATCAAGCAGATTTCGGAGATTGAGACGGATAATCGGGGGTTTATGACCTTTCATGGGCGGTTATGGGTGCCATATACGGGTGGAGCTCGACGGATTTGATGGAGGAGGCCCATAAGTCAAAGTTGTCCATCCATCCTAGGGCTACTAAGATGTGTAAGGACTTGAACAATGATTACTGGGGGCCCTGTATGAAGAGGGATGTGGAATGGGTTGTCGAGAGATGTTTGATCATCCTAAGGTCACAACAGAGCACCAATGTCCTCATGGCCAGTTACAACCACTAGAGATTCCCTTATGGAAGTGGGAATAGATCACTATGTATTTTATTTCAAAATTTCCAAGGACTACGAGGGGTGTTGACACGATCTGGGTGATTGTAGATCGATTGATAAAGAGTGCTCACTTTCTGGCTATAAGTGAGAACTCTTCTGCGGAGAAACTGGTGGAGATCTACGTTCGAGAGGTAGTGGCTCGGCATGGAGTGCTGACGTCGATAGTGTCGGATTGTAATGTGTGCTTTACTTCCAGGTTCTAAAAGAAAGTTCATTATGAGTTCGATACCAGGCTACATTTCAGCACTACATGTCATCCATAAACAGGCGGGCAGAAAGAGAGAACGATTTAGACACTCGAGGATATGCTACACGCTTGTGATATGCACTTTGGTGGGAGTTAGGACTCCTACCTTCCGTTGACTAATTTTTCGTACAACAACAGTCATCTCTCCAGCATTACGATGCCTGCCTTCGGGATCTTATATGGGAGGAGATGTCGGACTCTTATCTGTTAGGGGAGGTCGGACAGAGAGTGATGGGGAGCATTCAGATAGTTCTCAATACGACAAAGTAAATCTAGCAGGTTAGACAGAGGTTGCTGACGGCCCAGAGTCGTCAGAAGAGTTATGCAGATCGGAGATGCTCTAAGCTATAGTTCCAAGTCGGGGATTTTGTTATACTGAAGGTATCCCCATGGAAATGGGTGATTAGATTCAAGCAACGTGGCAATCTTGGTACCTAGATTCATTGGTCCATTCAAGGTGATTGCCCGGGTGGGCAAGGTTGCTTATCGGTTAGAGCTTCCTGAGGAGTTGAGCCAGATTCATAACACTTTCCATGTATCCTAGCTGAGAAAGTTTGTAGCCAATGAGACAGCAGTTGTTCCTTTAGAGGACATTTAGGTCGATGAACGCCTGAATTATATTGAGAGGCATGTATCGATATTGGATTGGAAAATGAAGACTTTGAGGAATAAGGAGGTGCATCTAGTTAAAGTTCAGTGGTAGCATCGTACAGGTTAAGAGTGGACTTGGGAGCCAGAGTCTAAGATACATGAGCAGTACCTAGAGTTATTTCCAGAGGATGACTTCGAGGCCAAAGTCTGATCCTAGTGGGGGAGAATTGTAACATCCCGAGATAAGGTATCTTTTGATGACCCTCAGTTTTATTGAATTGTCAAAACTAGCCCTTAAATGAGAAAAAGGTGGCAGATGAGTACGTGGGGCGTATGCATGTGTACGCTCAGCGTACTCATGTGCGTATTATGGACATACCAGAAGGTATGTTGGGCGTACTATGCTCAGAGTGTAAACGCTAATTGTGTTGTGTGTCCCTATTTAAGGAACATGATGGCCTCATTTTTAGCCACCATTTCCAGCCTTCAACTCCCCTCAAACCCTAAATCTCATATTCATAGCTTGTGTGAGCATTTGAGTCTTATTGAGTGATCTTGTGAGATATTTTGTGAAGAAGGAGTTTGAAGGAATAATAGTTGGTGTCTATGTTTTTGGGTCTGAGTTTCCCTGTGGTTGGTGCATCATTCAGAGGTATCAAGATGAAAGCTTTATCATTGTTTTGATTAGTTCATGTTTTGGTCCATTAAATCTTGAAGCTTTATGAGTTTGATGAACTCCAAAGCATAACACATGTCCATTTAGGTGTTTCTAGTCGTTTAGACTCATTAAAATGATATCTTGGTCGTCAAGATCTCTCCATGCATGATATTGTTGGGTTTTGGTATAATACAACATCCTATGGTGCACATACAACCCTAAATACCTTGGATCTATGTTTTCACTAATTATACATGCAAATGGTTTCCAAGGCATTAAACCTATAACTAGCATGCATTTGACATAAACCATATAATATACTAGTTAGGGAAACATACCTTTTATGTGGCTTGAAGTCTTGATGTATTTGGCCTTAAGAGCTTAGCACCAATAGTATGAAATGCCTCAAATGGAATCACAACACACCTAGGACAAAGGTGGCTCTTGAGAGAGAATTCCATGCACCAAAACACCTCCATATTTCTCTAAGAAAAGAAGTGGTGATTTTGGCTATGGAGTAACCTATTTATATGTAGGATTCCAAGGGTCATGGGTATAACCCATAATCCATACCAATGGGTTTTATGATCCATGGTTCATGTGGCCCAACTCTTTATGTATCCATACATAAACTTGGTCCAACATGGATCATAAGCCCAACACATATAAATATAACTAATTTTCATAATTAGTCCCCATAGATTTAATTAGTCTCTTTTGATCACTAAATTAATTCCAAATTAATTCTTGATCGATACTAATTAAAACATATGACTTCATATTAATATATTATAACTTATAATATATTAATAAACCATAAACAACCTTCTCTCAAAAGTCCATCCTAACAAATTGTCCTGATGATATGCAACCCAAATGGACCATGCTACTCTCGGGTCAAGTACATACCAATAATAGTTATGGGCTTAGACATCTAATCCAACAGTCTCCCACTTGGATAAGTCTAAAACTATTATTGCAAGTACGACTTCATAACCCGACTAGCAATCGTAGCTCTTAAAGCCGTTGTCGAACTCTGAACAAATCAATGACGCGTCCATTAGATAAGGGATCATATATTCCTCCATTCTAAATATCATATGGACTGAGACATGGATTATAATCATTCTCTCTGTCCATTTTTTGTTTCCCGATTTCCGATTTATGACAACTGACTAATTGAACAAATCAAATCAGTCCTGGCCCGACCGAGCACTTCCATTTGTCATCATCAAATCATTGAGGGGCCCACAGATATCGCTTTTATCCCGAAGGTAAAAGGAATGGATAAACTTCGACTCATATGGCTTGTTCTACTACTTGTTGAATCATACACAAAGGCACGTTTTATAGCACCGAGTTACCAAATGCGTTTTCGTGCAATCAATGTACAACCAACTCATAGTAACAATTCATATCTCTAGGTTTGAAGAATATAAGATATTATCGTCTCATGATCACTCGTGATAAAATCCATGAAGTGATTCCAATGAGCGCGGGTTGAATCCAATACTCAGAACTTATGAGCACTCATGAGTGTTGTAGCCCTTTGTCCAACATCTTAGACCTCTACAAGCCAACCCATGACAGTCTTGATTCATATCTACTTCCAACATATGACCGACTGTGGATGGTTTGAATAACTTAGTCATTCCGGAAGAATAACCTAGTTTATTCTGGAAGTCAAAACATGCAAAATGAAACACAAGAATAATTGAATCCAATATGGTATCAAAACCTATGAACATAAATAAAACACCTTTTATTTATCACCACATGATTACACATTATTCATTGTATATTGTTTCAGCTATCAACTATATTCTTGAATTTAAAACAATAGTTGTCCCATGCTCCAAGCATGTACACTATGTTTTCTAAACACTAGTCATGTCATACACCAAGTATGCATACTATGTTTGTCTATGATCTTTACTTTGTGAACTATATCAATTGAACATAACTTCAATGATTCTCTTTTCACACTCCCAAATCCTTACTGCGAATACAAGAATTCCAAATTCATGTCATTTACTGAAATCTGTTATATTCTAAACTTATATGCATTGATCCTCTCGTAACGATTATGCACAAATTCAAAAAGACTTGGCAACAATCATTACCGAGTATTCCAAAGGAGATCAATTCCTTGGAAACATCCTTCTTACATTAAGTTTCCTAATCTTAAATAGATTGAAAATTCTAACTTTGAAACATTTCCAGATTCCATTTTGACTATCACTTTTGAACAAGAGTTGGCTCCTTACAGATTATGTCAATATGGTCCTTCCAGAATTATCACTATACTTCCAACTGTCCTTGAGCTACCAATCTTTGGTAAACCTTAGATTATCCTCGACAATTTTTTAATCCTTTTAGTCATATCCAGTTCTAAACCTTTTCCCTTCTTAATGCCCCAAGCATTTGGAAAATTTTAGAAAGGATGAATATAGCACATGTAATCGATCCTATATCCAAAGCATATGGGACACGATTCATGATGTCTCACATAAAGACTAAACCAGTCTTTTGCTATAACATTTCCATTTCTATTTTCCAAGTTCTCATAATTCAAATTATGAAAAGGGATGCCGTAATCATAATCGAATTTAAGAACGCAAATAATGGACCTATATACAGAATTTCCTTATGTTGACCCATTCCAACATGAAATTCATATATATTTCCTTGACTAAATGATTAAAACCTCATGATCTAAGCTTATAGATTTGAGATGAAGTATAATTTCCTCTCCCTTAATTATAGCGAAACAACTTTTCCCAATTGAAACCTTTTGTTTTCTATAATTAACATTGCTAACTTGCAATACTTATCATAATTATCATGCTCCCACTAACATGATGATTATTAGCATAACACTTATGCTCCCACTAGCTTTGACATGTACCTAGAAATCAACTGGACTTCTAGAAATCAATACTTTATTGACTTTCTTACCAAAGTTCAGATTTCTGATACTGGATTGTTTTGATAGAATTTTATCAAAATCATACACCTTCCCTTAGATAGCACACTTGTGTGTCTAAACAATTATGAAGAGGGATGCCGTAATCATAATGGTTAGACCTTTTTGCCACTTCTCACAAGTCCAGGTTAGTGTGCCGGTAAACCACACACGCTCCACTAACAACTTTGAGAATCCAAATATCACAATTGCTATCTAGCTAAAATCTACTTAGTGAAAGTGTTTCCTCACCATCATTTTCATGAATCGGAGAGAAACCTTATGACACTTAGATCTAATGGTGTATGTGTTCTTATCCATGTGAATTGTCAAAACCATAGTCACAAGACAAGGATAATGACAAATCCAAACTCATATGGACTGAACTCAATCTTAATTTCTTGCCACCTGGCAGCTCAAAGGCCTTCCATTGCATCCAAGTTGTTGTGCAACCAATTGAGAACTCTAAGAACTCATATGCAAAGCCAACTTTAATTGGAATGGGCACAAAATATGTCAACACCATAGGTTATAAACCTTAAGTCGTATGCTAGAGAAGAAATCCAGGTTCTATTCTTGATTAGTTCTTGAGACTTTCAAGACCTTTAAGACTCCTACTGTCCTCTTGACCTATAAGACTCCCTTGTCAAACATCCAAGAGATAGTGCAGATTCTAATCAAGACAAATACTTCACACAATTGGCTTTAGTTGGTCTTTGTTTTATCGAAAACATCACAACTTACCAATGTCAAATGTACAAGAGTAGGAAACTTTTACTCTTACATTTCATAAGTGTTTTTAAAACTTCTTTAAGACATGTCACTCAAATTACAAACTTGGAGTATGACTCTAAGACTTGTATTGGAACGAAGTATGACTAATCTTCTTGATTTAACCATTTCAACAATTCAAGATTCCTCTTCTTAGTCATAAGAATGCACTAAGATTTCCTTAGAGAACTAATTGTGCTATGGTTTCTTAATCATTATGATGATCACAAAACTGATACTAAAGTACTCTCCCATCTTTTCAGATTTGAGAAACTTTTATCCTTCTGCCTAATTTGATTCTTCTTATTCGCTCTGCCTTACATTGGAACCTTTTCCAATGTCTTAGAGTTACACTTAAGCCTGTAAGTATAACCATATTTACTAAGCTTTAGTAAACTATGATGAATAGTCTTATCGATCTTTTGTGGTGGACTTGACCAGTGCACAAGAATGTGTACTCAATCCCTTAGTCCTTCACATTACTCACACATCCATGTGAACAAGTAATTAGTCTTAATTTTCCAATACTTGAAGGTTTTCATTCATCATGCTATACAACTTGCATGATTCCAAGTTCCGGTCCAATTGAAACTTGGGTGATGAGAATCTTTCCTTATTTGGTAAATCTAGACATTACCACAAATGAAAGAATCAATTTCATATTTCCACTCTTGCTCTTAATGGAATCATATAAGCAACAATTTTTCCTCAAATGCCATTGTAAGGATATTTTAAAATAAATAAAATCAAAAATTTTCTTTTATTTTAAAACTATGCGGAAAAACTTATCTTTACAATCCATATGAAAACTTGTTGTTATCTATTCCTAAACAATATCTCATAACTCCTAAGAAGTAGCTTAAGAATCCGATTTTCAAACTACGCGATAGAAATCCATGTATGCGATCAGATTCAGCATATTCTTTCTTTAAGTTCCTTTACTTTTCTTTGATTCTTAAAACATTACCACGTGACCCAGTCACATCATGTATCAGGAATCTCAGAATAGAAACTTAACAGAGTTAGATTAGTGGACTTTACCTGAAGTAGAGTCAACCTTATTGACTTTAACATCCTTAGGTAAATTTGGCAGCTTCGCAACTAATAACCCTTCCTTTGGCAATATAAACATATGGACCCTTTGATAATGGTACACGGGACTATTACAGACTTATCCTTTTCTCTTTACCATTTGGTCAACCTAGTTGACTATGGTTAATCCCTTTCCTTGGGAAGAGAATGCCTTTTCTGTATTTCCAGTGTTTCCATTGTCAATGTCCATGAAGTTTCAGGAAGTTGATCTTAGCAAATAGATAAGATCATTAAGGGTTTTGTCATAGTCTGTTTCATAGGTGTTCCAAACGAACTCACTATGTGACTTGGAAAGTAGTTGAACCACCAACTTCCTCAAGACTTTGACACCCAACTCTCCCGGCTTGTCAATATGTGACTACATCTCCAAGATGTGACCACACCTAGACCTTGCCTTGCCAATAGGGCTTGAGTGATCTTAAACTTTTCAAGAACTTGTGGGTTAGGGAGAATAATTGGAGGAGGTGAAAGAATTATGATTTCCAAGGGACATCATCTTCATTAGGAAAGCTTGTTTCAAGAGATTTGGGAAGATCATAAATGTCTAAACTAGACATCTTTTGGGAGATATTCAAGATAGTTGATTTAAAGTCCTTAATATGACACCCAATATGAAATATTAAGGCTAGGACCCAATAAACTATTTTATAACTTAGAAGAGGGATGCCGTAATCCAATCTATAAAATATTTGAAGGTAGGTGAATGACGATTCACAAATTTCCACCATGAAAAACGAAATAATAATTAGGTTTTAATTGGTTTTGAAACTCCTAGATCTTTGAGATTCATTGAACTGTTCAATGGCATGTTTCAATCTCGAGTGTGCCCTTCAAGTTTTGTGACTGGGATGCCGAGGATCACAAAACAAGGTGTGAAGTAACCATGCAAATTACTTGGCACCCTTAAGTGTTTACCCCTCAATCGATGTGCCGGTTAACCACACACGCTCCATCGATACTATGATAAACATTAAGTTACCCTTTGCCTACCTTGTTAAATACGAGTTAGTGTGCCGGTTAACCACACACGCTCCACTAACCGACTTAAACAAAGTGCAAAGTGTAATTTCATGGATTAGCACCTTATTCACATTTTCCTAAGTAACTCAGATTGGGTATTTATAAAAGGTTTAGTTACTTAGTATTTATCATTAATACTTTTAATGAAGGGAGAATTATAGTCCTTGTCCTACCCGTTCGGCTAACGACCCTCCACCAGTCAAGGAAGCGGTGGGTGAGAGTGGACACCCATTAAACTACCATTTTATAGGCTGTAACCTTATACCCCCCTTATAGACCGGCTTCGTGAATGAGGCCTACTAACGGTAAGACTGACTTTACTCTTATACATATATATAAATATTATTAACTTATAATATTATAAAGTATAAGGGTTGAATTTTAACTTTTAAAATTCTAAGGTCTAGTTTGGAATTAAAGTATACATGGGGGGTAACTTTACAAATTCCAAAACTTGAGGACAAGTTTTGAAACCTTTCAAAACTCTTGGATTTTTCATAACTTATGAGTTTAATTAAGGTTTAATGAAAAAAAATCAAGTTCCATAACTTGAGGACAAGTTATGGAAGATATTAAATCATTTAATGCTGACATTAATAATAGAGACTCTTCTATTTTCATAACCTATGAGACTTAATGACACTTTAAAAAGAAAAACTCTTCACTTTCCATAACTAGAGGACAAGTTATGGAGTTCATAAAAACCATTAAGATCAAATATTCCAATTATCATAATAATTAAATAATTTTTCTATGATCTAGATTAAACTCATAAGTAAAGATAATTCACATCAACAATTTTCAAGAAATTAGGTAATCATATAAACTAATACAAATCTTGAAGCTTTGACAATTATCCTTTGAAGACTCTTGGACTTCATAACCTAAAGAGTTAATAAATGAGACATTTAACATCCATAACTTATGGAAGTTTCAAAACTCTTAAGATCATAACTTTAAAAAAACTTTTGAGTTCCAAAATTTTATGACAAAATTTGTAACTCCTTAAAACCACTTAGATCAAACTTTTAAAACAAATAAAATAATCATATCATTTTATCTTTTAATAAATTGACCTAATTCAACTCTTGTAGTAAAGTGACTCAAATTTTAGAAATAATTAGTTTTTCATAAAATCAAGTAATTATCATAAAATTTGACAAACTTCATGTTTTTTTTTTCTTTTTTTTTTTCATCAACTTCAAAAAAATACATTTGCATCAAATATAGTAGAAAACAACCTGGCTCTGATACCACTGTTGGGTTTTGGTATAATACAACATCCTATGGTGCACATACAACCCTAAATACCTTGGATCTATGTTTTCACTAATTATACACGCAAATGGTTTCCAAGGCATTAAACCTATAACTAGCATGCATTTGACATAAACCACATAATATACTAGTTAGAGAAAGATACCTTTTATGTGGCTTGAAGTCTTGATGTATTTGGCCTTAAGAGCTTAGCACCAATAGTATGAAATGCCTCAAATGGAATCACAACACACCTAGGACAAAGGTGGCTCTTGAGAGAGAATTCCATGCACCAAAACACCTCCATATTTCTCTAAGAAAAGAAGTGGTGATTTTAGCTATGGAGTAACCTATTTATATGTAGGATTCCAAGGGTCATGGGTATAACCCATAATCCATACCAATGGGTTTTATGATCCATGGTTCATGTGGCCCAACTCTTTATGTATCCATACATAAACTTGGTCCAACATGGATCATAAGCCCAACACATATAAATATAACTAATTTTCATAATTAGTCCCCATAGATTTAATTAGTCTCTTTTGATCACTAAATTAATTCCAAATTAATTCTTGATCGATACTAATTAAAACATATGATTTCATATTAATATATTATAACTTATAATATATTAATAAACCATAAATAACCTTCTCTCAAAAGTTCATCCTAACAAATTGTCCTGATGATATGCAACCCAAATGGACCATGCTACTCTCGGGTCAAGTACATACCAATAATAGTTATGGGCTTAGACATCTAATCCAACAGATATATGAGGACTTTAGAGATTAATGATGAGAATTTATGAGTTTTAAACTTCACCAGCCATGCTAAGGCTTAAAGTCACCAACTTTGTGAAGTACTAGACTCTAGTTAGTTGAGATATAAGATTGTAACTATGGTCTTAACGGATTAAGACCAGGAGAGTGAGAAAAGTGAGTCTCGGTTGTACGATGAGCGTACTCCCAGCTACGCACAACGTAGCATTGATCCACCCATGTTGCATGCATGGGAAGTTGTACACCCAACGTAAAAGGTTGTACGCCCAACGTACAAGCTGGGTGTTGACTTTCGTTGACTTTTAGGGTTTTGGTCAAATTATGGACCTTGGAGGCCATGGAGGGGTAAAATGGTCCTTTACCCTTTTGAGATTAGTAGAAAAGCCTACCCTAACAAATTTTTGTGTTTGTTAATATCAATTATTAATTAGAGCTATATGTGATATATGTTAGGCGGAGTCTAGACCGGCAGTTTGGGTGCGGGATATACTTGCTTTACTTTACGAGGTGAGTCTTCTCACTCTACTTACCTGAGTGGTAATTACTGTGCAAACAGAGGGTCTTATTTGTGTTAGTGACCAGAGGGTCTTATTTGCTTATACAGAGTGATGGGACAGATAGAGGTAGTCTTGCAAACTACCAAGAAGATTCAACATATTAGACAGCGGTTGTAGGCCGCTCAAAGTCGGCAGAAGAGTTACGCCGACAGACGTCGATATAAGTTGGAGTTCTAGGTAGGTGACATGGTATTACTGAAGGTTTCACCCTGGAAGGGTGTGATTTGCTTCAGAAAGAGGGGAAAGTTGGGTCCCAGATATATTGGATCATTTCGGGTTATTGCCAGGATTAGCAAGATTGCATATAGACTGGATCTTCCAGAGGAGCTCAGTTAGATACATAGCACTTTCCATGTTTCCTAGTTACAAAAGTGCATATTGGAAGTGGATGAGGTAGTGTCGTTAGATGACATTCAGGTAGACGAACGCCTGAATTATGTGGAGCAACCGGTGGCTGTATTGGACAGGAAGATCAAAGTTTTTCGGAACAACGAGATACCATTGGTAAAGGTGTAGTGGCGACATTAGAAAGGATCCAAGTGGACTTAGGAGCCAGAGTCTGAAATGAAGGACCATTATCCATATCTATTAGCTACAGCAGACTTCGTGGACGAAGTCTAGGTCAAGTGGGGGAGAGTTGTAACATCTCGAGATCTGCAGGTATTTCTAAATCCTCTCTTTTGCTATTGTTTTGTCATTTGTAGTCCCTAGGGTTAGAAGAGTCGACCCATGATGAGCATATGGTCTAAAGTTGCAACTTTGAGAACAAGATAAGTACGTCAAGCGTACATAAGGTACGCTAAGCGTACTAGGCGCACCTTAGTACGCTAGGTGTACACTTGTGTACGCTGAGCGTACTCGAGTCAGATGTAAACCCTAATATTTAGGGTTTGGGTGCTGTATAAACATCCTTATGGCTCATTTCTCCCCTCACTTTCAGCCTCTATACCCTAGAGATGTCCAAAAACCCTAGCCTTGTGTGTAAGTGTGAGTTTGTGTGTGTTTTGAGTAGTTAAATGAGAAGGTGTTGCACCAAATAGTTGGAGAAGAAAGGCAAGTTTGAAGATATGAAGTTCTCTTGTCCTGAAGAAGCTCCAGAAGGTAAAAAGCTTCTGCATTAGCAATTATATTGAGTAGATCGTGTCTTTTTTAGCTTCTTGGCACTTTTCTTGTCGCAAAAACCTGAATATTGTGCATGATGTGTTGTGGACATGTTAAGTCGTCCTTCTAGACCCTAGAAAGGGTCCTAAGTGATAAAAATGATGTCCCAATAGCTGAATGTGTCTTATACATGGAGTAGGAAGGTCTTGATAGGTTAAGACCATGTATTAAGAACTTTGTGGACGTCCAAAGTCATAAAGTTAAAGACTTTATGAGTCTTAAGCACATTTAGTTGATGGATCTGAAGTTTGGGCTTAAGTGCTTAAGCCATTAAGCACTTATGAGACGATGTACGCCCCACGTACCAGAGGAGTACGCCCAGTGTACTCCCTCTATTGGGCTTTTGACGAATTGGACTTCGGGATTGGGGCTCCTTTGGACTAATTTGACTTGGGCCTTGCTAGACTTTCTGAATAATTGATTTTTGGGCCAGTTTTGATAATGGATCCTCGAGTAAGGTCCAATTAGGGAGTTGGGCCCAATTGAGAAAATTGGGTCATTAATAGGCTTTGGATATATGGACTTTTAAGATAATGGATTTGGCATTAGGCCTTGGCCTAAAACTGAGAAAAAGCAAAATGAACTATGTGGACCCTTAGTCAAGATTGATATCCCATGTATTGACCTAGTATTTGTTATTTTGAATAGTTTGGGATTTTCGGTGAGACAACGATCAGAGACTTTCAGTTCAGTTCAGCACTACTTGTGAGGTGAGTTATCCTTACTATGCTAAGGGGTCGAAGGCATGAATGTTGACCCATTGGATCTTATATCCTAGTAGTTGGTGATATGTTGAGTATGAATTAGTTTTGCATGCTAGTTGTTATGGCAGTTTGGTAGATTTGTATGACTGCTCGTGTTACTATCTTATTATTTGTATGTGCATTAGATATCTTATATTTTGACATGTTATGTGGGATGGGTTAAGTTTGTACTGCTCCGTGCGATAGCCAACAAACCCAGGAGTATGCAAGATATGAGTTGAGGGTCGCGGAGGGCATGCCAGACTCATACTGAGGACTCATGAGCATTCTAGATATGAGATGAGGGTCGGGCTAGGCATGCCAGACTGGTATTGTGGGATCAAGGGTAAGCCAAATGTAAGCTATGGGCCCGAAGAGCAAGCCAGACTCACATTGTGGACCCAGGGGTAATCTAGTCTGTAAAGTTGTGGACCCATTACATGCTATTATTTGTATATGTGCTATTTGTTGTGTATCGGTATTTTGGGGGAACTTACTAAGTTTAGGGCTTACAGTTTTAGTTTTGGTTTTAGGTACCTCAGATGATCGCGGGAAGGTAAAGGTGTGATCCTACAACTCCTCACATTTATAACTTTGTTTCTAGCATACTCTGATATAAAACTATTTTGAAAACAAACCTGTAATAACATGTTGGTTTCTAAATGTTTTAAAAAGTTTTAAATTTGCATGATTTTTATGGATGTTACAAAAATGTGGAAGTTCATTTTGTTAGATCCTCATATCTGTTAGCAAACATCTTCATGAAGGCTTTACCAGAAGTATCATTCAATCGGATTCTACAAGGGTTGGGAATGATTGAAGCTGACTCAATTCTGAAATCCAGTTCATAATTGTCAAAGTTATTGTAGCATTCCGAATGGTTCCGATCTTCGGAAGCTGTCGGATTTTACCATTCACTTCTAAATGGTTCCGATCTTTGGAACCTATGAGAATCAACTTTTCAATTCCGACTTGTTCCGATCTTCGGAATGGTTCTAAAGTTACTGTTCATTCAGATTCCGAATTTTTTTCTCTTTTTAAGGCTTTTCTTCTTTTCTTTATTTCTGGTTTATTCTTTTCAAAAAAAATCCAAAAATATTTTTTTTTTCTGTATTTTCTTTTCAAAAATCTAAAACATCAAAAATATTTTCTTTTCTAAGAATCGAAATTCATTTATGAATTTTAGTCTGCAATGAGGAATTGATGGTTGGATTCATAACTTCCTTCTATCATATCTTATCTCAACTTCCAGGTAGTCCCTTGATTATTGGAACCAAAAGCAGTTTCGGTATAAGGCTACAAAAATTCTAGTTAATGATCGCAAAATCATTGTAAACATGATTTTTGTGAATCTCCCAACCATTCGACTCCCAATCTATTATTCTGTAACGTAACCCTTACGCCTCTTAGGTTTTACCACTAAAGTTTAGGCTACAAAACATCTATGTTTATGATCTTGAAATTGTTATCACCATGATTTTTAGTGAAACCCAAAACTCCGAATACCTTTACTAAATTGACGGGGAACAATTTATTGTTCTAGATATTTACCTAATGATTTGATTCTGAACAAATCATTGTTCTTATTTTACCAATTGAATTGACGGATATTACCATTTGGTTTGTACCCTTACATGTTCGAAATCTCTTTTTTTGTGCGATCTTAATGAAATGTTCTTGACCCAAGTCATTTCTTCCCAAATAGATCCAGGTTTTTATTTGCTTTTTAGATTTCCGTCATACCCAGCTACTTTAAAATAATATCAAAAGCTTACATGTTTTTATGGCTACACTGGTCAAACAAGTACTTCTTTAAAATCATCAGACTAATGTTAAGTTTTGGAAATTGTTTGAAGCTAAAACTGCCCTTTAAGCCTTATAAAAGAAGCCTTTCATAGTTTCTCAACAAACTAATGATTGTAATTCCATTAAAAACCACACAAGCACTTTGGAATCTCTCTGGACTCAGAAGGAAGAGATCGTTGCCTGGGTTCCACCAGCTTTTCATATGAAAATTATTTGATATCATAGAATCTCACACATTAAATTTGTTTTATTGCTTTTCTTGGCACACTCTTCCACTAAAATCCTTGTGATTTTAAAAAGTCTAGTTTTAGTTCCGATTGGTTACTTTATTTTTAAAGAAAGGATCTTGGTTGTAATACAAATGGATATTGTTTCAGCTTATGCAAGGCTAGAGGGTAGATCAATGATTCTGATAGTGAAAATTCTTAAATGCCCTTGTTCCCATATATGAAAATTCAAATCATGGTGCGACTTTTGGATTTCCCTGACATTAATGTATTTGTTATAATGGCATCTGACACATGATTGATGAGCTGACACTTTTAATGGCTGATTTTTCAGCACTGGGGGAACATGAAATGGCGGTTTCTCTCTCCACTCATCATCTTTCATATAATAGGTCAACATACGGTTTATTTTCTCTCACAGCAAACACTACTTAGAATTTTCAAAGCAAAAGAAAATCCCTCTTCTGTTCATCTTCTTCTTTAAACTTTGATGGCTTCCTCAGAGCAAGATTCGTTTCATGATCAATCTACTTTAGTGATCATATTGGCTCTCAAACCAAACCAAACCTCATCCTCGACCTTGATGCGTCTTGCTATAATGGCTTGCTCAGACCTTTGATCGAATGCTTGAAATTCTCTCCATTAATGAAAGCTCTCACAATGTCTAAAGATGTTCTGATTGTTCATCTCTCCAAAGCTATCTCTACTGACCTCTACAACAAAACTAAAGATGTAATCAGCATTGAGGTTTCCAATCACAAAACATTGATCAGAAAGCCCAACTTCAGCAAACTTCTAGTGATTATTATGCCAGAAGTCAGTGTCGATCCTGAATCAATTCCTGCAACCTACTTGATTGAGATGTTCTTCCAGATGGGATACATGGGGATATTTCATTACTCTCAAAATTTAGGAAATCCTTCTTACCTCCGATGTGGAATGGATTATTCACCCTTCTATTCAAAAGCTTGTCAGAAAGGGTTTCAGGTTCTGACAGTGCAAGCCAGTTGTTCTACAACAAGATCTATGGGTTATACCATGGCATCAACCTCAACTATGGGTCTGTTACTTGGGCTCAATTCGTTCAAAGCACCAGTTCCTCTACACGACACACATAAATTTCTTATCCCTGCTTCTGCTCGATTATTGTTAAGAGATCCCTAATTCACTTCAAGGTTCCTCTAATCCAAGATTCACTAATGGATGAAATTTCAATGCTCTAGACTTCCACATTTGTTTTTGTCATGCCCACGAAATTTGATTTTGCCGGTTCTATTCCGGAGGCATTACTGGAGAAAGTTACATTGGATAATGCCATCATTAGGTATTATCGGAAAATGCCCTCTTCTGGTGTTCGTCCAATCTCAGTAGAATTACATAAGATTATTGATGAAGGGGACAAACTGAAATGAGGTGGAAAAGGGAATGCCAAGACAACTCCTTCGGAAGCAATAAAAGTACCAAAGAAAACAAAGAATTAAGTTTAGAACCCACAGTATCCATCTCCAATTCTTCAAGAACAATCTGAAGAAAGGATCAAATCAGATATTCAGGGGACTTCAATTCTTTGAAATGAAGAAGACGATACCGCTCATACTTCTAAGACAGCACATGTTGAAACAATTCAAAAGGTATCTTCTCCACCATCATCCTCCATTCCTACATCTGATATTTTTGAATCTATTATCTGAGAGCCATTTTTGAACCTCACCACACTACCTCCATCACCTCCATTCAATCCTCCAACATTACCAATGTCAACCTCAACCCTCACCTAATCTATTCCAGTATCATCCTTCCCTCCTCTCCCAGAAATAAGTTCTATTGAAACATCACTTCCTCAGGTCTTAATCCCAATTTCTTACCAACAATTCCTACAACATCATCTATTTCCACTTCCTCAGGTCTTAATCCTAATTTCTTCACCAATAATTCCAACACCATCATTTGTTTCCACTGCACCAGAATTTTTGATTATAAAATCTATTTCAGAGGAGATTCGGACTTCAGACATCCCTGGAAACACATCTGATGTGGGGCCAAATGCCAACATTGGTGTGACTTCAGATCATCCTTCCTCTTTGATTCCTCCTATTGATGATGATACTGAGATCTTATTCATATATAATCAAGAATCGATTGATGATTTCGTATTCCAGCCATTCTCTATTAATTTCAATAGTGATGATGACGATGCTCTGATGACTAAAGGTCGGTTAAAGCAGTTAAATGAAAAGCTTGATTCAATTATGGAGCATTCACATGCCTTTTCTTCCACAAAATGGGAAAGTTTACTCACATCCCATCGAGAGACTATGGAAATGGAAAGTTTACTCACATCCCATCGAGAGACTATGGAAATGCTTACATCATCTAATGCCAAAGTCCTTGAAGAATCTACAAAGGTTGTTGAAGCTTCAGAAAAGAAAATCTCAGAAGCTGTTGAAAAGGTCCAACAACTACAACAAGAAGTCAAAGAATTCATGGCTAACTTCTAGACCTCTTCTGAAAAGAAAACAACTGACATGAACAAACTCATAAAAGGTTTTCGATCTTCTTTGAAAGCTGAAAAACAAGTTCTCTCAACACTTCAAGTAGACATTAAGCTTAACAATAATGATCTCAATTTATCAATCACTCAACAGATCAATAAGTTACAAAATGACTTGGCTGCTGAGAACAAGATTATGGATGCACTGGCCGAGAAAACGCAAAAAATGAAGGTTCTTAATGAAAAGCTAAAGAATACTTCAACTCATATTGCCAAACTTGAAGAAGAGAAACTTTCTATTAACGCTCGTAGTTCTAAAATCAACCAACGGTTGTTACAAATCATTGAGAACTGAAATGCTCCATTCACTGACTCAGTGCGTCAGTCTCTCTCAAAAAAACTCCAATATGTGTTCTCATTGATTAATCAGATCCAGGGTGTTTCAGGTAGTAGGGCTTCTTCGAAAAAAGGGGGAAGAGGAGGAAATGTTGAAAAAAAGGAGTCTGGTCTGAAGGATAATGAAGCTTCTGGATCAAGAAAAGACAAAGGCAAAGTTGGTTCTAAAGAGGATTCTAAAGAAAATTCAGTGATGACTAAATCAGAAAAAGAAGAAAGAAAAGGGATGAGATAAAGAGATTGATGAACTCAATCTGATGTAAAAAATTCAAAACTTATTCTTGAAAATCAGAAATCCTTGTTTTCCTACCTGGTCTGTTGATTGTATACAAAAGGAAACTATTGATGATCCTAATCTTTATTGGTTGGAGCCAACAACCTCCTTCGACACCAACAATGACGTAGAGTGTCAATTAGATTTTCCCATGATTCCAAGTGTCTTTCTTTTTAGACGCTTTGAAAAGATTGAAATTTTTTTACATCCAACAAAGCTATAAATCAAATGCACTTCTCGTTCTATCTGAAATATGTGAAACTGCAATATGAGTCGTGGAGTTTAAAAAGGATTGTGGGACTAAATTTTGGCTTGCCAGTTCAAATAGAAGAATTTATGAATATACAGCTCAAAGGGTTCCGAGGTGCCAATCATGTTCTGAGCGAATTCACCTTGGCTGATCTGCCATTCATGAATCCCTACGATTGGATCTCACTGTTCAGCATTGTTGTGAAGTATGTGAAGAAGTATGAGACCATATATGAGAACTTAAAGCGGTTGATCAAGTGTTATATTCTTGAAATTGCGAAAATCGAAGCGGAAATTTCTTATGTTATGAAAAAGACACTAATATTAAAGCCGTAAGATCAACCGGAAGATATCCAACATCTGAACGGAGGGCTCATTAACAAGAAGCACTGGAGCATTGTGTACAAGATGAAGGAAGGAGAAGTGATCAAGAATTGCATTTTCTATCTAAGAGATAAGAATTTGTATTCCACGAGTGCTCTGAATTCTATTCTTTCAAGGGATGAAGTGAATACATCCAACACTGTTGCAGATGTCAAGTGCGTTTCAGACATTATTCCTTGGTATCTGTCTGATTGAGCTTTTCTTCTGAAGATTGTTGGATTAGTGTCTAATCCCGTAACTATATTTGGTATGTACTTGACCTCGTTGTGCATGGTCCTTTTTGGTGACCTTCACCAAAGCAACTAGATAGTATGATTTATGGAGAGAGAGAGAGAGGCTATTATGGTTTATTAATATATTCCATGAATAATAAATTAAAAGAGAAATCATATAGTTTAATTAATATGGTCAAGAATTAATTATGTGGCTGAAAGAGATTAATTAAATAAGAGGGACTAAAACTGTCAATTATAAGATAATTGAGTTTGGGCTGTGAATCCTTATCGATATAAGGGGGACGAAATTTAGAGTGGAAGCCCACTCTAATTTCATCCAAGGGGGTTTATTTCAGAAGGTTCTTAAGCTGCTTAGGGCCTAAGTCATCCAATTAGGATTTTGATTGAAACCCTAGCAGCTCAGCTATTTAAGGACCCCTAGAGCACCCAAAATCCGCTACAAATTATTCCAGAGAATCCTTGAGCCGATTTTGTGCCTCCATTCCCTTCACTTATAGCTCATCTTCTTGCTTGTGGTGTTTGTGATCCATTAGAGTTGTTACACTTGTGACACTAAGCTTCTTAAAGATTGAAGATTCTTGCAACTATTGAAAGATATCATCCAAGCTTGTTGTGTTATAGATCCCGATTTCATAGTATGCTTGATTAGGGTTTATAAGCTTTGGATAAATTTTCATGTACAATAGAGAAACCTAGATCCAAACCTTTAGGGTTTTGCATGTGCACATAGGATGTTCTTTTGCTCAAAACCCATCATTGGTATCAGAGCCTTGCTTGGTTTCTATTGTATTTGATGCATGGTGTATTTGTTCATTACTGAAAATCAAATTTTGTGTTATCTGCTTGACAGATTCATCGAGCCCAAAGAGGTACTCAATGAGTAGGATGAACCCGGCGAGTCCGGTAAGGGGCTCAGCGAGTCGGGCTGTCAGACAGACAAATTTTCAGGATTTTTGTTATTTTTGACTTAGGATAATTACCATATCTGTTTCTAATTAATAAAATACGAATTTTATGGGTTCTCTATTGTCAAAATAATAATATTTTGTCATTTAATTAGATAATTATTACATTATTTGATAAATATTAATTATTTGAATTATTTGATCATTATCTTGCATGAAAATGATTAGGTCAAAATTAGATAATCACCAAATTTAATTGTTTATTTGAATTTTGATCTTGATAGTTTTGAAATTTTTCAAAACTTGCCCTCAAGTTTTGGAATTTAAATTTTTGGATTAAAAGTTTAATTTTGAAATTGTCAAATTCCAAACCTTGGAATTTTACAAGTTTCAAATCCACCCTCTACTATTATAATATTATAAGAATAATTATTATACACGTATAACATAAATGCTAGTCTTACCGTTAGTATGTCTCATTCACGAAGCTGATCTATAATGGGGGGGTATAAGGTTATGGTCTATAAAATGGTCGTTTAATGGGTGTCCACTCTCACCTACGGCTTCCTAGATTGGTGGAGGGTTGTTAGCCGAACGGGTAGGATAGGGAATCTCTTTCCTCATTAAAAGTATAATGATTTATAAAGTAACCAAATGTTTTATAAAATTCCCAATCTTAGTTAATTTAGGCAAAATGTGAATTTGATGCTATTCCATGAAATTACACTTTGTACCTTGCCTAGACATTAGTGGAGTGTGTGTGGTTAATAGGCACACTAACTTGGGTCTTTGCAAAGGTGGCAAAGGGTGACTTGATGTTTGTTATAGATCAATGGAGCATGTGTGGCAAACCTACACATTGATTAGGTGACTGTAACATTGGGGGAACGATGTATATTTGCATGGTTATTCACACCCTGTTTGTGATCCTCGGTATCCCAATCACAAACTTGAGGGGTATATCGAGATTTAAACATGGCATTGAAAAGTTCAATGAATCTCAAAAGATCTGGGAGTTTTCAATACATTTAAAACTTATATTGCTTTTGTTTTTCATGGTGGAAATTAGTGAATCGTCATTCACTTAGCTTCAAATTATTTGTTGTTGATCACGATAACCCTCTTCTAAATTGAAAATAATATTGTTGGATCCTAGCCCTAATTTCTCATTTGGGTTTTTAATTGGGGATTCTTATCTAATCAACTTTGTCTTTATCCTTTTCAGATGTCGAACTCAAACAACAACGCTTCAGGCTCAAACACCTTCGGCTCATTCTCACTCATGAATTTGTGTGGGAGGGTGATCTTCGATGGAAACAATTTTAACGATTGGATCCGTAACATAAGGATGGTCACCCGCTACGAGGACAAGGAGTATGTCCTCAAAATGGAGCTGAAAGAGGTGGATGTGAACACAGTTACTCCTGAGGAGATCGATGCCTTCAAGGCCCATGAGCGTGATGCCACGAAAGTGCATTGCATCATGCTAGCAACCAAGACTGCCGAACTCCAAAAGTCCTACGAGGACTTCTATCCCTACGAAATGCATCAGGATTTTCTTGAAAGGTAACACCAAAGTGCCAGGCAGGAGAGGTATGAGATCATCAATCAAATGATCACGACCAAGATGAGGGACGGAGAGTCTGTCACCGCTCATTTGCAGAAAATGAAGAGGTATTTCGACCGCCTGCTGAAGTTAAATGTTAGCTTCGATGAAGAGCTGGCGATTGACATCATTCTTTATTCACTACCACCCTAATTCAACAAGTTTAGCATGACCTACCACATGAACAAAGAGGAGGTCACATTGAGCAAGCTTCAAGGGCTGTTGAGGACTATTGAGAGCAACCTCAAAGACAAATCCGTATTCCTACTCCTACTGCTGCCCCAATCTTGGATATTAGGCAAGGGAAAGGTAAGAAGAGGAAGGCTCCCTCAAAGAGCCACCATAAGGGAAAGTCCCATGATGGTACCTCTTCTATTGGAACCAAGGCTAGTCCCGCTGCACCCACCTCCAACCCAAAGGATGCAAAGTGCTACTATTGCCATGAGAAGGGGCATTGGAAACGAAGCTGCCCGAAGTATCTACAAGATATCAAGGATGGGAAGATCAAGCTATCCTTCGTAGGTATTTATACTATTCAATCTAATGATTCTTCACATGATATTTCTTGTGTTCTTGATACAAGGTGTGGTTTTCACATTTGTTCTGGTTTGTAGGGCCTATGAAGAAATAAGGATGTGGAACATGGGTAGATAAACTTGATCATGGGGAACAGAAGAGAGTCACATGTCACCAAGATTGGAGTTTACTCTTTAGTGCTTAGTAATGGATTAGGACTAGATTTGAATAATTGTTTCTATTCGACAGAAATGGCAAGAAACATCATTTCTTTACATGGTTTGTATAGACAAGGATTTAGATATTCATTTGATAATGAAAAGGGTTCTATTAATGTTTATCTTAATGGTGTTTTCTATTTTGAAGCATTACCCTATAATAGAATATATGAAACTATGATGGTTGTAGACAACTTAGGGAATGATGTATTGCATATTGAATCTTCCAATAGTTTGGACAAAGCATGCTTGTGGCATTGTCATCTTGGACATGTCAACAAGAAATGCATAGCCCAACTCCAAAAGGATGGAGTGTTTGAGTCATTCGACCTCAGGGACGATGATGTGTGCTTGTCTTGTTTGGGTCGAAAGATAAACAAGTCACCCTTCACTGGTACTTGTGAAAGGGGTTAGGGTTTATTGGATCTCATACACACCGATGTCTGTGGGCCCTTTAGATCCACCACAAGGGATGCGAGTCGCTTCTATGTGGCTTTCACTGATGATCATAGCAGATATGGGTATATCTACTTGATCAAGCACAATTCTGAAACATTTGAAAATTTCAAAGAGCTTAAACAAGAAGTGGAGAATCAGTTGGGTAGGAAAATCAAGATGCTTCGATCCGATCTAGGTGGAGAGTACCTTAGTCTTGAATTCCATGACTACCTCATGGAACGCGGAATCGTTTCGCAATTGACGCCACCTAGGACACCAAAGTTAAATGGTGTGGCTGAGAGGCGTAATCAAACCTTGCTAGACATGGTTCGTTCCATGAAGAGTCGTGCTTCACTACCTATCTCATTCTGGGGGTATGCCTTAGAGACTGTCGCACATATCCTTAACTTAGTCCTTACAAAGAAGGTTGCCAAAACACCTCACGAGATGTGCCACAGGATAAGTTCCCTCATTGGCACATAACAAGGTTTGCGGTTGCGAGGCTTTCGTAAGACGAGAGACTCACGAAAAGCTCGAGCCTCGTAGTGAGCGGTGTATTTTAATCGGCTATCCGTAGAAGTCCTTTGGATATGTCTTTTATAGACCAAGTGACAATGATGTCGTCGTTGCAAGGAGAGGGTTTTCTGGGAGCGAGAACACATAAGCCAAGGAGACAGTAGGAGGAAAATCGATCTTGAAGAGATTCAAGAATCGAACGATGAAGGAACCTCTAACAATGGAGTTCAACCCGAGGAGGAAACTCCGGTTGAACCGACTGACGAATCCTTACCTCTAATACGTTTCAGTAGAGTTAGTGTTCCGCCTGTGTTATATGGTTTTCATATAACAAGTGAGGGTGATATGTTTAGTAGTGATAGTACACTAATAAATTTGCATGAACCTAATAGCTACAAGGAAGCCATGGCAGACCTAGAGTTTGCGAAATGGAAAGGGGCCATGGACAATGAGATTCAGTCCATGTATGACAACCAATTTGGAATTTGGTTGACAATGTGCTAGGTCGTAAGACGGTCGGGTGCAAGTGTATATTTAAGAAGAAGAGTGACATGGATGGGAAGGTACAAACTTATAAAGCAAGATTGGCTGCGAAGGGCTTTACTCAAACTCCCGAAATTTAATATGATGGGACCTTCTCACCAGTTACGAATATAAAGTCTATTAGGGTGATGCTTTGCCATTACTGTACTTCATGACTATAAGATATGGTAGACGGACGTCAAAACCGCTATCCTTAATGGGAAGTTAGTTGAGGATGTTTACATGAATCAGTCAGAGGGTTTTTTCGATACGAAGCATCCTAATAGAGTGTGTAAGCTTGAGAAATCCATTTATGGATTAACACAAGCATCTCGCAGATGGAATCTTTGTTTCGATGAGAAAGTTAAAGAGTTTGGCATCCTGCAAAGAGAGGATGAATCATGTGTATATGTCAAAGCCAGTGGGAGTACAGTTAGCTTCTTCTTATTATATGTGGATGAGATATTGCTCATAGGAAACGACATCCCGACCCTGCAGGAAGTTAAGTCCTGGGTTGGGAAGTGTTTCGCTATGAAGGACCTCAAAGAGGCTGCCTATATTCTGGGAATAAGGATAGTGAGAAATAGGAGTAAAAGACTAACATGACTTAGTCAGAATACGTACTTGGACAAGGTACTAAAGCGTTTCAGTATGGAGAATTCCATGAAAGTGGAGTTACCAATCCAAAGTAATGCCAAGTGAAGTAAGACTCAAAGTCCGAGTACCGAAGTCGAGATAGCAGAGATGAACTGAGTACCCTACGCTTCTGCAGTTGGCTCAATTATGTATGGTATGACTTTTACTAGCCCTGATGTAGCCATCACTTTGAGCATGGTCAACAGAGATCAAGGGAACCCTGGCAGAGCATATTGGACCATAGTCAAGACTATTCTTAAGTACCTTTGGAGGACCAAAGAATGGTTTCTAGTCCTCGGTGGGAGTAATGACTTAAGGGTGCGTGGGTACAGTGATGCCAGTTTTCATATCGATCGGGACAACTACTGTTCTCAGTCGGGTTGGGTCGTTTTCCTGAATGGAGGAGCAGTGACTTGGAAAAGTTCCAAGCAGGAGACTGTAGCTGATTCAACATGCGAATCAGAGTACATAACAGAGAGCAAAGCGTCAAAGGAGGAAATATTTTTGAAGAACTTCATTGGAGACATTGGAGTTACGCCAGCCATGAAGGAGCCCATGGAAAATTTCTGTGATAATGAAGGAGCGGTTGCCTTGACCAAGGAACCGAGGGATCATGGTAAATCTCGACATATTGATAGGAAATATCATTTTATTCGAGATCGGGTTTAAGAGAGACTCCTCCTCGTAGTGAAGAGGGTATCGTCAGAGGATAACCTAGAAAATCCCCCTATGAAGGGACTGAGTAGGGTTAAGTACTTGCAGCATGCTAGGTGCATTGGGCTGAAGGACGATATTAGTTTAGATTAGATAGCTTTGAAATGTGTAATAGATAAATTGTAATTTTGACGATTAAATAAAGGAATATTATTTATGAGTAAATTTATTGTCTTATATTAATTTTTTACCTATTGTTTCATTTTGCATGTTTCGACTTCCTGAATAATAAGATTATTTGAATAGTCCACAATCGCTTTTACTTTGGAAGTAGGTATGAAATAAGACTGTCGTGAATTAGTGTGTAGATTGTCTAAAAGTGTATTAGACATAGCAGAAGTTTGATGCATCGTTCATCAGTGCTTATGAATAAGATTTGAGCATTAGATTAAACCCACGCCTGCTGGTATCACTTCACGGAATTTATTACGAGTGATCGCAAGACGATAATATCATATGGTCTTAAAACCTAGATATATGTTTATTGTTTGCAAGTGTCACACCCTAAAACCAGAACGGCGGAAACGGTCTGGGGTGGATGGCGTCATGTCAAGTATCACAACACATGCATTATAGTAATCAAATTACAACAAAACATTGCATTAATAGTAATAGTTTTACATGGTTACATCAATACATCAAAGTAATACCAATAATCGAATAGATACAGCGCAGTACTAAGCTATCTTCACCAACAGCTCCGAGATGTACCTATCTAATGCTAACCTGAGAATACAAGTTATTTGAAAAGCGAGTATCAACATTTTTACAAATGCTGGTGAGTTCATAAGTATTTAGTGACATTTATCCAAATAACTTTATAAAGTAGTAGTTTAAGTGTTCACTGTTTATTAGAGTTCTTTCCAGAAAATCCTATATTTTCTTTAATATAGCAGCCTTCTACCAAGACTAGTCGGTGTTATGTGGTAAAAGTCATTTTCCCTAAATTGCTATCATTATCAAAAATACCGAATTTGATTATTGAGGAAAGCAAACTACATCAGGGAATAACATATGCCTCAGCAGTGAGGACTGCTGACTAAGGCAAGGAATCATAGAATCTAGGAAAGTATCGAATGAACGACACACTTGGTTCAGTCTAACAAATAGAGACACAGACCCCAGACAATATCAAATGAAATATACGTCTTGTAAGGTCAAAAACAGTGAATACAGTGATAACAGTGGATACAGTGAATACAGTGAATACAGTGGATACAGTGAATACAGTGGATACAGACCCTAGATAGTATCAAATGAATGATGCGTCTCATAAGGTCTAAAACAGAGAATACAGACCGCAGACAGTATCAAATGAAAGATACATCTTGCAAGGTCTAAACAGTGTGACTCTGAAAAGTGAGATACCAACATACAGTGTAAATTGCCGGTGAAATACCGTTACCTTAAGGCCATGAATTATAAGGCAACCCGGGATACTCGTAACCATACTAACCGACACTAGAGTACCTAACACCCTACAAGCTTCTATAAATTATGACATTTGTCACCCCTTGGCTTGGTGGGCCGTGGACTGTAGCTAGCAGTCAGGGTGCGGGGGTGTTAATCCCGTATAGATCTATACACACAATGTCCGCTCTCCCTACAAGAGACTCTGGTTACCAACTAGACGACGGAGAAGGTCGTGTCAGAAGATATATCCCAAATAGTGGGTAGAGACTTCCAAATAGTGGGTAGTGTGTTTCTAATATAAGTGTTGAACTAGAGGTAGAGACTCTTAACTGAACTGACTAGAGTAAACCTATATGTCTATGCTCGTATACATAACATACAACTAATGAATCAAACTACCTTCGGACGGCCATCCGATCCCACCAGACCACATCTCAACGAAGAAAAGGAAATAGGGCGGACAAACCTTCCTAAGTCCTTCAATCATTATTTATATGCACCTATACAAGTGCTGACATACATCTAACTATGATTGAGTGTGGAATAACCGAATCGTGGTACATAACGTACAGTGTGAGCAAATAGTGTGCAAATACGGAATCATACAGTGTGAGCGAATAGTGTGGAAATACGAAATCATACAGTATGAGTGAATAGTGTGGAATAACTGAATCATACAGTGTGAGTGAATAGTGTGGAATAACTGAGTCGTGAAGTATAAGCGTACAGAGTGGGATAATCGAATCATGAAGTATATGTGTACCAAGTGTAAGTGTATCACGAAGTGGAAACGACGATAAGTGAAGTAAGGGCGTCTATTAAGTATAAGCGACTACAAGTATAAGCGAAATAGAGACAATACCAAGTATAAATGCATCACAAAGTGAAAGCGTTATTGAGTATGAGTTTAAAAAAAATAGTATAAGTGAAGCAGCAGTAACTAACAAGTAAAAGTATACATGAAAACCTTGGAAAAACCTTTATACTCAGGAAAATCGCATTTGTATTCTTTGGTAAATTAAGTGTGAAAACCTTTAGAAATCTTTGGGAATCTTTCATAAATCGGTTTGAAAATGGAACTTTGATAAAGCAATGAAAGTAAGAACTTGAACAAATGAAAACCCTTTTTAAAGCCATTTATAGTGTCCTACTCGGTAAAACAGTGTACAGTGGTAAAATCTTGAGCATGCGGGTTATCAATCACATGTGATTGATATGATAACTGGCATGTTTAACTTATATTCCCCCGCTATAAAACATGTTAAAACATTTAAAAGGTTCATCAGGGGTATGAACTCACCTGGTGTAAGTGGGTCCGACGAAGGTGCCGGTTGGGTGTCCGGTGTCAAGTAAGGACTTGGACACACTTAGAGACCTATTTAACATATGATAACATATGTTCACATACAATTAGTATATTTAATACTAATTAAACAAGTATACGCACTCAAAGGAGCGGTAAACACTTTAGATAAGTGTTTGGGTGTCTCGGGTAGCGTCTAAGGGTGTGTATGACTTAGGAATGGAGCTTACTATCCGAGAGTAAACTCCCAAAGTTGTGTTTATGGCCCAGGGACATCTCACCATGAGTTTACGTCCGCAAACTCATGGTGAGGGGTTCTAGTGTGTTTTAAGGCTTCAATCTTGATAGTGGGATTTTTCTAGGTCCAATTCCAAAAGGCATGAGTGGGTTTAAGGTCTTTAAGGGCATCATAATGGAGTTTACAGCCTAGGGACAACTCCTAAGAGAGTTTATGGCTGTAAACTCTTATTCCTTGAGTTTTGTGAAGTTTCAAGCCCTTATATCTCTTCTAGTAATTATTCAAGGCTATAGGGGTGTTTCGGGTTTCAAGAGGGCACTCCTTTAGAGTTTATGGTCCAAATGACCAATCTTTGAGAGTTTATAGCCGTAAGCTCTATGGCTTGGCTGTGAACTCACATACACCCACAACTCTTGGAGTTTAAGCCCTTAAATCATTCGTAGCATTTTATAGAAATAGTCTAAGGCTATTTGGGGGGCAAAAACCAACATTTGGGCATGTTTTGGGGAGTTTACGGCCTTGGTACATACCTGGGCCATAAACTCATTTTTCTCCTTCATTTTGATGTGTTTAAGTGATCAAAACCCCAAATACTAAGTCCCTAAATTATGTATGAAGCCTAAGGGTGGTTTGGGAGTGTTTTGGAGGCATTTTGACATAATGTAGAGGTGTTTACAGCCTAAGCAAGTGCTTGGGCCGTAAACTCTCCTTTATGCCCTAGAATCTTGTGTTTTGATGCTTAAACACTCCTAAGCTAAATCCTCATTTAGTTTCTAAGCTTTTAGGGACATTTTTGAGTCGTTTTGGCCACCATTTGGGGGTTTACGGCCTAAGGAGGCACTTAGGCCGTAAACTCCTTTTTCATGTCTCATTCTTGTGATTTTTAGGCTAAAAAGACAATAATGCACGCATAGAACAAGTTAGGGTTGATAGTCTTACGTTTAGGGGTCGGAAATTGCGGTTTTTGGAGTCGAAAATGAGCCTAGATAGAGAGTATAGAGAGAGAGGGTGGAAAAGTCTCCAAATGGAGTTTACTCCCCTTTATATATGGGTGGGAGTTGGAGCTCAGTGATATTCTACCCGATACTGTCGTTTAACGGGGCTTTTGGTCGCACCCGATTTAGTGGTCGTAATAATAAAGACTAACTTTTTCCGAATAATGGACTATGTGTGTTATGTGTTTTTATTTCCTTTTATCACGACTTAACGACATATATAATTGAAATATTTATTTAATTGGCGACCTCTAATTAACGGAACTTGTATACAGTGGAATATTCCGTTAATGGTAACGGGGTAATGTAACGGAATAACTTTGGGTTGTCACAGCAAGTTGGTTGTGCATTGATAATGCGTAGACACATCAGTAACTTGATATTATAAAATGCATTGTTGTGCATGATTTGTTGAGCGAATGGTAAATGCATATAAGTTGAAGTTTATCTGTTCCTTTTATCCTAAGAGGCTAAAAGCGATATATGGGCCCCTTGATGATTTAGTTTGACTTATGTACCGGGCCCGGTCATGACTGAATTGATGTGTTTTATTAACTTCTATGTCAGACGAATTAGAGACCGAAAAAAATTTGATGTACAATAAGTATGAATATGTTTCATGTAATTGTCCACATGATATCTAGAATGAGGGACTGTACGATCCATTATCTAAACAACAAGTTACTGATAAGATCAGAGCTCGACAACGTCTTTGAGAGCTACAATTGCTAATCAGGTCTTAAACTCGTACATGCATTTATATTTACTAGACTTATCCAAGTGGGAGACAGTTCGATTAGTGTCCAAGTCCGTGACTATATTTGTTATGTACTTGACCCGGTTGTGCATGGTCCTTTTGGGTTGCCTTCACCAAAGCAACTAGATGGGATGATTTATGGAGAGAGAGAGAGAGAGAGGTATTATGGTTTATTAATATATTATATGAATAATATATTAAAAGAGAAATCATATAGTTTAATTAATATTGGTCAAGAATTAATTAAGAATTTATTATGTGGCTGAAAGAGATTCATTAAATAAGGGGACTGAAACTGTCAATTATAAGATAATTGAGTTTGGGCTGTGAATCCTCATGGATATAAGGGGGGTGAAATTTAGAGTTGAAGCCCACTCTAATTTAATCCAATGGGCTTTATTCCAGAAGGTTCTTATGTTTCTTAGGGCCTAAGTCATCCAATTAGGGTTTTCACTGATACCCTAGCAACTCAGCAATTTAAGGACGCCTAGGGCACCCACAATCGGCTACCAAGTATTCCAGAGAATCCTTGAGCTGATTTTGTGCCTCCATTCCCTTCTCTTATAGATAATATTCCTTCTTGTGTTGTTTGTGCCCCTCGATGATTTGTTTTTGACATCCGAAGTGCTTGCTTGAGCCCATACTGAATTCATGTGTTCAATTAGTAGTCTGAATTGAGTTGTCATAAATCAAGAAATTGGGAAAAAGATCCATGTCTCGTGTCCATACGATATATTATAGAATAAAGGAATATTTGATCAATTGTCTTAGGACTAATTACTGGTCAGATCAGAGGCTGGAGTTGCTTTGGAAAGCATCATTTTTTGTTTGAATTAGAAGTTATACTTGTAATTTAGTTTTAGACTTTTCTAAGTTGGAGACTGTTGGATTAGGTGTCTAAGACGATAACTAAATTAGTATAATCTTGAATCATTAACAAAGTTCGTTTAGGTTGCCCTCAAACCTAGTAATTGACTAAAATGTTTTTTTGGAGAGAGAGACTGAATTATTAATTTATTATGTGATTAATAAATTAAGTAGAAATAAAAATAAATGATTTATAATATACTATTAGAATAATATATTAATTAGAACTATTATTGTTTAATTAAAAAATATCAGAAAATAATTAGAATTAATTTTGTGATTAATTGGATTAGTTAAAAGTAGAAGGACTAAAGGTGAAAATATTCAAAAGTTAACAACAACCAATTCTAGAGTCTACCATAAGGGGGAAGGTTTCTAGAAGAGGTTATAGAGGCATTTTTGGGCTCTATGGAAGCTTAGAATGCCTTAGGGAAGAAATACGAGGATTAGGGTTATCTAAAAGTAACATGCCTTATCCATTACCTTCCTAGAACCTATATAAACTCTTAAGGGTTTACAATTTTTGTCAGTCATATTTCCAAGAGATAAATCCAAATATTCTCCTTCTCCTCCTCTCCTCTCTTTAGCTTCCAATTGCTAGGGTTTATGTGTGAACCATTAAAGGCACGAGATTTCTCATGCTTGCTTTCTGGAGCTTGTTTATGAAGGATTTCATTGATTTGTTTACTACAACAAATCAAAAGGTATGAAACTTAATTCTTATAATCTGATTATACTAGGAAATCATTAGGGTTCTAGTTATTTTGTTGTTCATGGCGTGTTACATTCAAAGGTTAAAGACATAGATCCTTTAGGTTGCATGTGCCCTTAAATGTTAAGTGAAATTCCATAAGCACATAGTTATTGTAATTTATAAAACCCATTAGAAGTGACTCCATATTGGTGAAAGGAAGCAATGAGCTAGCTTAGATCCATCATCTACTTCGGGATTCTGATACATTTGAGTTATTAGTTAATACCTTGATCCTTGTTCTTCTAAATCTAAGTGTTTGCTCATTACGGTGGGTTTTGGTACCTTTTATGGATTCTCCTGGAGTTGAGGAACTCTAGAGCTTATTATGGCCTTTGTATGGTCATTAGACTTTTATTAAGTGAGAAATGTTTGGGTGTTCTTGATCCCATGCACAGAGACTTAGCCTTTAGAGAGATTTTTGTACTTAGGTTTTAAGATCTTGAATTGTGATGACTTATTGGATAAAGTTGGAAACTTTATCCATTCAGTCATGGAGAGGAATCAGATCTAAAGTTATAGGCCTTGATCTCTAAAGATTAACTCTTAATAAAGAAAAGACTTTCTGAACAAAACCACCACATGGCCAAGGAAGGCCCATGACATGGTGGAACGTTACAAGCCATCTATTTTGATAGAAATTGGCTATGACACGTCCAAGGGCTCATTACGGTGTGGTAGCCATTGACCTAGTTGACTGTTAACTTTCGTTGATCGTTGATGGTTGAATTTTGACCAGTTTGACCTTGGGTAAAACTTGGAGGATTTGGGTTGTGGATTAAGGTTTGATCTTGAATTGGTAATATTCGGTTTGAGGGTCTGATCAGTGCAAGGAATTAAGAGTGTAGTTGTGCTTCTATGGTTCTACGATCTAGGTGATTCTTCTGACTATGACACATATGGCATTGTATATCCTTTATATGTTAGGATATTGATATTGTTAGAGTACATGTATTCTAGTTGACTAAGATGAATCCTATGTATTTATGTATAGTTTAGGGAACTTTGTTTCATGGTATGCTAGATCGGTAGGGTCTTTCCTATTGATTGTATATACTGTGAGGTGTCATGATTGGTTTGGGTAATGATAGTATTGGTTGATAGTTGAGTGGATACCCTAGTGGTTGTATGTACTTTAAGTTAGATAGCCTAATAACTCTTGGTCTAAATCCTTATTGCATGGTTCTTGTTTGATTTATTGCTTTCGGGTAGGATCATTTTTTCGACCCTCTATCTGACTACCGATTACATATGAGGCGGTTATTAATATTAGCACTGACCCTAATTTGGATATGGAGTTCAATTGCATGAAAGACCAAGATATATCCCCTGACAATTGTATGAAAGACCAAGATGTATACCCTGGTAGTTGTATGAAATACAACGATGTAGCCCCTAGAAATTTATTTAGTGGAAAGAGTACAAGTGGTTGGTACATATGATTAGTATGCGTGTTGTATGCAATTCATAAACAGATCCTTAACCTATAATCAACTACATAATAATCCATAACACAAAGACATAACCATTTGGGTATATTGGGAATCACTTACTTCCTGAGCTCTAGATGACTATACTCATCACATCCTACTTTTATAATTTGAAGTTAGATCAGGAAACCATGTTCACAATCTCAAGCTAATAATCAAACAAGAAAATGGAAAAAGACCGAGCTTGTGTTTCTGATCCAACTATTTTCTTAAATTTATTAAATAAAAACATTCTCTTTCAAAAATGTAGTTTAGAAAATCTCTCAGTACCCAGTTTGAGTTTAAACACACTGTAAGGCGTGCCTAAATCCCTCAAACTAAGGGTATGATACCAACTTGTAACATCCCAGAAATTACAAGAGAGTTTTTTTATATTTAAAATCGGTTAACCAAGAAAAATGTATTCACTTAAAATCATTAATTAACATTCATTTGTTTAGAAACCATAAAATTCACAAAGTTAAATTGCAAAACAACAAAAACTAGTATCATCGGTGCAAGTGTATAGTCCCACCGAACTCTTCTCACAAACAACTTGCAAACCATTTAATTTACAACTGTAAGCATAAAACTTAGCTCGGCTCTAGAGACAAGAATTTGTTTGTATGTATTGTATGTATGGTGGAATATGTGTCATACCACGGAAATCACTAAGTTTTATGCTTACAGTTGTAAATTAAATGGTTTGCAAGTTGTTTGTGAGAAGAGTTCGGTGGGACTATACACTTGCACCGATGATACTAGTTTTTGTTGTTTTGCAATTTAACTTTGTGAATTTTATGGTTTCTAAACAAATGAATGTTAATTAATGATTTTAAGTGAATACATTTTTCTTGGTTAACCGATTTTAAATATAAAAAAACTCTCTTGTAATTTCTGGGATGTTACAAGTTGGTATCATACCCTTAGTTTGAGGGATTTAGGCACGCCTTACAGTGTGTTTAAACTCAAACTGGGTACTGAGAGATTTTCTAAACTACATTTTTGAAAGAGAATGTTTTTATTTAATAAATTTAAGAAAATAGTTGGATCAGAAACACAAGCTCGGTCTTTTTCCATTTTCTTGTTTGATTATTAGCTTGAGATTGTGAACATGGTTTCCTGATCTAACTTCAAATTATAAAAGTAGGATGTGATGAGTATAGTCATCTAGAGCTCAGGAAGTAAGTGATTCCCAATATACCCAAATGGTTATGTATTTGTGTTATGGATTATTATGTAGTTGATTATAGGTTAAGGATCTGTTTATGAATTGCATGCTGGAATTGCATGATTTGTATATATGTCTTGTATGCCTCGCATATGTATGTGTGGGAGGAGTTTAGTTGAGTGATGCGAAAATACTTTGAGGCTTGTAACCATCCTTGGAGCAAGTATGGATAGGTGTGGAAAGTAGTATGGGTTCATACTACTAAAAGCATAGGATCCATAACTGGGTCAAGGAAGTGTTACAAGAACACCAAGGAACTTCTAGGTGGGTATGCATCGTGTGGGTTAGCACTGTACATTGATTATGATATTTTCCTGTTGTTTTTATGATTAAGTATGGTGAACATTTGTAATGGAAGTCCAGGCCTAAGTGAGGGGGATGTCTGTGACATTGTCACTATCGAGGTTTGGAGGTTCCCTTTGGAATATTTTCCTGGTATGATTAGCACAGTCAGGGATGAGTGGATTTCACGGATGGATGAGCGCTTTAGGTTTTTGTGGGTTGAATTGGAAGCTAGTTAGACATGGGCTCGAGAGGTCACCTTCAAGGATTTTAGTGCTTTTGGGAGTTCTCGGTCCATGGGGATGAAGGAGATTATTGTTAGTATCGTTGATGTGGAGAGTGCCTTTCTCGCTAAATTTTTTCCGGTAGAGGCAATGTTAGGTTTGCAACATGTCTGGCGCGTGATGAAGCAAGGGATTATAGGGCAAGGTTGTTCAGGGCCTCAAACCTGTCCTGGTCAAATCTATGACCTAAGAGGATTTTGTTACCAGATTCAAGAAAAGAGTTTGTATTGGCATTTAAGGTTCTGTAGTTGGCTTGATAGTATTTGGAATTTGAACAGACAATAGAGATGTTGGCCGAGATCATTGCCATGTTCAAAGAGAGTGTGTTGCCTTGTCTATAGTATGTGGTGATAGGGTAGATGATGATAACTCGCTACCATGATATGTTGGGGTCATAGATCCACGAGTTCATGAACATTTACAATTGTGATACTCTTTCAGATTTAGTAGAGGTAGCTAGGGACAGAGTGTTGGAGTTGGTGACCCAACAACAGAAGCGGAAGCATGATTAGGCTCGCGCATCAGTATCAATAATCAACTAGACCAGAGTGACTTTCGTTTAATCATGAGATCAAGGGATTGATAGATTTATGGCAGGTATGGTTTGGCACATTGTAGTATTTGTTAAGAGCTAGTGGGTGTTTCAGATGCATTCAGGAGGGCCAATAAATTCGACACAGTAGTCAGAGGGAGCCAATGGCATGTTTCTTTTACAGTCAATTCGGCTATGTTAAAGTTGATTGTCTAAAGAGTGTGAATGTGATGGTTTTTGATCCAAAACCTTTATCTTGGTAGTTACCAAATGAATGAAATGGGACAACTGGAGTCCCAAGGTCCGACATCTGAGTTATTGGTTTCTTCTGTTCGGTCGAGTGCAGCATCCGTCGACATCATCAATGCTCTTCCGTTTATGTTAATTATTTTATGGTAATACTTGATGATCTGTTGACTGATATTTTTTATAAATCGACTCCGGATCTGTATAAAATGATTATTCATGGTTGGATTTCTTGTTGTTGTGTGGATTGATCCGTATTTTTAAATGGTTATGAATTCACCAGAGTCTAGTTAATCCCAAGCGAGGGAGAGTGTCACACCCCCAAAACAGAATGATGGAAACGTTCGGGGGTGGAGGATGTCATGTGTAGTATCCCAACAATTGAATAATATTAATCAAAGTAACAACAACCATTGCATTGATAATATAGTGTACAAATTGTATTTGCAACATTGTTTGTATAGTACCAAAATGTATAAAAAAAACTATAGATGAGACACCATGAATGTTCTGTCTTCTCAAAAACCTATAGTGTACTTGTCTACTGGTTCCCTGAGAATACAAGTTATTTTGAAAGTGTATCGACATTTATGTAGGTGAGTTCATAAGTATGTTTTTATGATGGAAAGCTTGTCTTTGTTATTTGAAAAATGTTACTATATTCCTCTAGAAAATCCAATATCTTCTTTAGTAAATGAAATGTGGTCTTAGGCCTTAAGACCAAAATGTATGTCTGTTACTGTACTCTGTAATAGTATATTGTAGTCTTATTAATGAATAAAACCATATCAGGAATGTGAAATTGTATGTTGTACTAGTTTACTCTGTACTAAGGAAGTATTATATCGTAGTAGTATTTGTATGAAAACCTTTTGTATGAATGACTGGAACCCACCAGCTATAGTGTAAAATAGTGTAATGCAGTTTCATTATTTAAATTAAAACCATTCCAGTTATTCCAAACTGTAAACCCCTTTTTGAAGTTATTCTAAACCGAAAACTACATGTTTCATGGTTGCTTGGTCCGAAAACTCCTTTTCCTCTTGAATTCTTGGTTGAAAACCTTTATTTAAGGTATGTATTAATAGTTTAGACTTTAACTTTTGACTTATATTAATTTATACTAACATAAATTAGCTTAAATTAAGTTATATTTAAAGCGATACTTAGTTACTAGGTTATAAATATGCCCTTAAGGATATAGAGAGTACAATGCAATAAGGATTGAGATGTGTTTTCACTTGTACAAGGTTAGGGTTTTGACTTTTCTTGAACAAGTTTGACTTGAAAATGATGGGTAGTTACATTATCCCCCCGTTAGTGGGAATTTCGTCCCAAAATTCTTTCTATAGTGAGTATATCATGGACTAGGGAAAAGATGCGGGTACTTTTGTGGCATCTGATCTTCTTGCTCCTAAGTGAATTTAGGTCCCCGCTTGGCGTTCCAGTGAACGTTCACTATTGGTATGCAACTTTGTTTCTTTCGTTTGACTTTCGTATACATGATTTCTACTGGTTCTTCCACGAATTCAAGACTCTCATTTATCTCAATTTCATCGAGTGTAATCACAAGATTCTCGTCAGATAGACACTTCTTTAGGTTTGACACATGGAAGATAGGGTGTACATCATTAAGTTCTTGTGGTAGACGAAGTTTGTAAACTACTAGGCAGATTCTAGCAAGAATCTCGAATGGCCCGATGTACCTTGGATTTTGTTTTCCACGCTTTCCGAAGAGTATCATCCCCTTCATAGGTGAGACCTTCAATAAAAATCAGTCACCAACCAGAAATTCCAAGGGTTTTCGCCTCTTGTCTGCGTAGCTCTCTTGTCTATCTCTAGAGGCTTTAACTCGTCCTTGGATTTGAACGATCTTCTCTGTCGTTTCCCTGATGATCTACGGGTCGGTGAGAGTGTTTTTAGGAATTTTCCCTTTAGGTAACTGCATGGCACCCACCTCAACCCAACACATAGGGGATATGCACTTGCGGCGATAGAAGGCTTCAAATGGAGCAGCCTTGATGCTAGTGTGATAGTTGTTGTTATATGAAAACTCGACAAGTGGAAAATGGATATCCCATGCTTTACCAAAGTCTATCACACACGCTCTTAGCATGTCTTCTAATGTTTGAATGGTTCTCTCACTCTACCCGTCTGTTTGTGGGTGGTAGGCTATACTAATGTCCTACCTAGATCCCAGAGCTTTCTGAAGTGACTGCCAGAATCTTGAGATGAATCTACTGTCTCTATCATAAATAATAGATATTGGTACACCATGTAATCGTACTATTTCTCTAATGTAAGTTCTTGTCAGTTTCTACATCTTGTCTGTTTATTTGATTGGTAGGAAGTGTGCAGACTTGGTTAACATGTCAACGATTACCCAAATGGTGTCATGACCACCCGTTGTCTTGGGTAACTTGGTAATGAAATGCATTGTAATCTGCTCCCAATTCCACTCAGGTATTTCTGGTTGTTGTGGTAAACTTGAGGGCTTTCGATATTCTACCTTGACTTTGGCACTGGTTAGGCACTTTCCTACGTAGGTAGCAATCTCTACTTTCATGTTCAGCCACCAATAAAGTTTCTTGAGGTCCAGATAAATTTTGTCTGAACCTGGGTGAACGGAGTATAGAGTCTTGTGTGCTTCATTCATGACACATCCCTATAACCACCAAACATTGGGGGCCCTGATCTTGTTTATGAAATAACGGAGTCTGTCTCCCTTGATCTCTAAGTTATTCTCCAATCCTCTTAAGGATTCACCCGCCACATTTCCAGTTTTAAGGCTTCCAGCTAAGCCTCCTTGATTTGTGTGGACAAATGTGAATGGATGGTCATAGTTGATGCTTTCAGTCTCCGATGGAGGGCATCTACAATTACATTGGATTTGCTGGGATGATAACGAATCTCGCATTTGTACGTAGTCATTAACTAGTTCTACCCATCATCGCTGTGTCATGTTAAGCTCCTTTTGGTCCAGTATGTGCTGATGAATTTTGTGGTCAGTGAAGATGGTGCACTTTGTACTGTAGAGGTAATGCCTCTAGATCTTCAAAGAAAATACTACTACTCCTAACTCAAGATCATGAGTGGTGTAGTTGACCTTGTGTGTCTTTAGTTGTATCGAGGCATAGGCAATAACCTTTCCTCACTACATAAGCACACAGACTAGCCCCTAATTGGATGCATCGTAGTATACAACAAAATCCTTTCTCTCTTCGGGAAGGGATAAGATAGGTGCATGCACTACATAAGGCTTACTTCAATATTTGGAACGCAGTATTTTATTTTTCTCCCCAGCTAAAGATTACCCTGTTTTGAGTTGGGGTAGTAAGTGGCTTAACGATTCTGGAGAAGTTCTATATGAACCTGCGATAGTAGCCAGCAAGACCCAAGAATTGATGGATCTTTCACTACTAGAAAAAAGGCCTTTTATGACGCTCATTGCGCGTCGTAAAACGCTCAGACGACGCGCAAATGCGTGTCAAGGAAGGCCCTGTCATAAAGAGAGACGACGTGCATTTAGGACGCGCATTTACGACGCGCGGTTATGACACGCAATGCGTATCAAGGAAGGCCCTGTCATAAAGGAAGACGACACGCATTTGTGTGTCGTAACCTTATGACGCGCGTGTTTATGACACGCAATGCGTATCAATGAAGCCCCTGTCAAGAAAGGCCATGTCATAAATGAAGATGACACACATTTTTGCGTATCATAATTTTAAATGTTTAAAAAAAAATTATTTATAGATTTGCTTATTTTCAAATTAAATTTGTATTTAATGTTTAATAATAGATAATAAAATATCATATACAAAAATAGAATCCATTGCATAAATTTAATGTCATACAAATAATCGTTCCATATGTAAACAAATATATACCAAAAACATCATGTTAAAAAATTGTAATACATTTATATTAAGGGGATCTAATTGTACATTGTTATTAAGAGGTTTTCCCTAAATATATAACATAATACTAAATTGCTATTAAGGGACACCTTATGCAATGTAATGCTATACAAACTAAAAAGATATACACAAAGATGATAAACATCAAATTCCAACTAAGTAGAGTTGAATCTTGCCTTTCATACTTCTTTAAGATTAATATTGAACCCCTGCTCCAATAATTCTTGTGACCTGATCAAATAAAAGTCAAAAAATTAATATGTTAATACAATTATTAGAAGAATCAAACTTGGAATGTTAGTTGTAAAAGACGAAATTACCCTTTTCTCCATCCAAAGAATTTGGGATTTGGAATAAATACACTACAATATGAATTACCTAATATCAACAATGACAAACACAATGACAAGAATACCCGCATACAAATGGTAAATATTATCTGTAAAGCTATCAACAATGATATTCATAATGACAATCTTTGATCATATAAACTAGAGAGTATATCATCACAATTCCATCTAACACCACCCATTAGAACACGTAAAGCTACTCAACCAACATATCATGTCATGTAATGTATTTTTTGTCAGTATATCTTCACATAGAAAACAAAAGTGAAATAAATAAAAATAACAACCTTCTCATTTACTGAAAATGGATATTGTTCACATATATGGGAGCCATTTTCAGAATTACCATCCCCATTTACCTGAAATCATTCATGCCATTTTAACTCAAATAATTTATTTATAGTAAAAAAATAAATATTTATATTTATAGTGTTTTGATTATATAATATATACCCATCTGTCACTGACTCCTCATTCGTCATAAGAATGAACAAATATTTTAATTAATTACCTTGAAATGATAATAATATAAATACTATAACACCATGGCATGGTATATTTGAATAATACCTAGTGTAGCATCCAAGATAAGACGTTGACTTGTTGCTTGAGCAGATTTTGTAGTGTATGCTTTAAGGGCATCATCCCACCGTTGCAGCTTTTCATACCTTGTATTTGGAAGCAACATAAACAATTAATATTTTGAGAAAATAAGATAATGTAAATGATTTAAGGGTCGTGGAAATATACCATGATTCCTTCAGTTGTAAATCCAAACAGCATCCCATATATAGTTATATACTTAAGAGAGTGAAAAAAGGAAAGTGAGCTAGTTTCTATATATGCTTACCCTCCAAAAAGATAGAAGTGAAAGTATCCAAAAGAAAGCACTTATCCACCTTGATTCCTTATATGCAATCCACACCTGATCAAAAGAAGCAATCAAACATTATTGTTATAACAAAAGTCGAAAAATCTCCTTTTCACTATAGTTGGAAAGTATATAATAAACAAAGACTTACTGCTACAATGACAATACAAAAATAGAAATCGGTTGTTGTTGCTATCATGCACCTGTGAGCATTTACAACTATGTATGAGCATTTACTATTACACTTTTGTACATAAATTAAATAAAAGGGAAATTTTAAATGGTACCTTGATAATACATTGGCATTGAATGTAGATCCATCAACGATAAGCACATAAATAAAAGTTCCCAGCATCAAGTAGCCTAGTGCAGAAATGATTATTTTTGCAATTAAAACAAAATGTCCCCTTTTGTATCCCATGGCATCCCTATATAAACCAAATATATAATAAAATTACAAGCATTTTAGCAAACATTTTTACTTGATTTTAGTTTTTGTTATCGTTATTGGACATGTCCCTCAAAAGATATAATGGATCCTTTGATGATTCTTCTGGTGACAACTTAAAGAACTGCAGAGCCACGTATCATTTGTAATAAGGCTGTAGAAGGAATGAAAATTTACTTAAAACATGTTACACTTGTAATTAATAGTAATAATAATAATAATAAAGTTTAATTACCTTCCTGCAAAAAGTACAACAGGTATCAATACAGCTGCCTTGATCCAGCATGATTCCTTGTAGACTATCCAAGCCTAAGATTGTAAGTATATACACAACCACATATAACTCCATTTGATTCAACAAGCTTGTAACACCATGATCAAGATCAGTTCCAAAATCCCCAGTAAACACGCCACCTGAATAGAACGGGAAACCCATGCCACTGGCATCATGGCAACTGATACGGGTTGATTAGCGACTGCCTGTAACAATGCGGATTCACTGTTGGCTGGCACTTTTTCATACCTAGTAATGGTGGCAGCATGGATAGCTTCTTCCTTGGTGTTGCAGGTTCCATCTGTTGCCTAATATGGGTAAGCTACCTCAGTGTTGATGCCTTTGTTTTTAACGATAAACTCAAAGCCATCTTCCATCTTGCCACCATCACATCCTCCGTTTTGTTTTTGGGGGGTTTTGATTGGTGTTTGTTCCTTTAGGGTTCTGTTTTCAGAATGGTTTCCTGTAATCAAAGATTTTGATATTAGTATGGAATTGAGTTCCAAATATTCAAATCGTTGTAAAAGAAATGATCTTATTGTTACCGTTTTCCGTAGACCGACCATTTTAAGGAGGAGAAGAAGCAAACCCAGTGTAATCACCTGAATTCAAATTAAAAAAAAATGAGATAAAAAATGATTATTTTTATTTTTAAGGTAGCAGCAGAAAATTAGTTTACCGTTTGTTTGTGCTGGAGAAGATGCGTTTTTTAATTTTTCAGCAGATGATTTGCCAGGCCATTGTTTAAGAAGGCGAATAACCAGAGCTCTTGGATTCTCCCTTGGAATAAAAAGAGCATCTGCTTTTGGTGTGCTGGTAGTCTCTTCATCATCACTAAAAAACGAAACCTGTAATTGTAAAAAAAATAAATCAGATCCATAAAAAACAATAAGGGCAAAATAGTCAATATAACAAAAGATATTACCTTTGGCCCATCGTTTTTCGGGTGATACTTTCTAGCACCCCACGAATTTTTTACCAACCAGTACTTCATGCCAAAGTTGTCTATATGATGTATTCACCATCACCACAGACAACAACATACCTCATATTTGGGTTGTGCTTCAAGCTCTGTGGAAAAATAGAAAAGTCAAAGTCCATATGGTTGACTATTTTCAGTTTAAAGGAAGGTAGGAACAAGCATAACTCACTTGTGGATGAAGATCACATGTTCCCAGTTCTTTAACTGCTAAAGGCAGCCTCTCTCCATCAGAAACCTGAATAAAAAATAGATTTTTTTCCCATTTCATTGTTAACATAACATAACATGTATATGGGCTTTATAGTCCAAACCTCATGATCAGCTCCCACACTCTTGATGTTAATAGTTTGAATTTCATTATGTTTAGCCCATATAATTTTTCCACTATTGTCCATGCTGGCTACAGGCTCTTCACGTCCAATTTTCACCATTATGGTTCCTTCATCATAGCCAATAACAATCCTGTAAAAACTGTAATTAAAATAAATCCAGATGAATGAAGAAGCATCAAGATTCAAGACCCACAAAACAAAAAACAAAAAGTGCTATACAAACTTACCGACGTGAACCTTTCATGTATCCAACAGCCCAAACCCTTTCAAGTCCATAGTTCAAGGCGTTCTCAAGTCTGAATAAAAAAAAGAGTGGCATAAAGTCAAAAAGTTTACATTTTTAACATATGTATAACGAGGGTATTTTGGTCTTTTGATAGGAAATGAAGAAAGAAATTGAATTCCTTCCATCCATCAAACATGGAATTTGAAGGAATCCAACAAAAATTGAATTCCATCCATTTGGAAACCAAACACACCATGGAATGGAATCTAGCATTCCAATTCTTTTAGAATCTACAAAACAAACACACCCTTAAAGGTAAAAAAAACAAGAGCTCACCTGTAAGTGGTTGAATGCCATATATGGACAGTACCATCTTCTGAACCTGTCATTATTATTGGAAGCTCGGGATGGAAACATACAGCAGAAACATTGTTTGTGTGACCTTCTAGAGTTTGGACACAGGTTTTAGTTAGCAACTCTACAGTAACAGATCACAGTTGTGACCGTATTGCTGGATTCTCATATTGAGATAGTAAAGGGAATCAAATCATTTTAGAAATTGTAAGTAAATGAGATTCAATTCCTATTACATAAATTAAATTCCAACTCCTAAACACTAAATTGATTTTTTTATCATTATCAAAACACAATTGGCTGATTACTACTCATGTGTATGTATAATAATAGTAAATTGAATCTAATAGGAATACATAAATTTTTATTTACCTGTGAGTTTGTCACTGTGGCAGGTTGCTTTGAACCTTGTTCATTAATCTTTGGACAATCCCCTTTTGGTTCAAACATTTAGTTAAACACCTAGTGTGCATAAAAAAAATCAGGTACTTATATCATAAAATATTAACAATTCCATGAAAATATATGAGAGAGGGTAAAAAGGCACAAAAAATCGTCCAAAAAGAAGGACCAGTAGGACATGAAACAGGTAACTATGGTTGAAAAAGGAAGAATTACCTTTGAAATAGGCCTACTATGCAGATGAAATAGGCAACAGTGGTGGTATAGTGGTGGTTCTGGGCTATTGCGAAGGCAATGTGGTGGTGACTCAGGGCTGGTGTTGTGGTGCGATGTTGTAATGGTGGAGTCTGAAAGCAAACACAAATTGTGATGGAAGCTATTGTTGTTGGTGATGTCCAATTCATCAAAAGAAAATCATTCTTCGATCAATCTTCTATTTTGTGAAAGAAGATATTACTATTTCAAATGTGTTATGTTTGATTAGGGTTTGCACATAGAAGGAAGTGAAAGTCGATCGGAGAGGAAGGGGTTTGCAGAGTGAAAGAAGGGAGAGAATGAAGTCGATTTTGGCGGGTGTAAAGAGTAGAGAGGAAGAGGAAGCGGGTGTTCAAAAGTTTGGGGGATTTAGTTTCCCCCCTTACCTAACAAGGAGTCCCAGAAACGCGTGTTTATTAAAATTATAAAGCGAAATTTGTAGAGGACGCCCGTTTTATTATAGGTGCCCTCCGTGTTTTTAATATTTTTACATGAGACACTAATTTAAGGGCACTCAGTAATGCGCGACCTAAATCCATAAAATTTTTGAAGAGATGACACTTTTTAATGTCGCTCTCTAATGCGTAACATAAATCAAAGAGCGTCGTGTTTTGCACGTCGTAAAAGGCCTTTTTTCTAGTAGTGTTTATGGGTGTTTGTGGTGCTGACCAATTCTCTATTGCCTTAATTTTGGAGGGGTCCACGTGTATTCCTTCTTCGCTTACCACGTGACCGAGGAAAATTACCTTCCTAGTCGAAAACTCACACTTTGAGAACTTCATGTATAGACTTGATTCATTAAGTCCATGAGCAGTCCATGAACATGGCGGGTGCATTTTTTAGACCGAAGGGCATCACTACAAACTCGTAGTGACCATAACGAGTCCGGAATATTGTCTTGGGAACATCAATCTCCTGGACTCGTAATTAGTCGTACCCTGATCTCAGGTCGATCATTGAAAAGTAGCTCGCTCCTTGGAGTTTGTTGAATAGATCGTCTAATCGCGGTAGAGGGCATCGGTTTTTTTTTGGTAAGCTTGTTTAGTTCGTGGTAGTCTATCCACATTCGGAAAGATCCATCCTTCTTCTTCACGAACAAGGCCGGTGCTCCCCAGGGTGAGAAGCTTGATCTGATGAATCCCTTACTGAGCAATTCGTTTAGCTGGCTGGATAATTCCTTCATCTCTGCTGGTGCTAGACAATACGAGGATTTGGCTTCGGGGGTAGCTCCAGGAATTAAGTCGATTCGGAACTTGACTTGGCGTTCAGGAGGAACTCCTGGGAGATCCTCGGGAAAGACTTCAGGAAAATTCCAGACTTCGGGAATGCTCTCAAGGTCTTTTATTTCTTGTTTTTCATCCACAACGTGTGCTAAGAATGTGTGGTATTCCTTGCGTAAATATGTTTGGGCTTTCATGCAAGGGATGATGCGAAGGCCCGTACTGGGTTTGTCATCGTAAATGACAAGGGTTTCTTCATTTGGTATATTAAGGCAAACGACCTTCTCGTAGCATAGAATATTGGCACGGTCAGGATTTAACCAATCTATGTCGATGATGACGTCGAAACTTTTTATTGAGATCAGCATAAGGTCAATTGGGAAAGAGTTATCATTTAGTGTGAGAGTGAAGCCTACATATATGTCGTTAGTGCTCTCTGTCTTTCCGTTTTCCATCTCGATGGTGAATGTTTCATTTAGATATTGTGGTTTTTATTTGAGGAGTTGTTGAAATTTATGGATTATGAAACTACTCTCTGCACCACTATCAAATAGTATGCATGCATAATAGTGATTGGGGAGAAATGTACCTGTTACCACTATAGGATCCGTTATTGCTTCCTCATATCTCATGGCCAGCACTCTTCCTGCACCACCACTATTTTTTGTCTTTGTGAAAGCCCTCTTATAGTGCCCTATTTCACCATACCCATAGCAGGATTGGCTTACTCTAGTTCCGGGGGTCTAGTGTTTGATTCTACCAGTGATTTAAAGAAACGAGTTGTGTGCCCCTTCCTGTTGCAGTTAGTGAATTGCAACTCCCATAAAGGTTCGTGATGATGGAAACTGCATTTGTTGCACCTTGGGAGGTTCCCAGCGTATCGACTGGGTGGTGCTTGAGCAGTAGGAGCGGTAGCAGGAACATTAGCAGTGTGAACTGCCACAGTTTGTTGTTTCTTTGAGGGTTCTTGAGATAACTGTCCCTTTCTTTTACTCAAAATTTTCTTCTTGCCACCATTTTCTTTTGGTTTCTCAGGGGCAGCTATCATAAATCCATGATAAACCCGATGATCTACTTGGGTTTGTGCCGGATGCTTTGTGCTATCGAAAGTAAGTGGGTTTGCAACAATTACATTCCCTTGGATCTGAGGAGAGGGTCCCTAGAGGTATCTTTCTACTTTCTTGCTTTCCCGGGTGACCATCCCAAGGCACAGAGTAGCCAAGTCACTAAATCTGGTAGTACAAGCAGCAATATCGGAGTCCTTCATCTTCAGGCCCCAGAGCTCCTGCTCTGGCTTTTGCACCTCACCCCTCGGGTAGTATTCCGCTAGCATTAGTTCCTTTAAGTCATCCTAGCTCATGACATTATCTATTCGGAGAGTCAACGACTTTACTTGGTTGTTCCACCAAGAGAGGGATCTGTCTATGAAAGTGCATGCTGCAAATTTCACTTTGCTAGTTTCGGGCACGCACAGATTTCAAATATTTATTCAATTTGTTAAAACAATGACACCTTCGGTGCCATCAAAAGATCTAGGTTTAGCGTTCATGAAGTCCTTATAGGAACACTCCCTCGGGTGTCCATGACTATCTCCGTGGTTAGAAGGATTGGCACCACTACCCACTCCACTAGTGCCACTTGCATTGATCTTCATCATGGTTGCAGCTACAGTGGCGATTACTGTTGCTTGGAACACAGCACGGTCATACTGAGGAGGTGGTGATGGTGGTGGATTTGTTGGTGTGTTTTTTTCTTCCTATTGGACTTCTTTGGAGGCATCTTTCTCTATAATTATTTAAGAGAAGATGATGATAAGTCCTCTATAGTGGTCATGAGTCAGGTGATATTGAACATGGTATATCTTGTCCTGATAGCTATAGTGTTCTATTAAGCGATTTACACTGGAAGTCTACTAATATAAGTAAACAATCGCAAATTTTATTTCCTGAAATTTATAGCAACACTTGAACTGAATTTGTATAGTGTGATTCGTGCCTGACCGCCCTATAATTACATAGTATATACAAATTATATATAACTAAGACTAAATAGGCCTTCGCATAAGTGATCCTTCTCTAAGTCCACAACCAAATAAGGAACAGGAAGTAAAGCTAAATCACCTATACTAGGTCTATTAAATCTTAATTATATATAATTTATATGTATACACTTAGCAATTATAGATCTATCAGCAAGGGTTCTTCATTTTCGCGTGTTTGACTCTATTGTTCCTTTGTATAGAGCTAGTAAATTCCAAACTTGTTGCAACACCACAATCAGTCCTAAACACATGTTGGTCGTATCTCAAATAAATATAGTTGATCAGGCTATATTTATCCAAGATATGATTACATAATTGTCCAGGTTTAACCGTAGTGTCCAACTCATCCAAATACTTTTATGTAGTTTCTTACTTTGATACCTTTTCTGGTATGTATGCATGTTCATATACTTCTTATAAAATACTTATATTTTAAAAGTATACTTTTAGTCAGAACACTTTGGCCCCATTGTATTTATAGTTGTATATCTTGTAAGATTTGATATACTTAGTTCACTATAAACAATGCTCTGATACCAATCTGTCACACCCCCAAACCGAAACGGCGGAAATGTTCGGGGGCATTGGACGTCATATACAACATCACAAGAATTGAATAATAGTAATCAAAGTAACAACAACCACTACATTGATAATATAGTGTTTACATTGTGTTTGCAACATTGTTTGTATAACACCAAATTGTACAGCAAAAACTATAGACAAGACACCATGAATGCTCCATCTTCTCAAAAACCTGTAGTGTACCTTTCTACTGGTTTCCTCATAATACAAGTGATTTTGAAAATGTATCAACATTTAATTTGGTGAGTTCATAAGTATGTTTTTGTGATGGAAAGCTTGTCTTTGTTCTTTGAAAAATGTTAGTATGCTCCTCCAGAAAATTTAATATTTTCTTTAGTAAATGAAATGTGGTCTTAGGCCTTAAGACCAAAATGTATGTTTGTTATTATACTCTGTAATAGTTTCCTGTAGTCTTATTAATGAATAAAACCATATCAAGAATGTTTCCCTAAATTGTATGTTTTACTAGTGTACTCTGTACTAAGGAAGTAGTGTATCGTAGTAGTATATGTACGAAAACCTTTTGTATGAATGCCTGGAACCCACCAGCTGTAGTATAAAATAGTGTAGTGTAGTTTCATTTTTTAAAATAAAACCATTAAAGTAGTGTTAATCCTGTAAACAATGTTTTAGTTGATACTATTATAAGTTTTCATATAACCATGCTAAAATGATTAGTGGCCTCTACGACGTTCTTCAGGCGTCAGAATGTTATGACATTTGTCCCGCTAGGCCTGCCAGCCTAGCTGTTGCAAGCAGCTTAGGTGCGGGATTATCAGTCCCGTATAGATCTACACACAAATTCGTGCTCTCCCTCCAGGAGACTCTGTTTATAATTTATAGGACTTGAACATGTACTCTGATGAGTATAATGAAGTAGTGCCTCACAACCCTGTATTAACTAGTTTATGTGTAGTGTTATAGTGTTCTCTTGTACTTGAATCTGTATGAATTTCTTTGTAGTAGTGTACTTTGTAATGTAAATAAGTATATTTAAATAATTATTTAGTAGTGTATCTCTTGAAATAGTGAAATAGAGTAGTGTTCCATAAACTACACCTATTATAGTTTATATACATGTTTCTATATTGTATTCTTGAACTTGTAAAATAGTTTAGTGATTCCCAAACTATACCTATTATAGTTTAAATGTATGTTCTTGTTTCGTTTATTGAACTTAGCAAAATAGCGTAGTGGTTCACAAACTATACCAATTATAGTTTAAATGTATGCTCTGTAATGAACTGAAACCTTTGCAATTTAATGGTGTGTATAAAAAGGTAGTAAGAGATTTATGAAAAATACCCTTTTGCTCGACATGTTACAAAAGGGTTAGAATTATATATAAATATATTTTGATAAAATGTAGCGATAAATCTATTTGAAACAATTGCAAATGGTTTATAACGGCTTAAAATCGTTTGAATATTAACACAAGAGTCCTTCTGTTTTACTTGTTAGCGCGTGATCGCGTTAGGATAGCAAAATTGTAGAGACGATCCTCGGGCTAGCGTAGGTGAGAATAGCGTTATCCTGGAAATAATTGTTATCCGTCGTCGTACTTAAATTAATAATATATTAATTTAAATAAATTTTATAATAAGTTAAAGTGTTAGACAACAGTTAATAATGTAATAAATACTTACAAATATTATTTGGAAAAATTCTAGACGTTTTCGGTGTGTTGGGTGTTTTCGGTTGGAGTTTTCGGTGGAGGGTTGAAGATTTGAAGGTTGTTCTTGGTGTTCTTGGTGAAAATAAGAAAATCTTGGTAAAAATCGTATGAATAAATGCTGTCTACGGATGATACTTGAGAGCAAAATGGGAAGTTTTCACGGTTGGGATATTGATAAATAAATTGGGTTCACGGTTGAAACTAAATATATAGGAGTAGTTTATGGTTCATAATGGGCTTTAGGCCTTGGGTTTTCGGTCCTTAATGGACCTTGGACTTAGAGATTTCGGACATGAAGGGAAAACTTTGAGATTTCGATCAAGCTCCAAACCATAAACCCCTTTTTGAAGTTATTCCAAACCGAACACTACATGTTTCATGGTTGCTTGGACCGAAAACTCCTTTTCCTCTTGAATTCTTTGCTGAAAACCTTTATTTAAGGTATTTATTTATAGTTTAGACTTTAACTATTGACTTATATTATTTTATACTAAAATAAATTAGCTTAAATTAAGTTAGGTTTAAAACCATACTTCGTTACTAGGTTATAAATATTCCCTTAAGGCTATAGAGAGTACATTGAAACAAGGATTGAAATGTGTTTTCACTTGTACTAGGTTAGGGTTTTGACTTTTCTTGAACAAGTTTGACTTGAAAATGACGGGTTGTTTCAAACAGTTGTTTAGTCAAAACACAAGATTGCAAATTTTTAGATTATCTTTAATTTTTCAAGGGTAGTGGGTAAAAGGTTTAGATTGTTATCAAGGGATGAAGCTCGTGTAAGGAATGTGGTTCAACAGTCAGTTCGTGACCAAGGAAGATGTTGAGGATACAGTGTCATCTTGTATGGAAGGTTAGAAGCATCATTAGTGTCATATGATAGGGTTAGCAATTAGGCTTAGGTTAATGGTTGTGTTGAAGGCCTCTCTGCCTATTCTTGTTTGATAAAGGCTTTAGGGTTCAAAACATGATCAATCTAAACACCTGATCGGGTCTAGTAGACTAGGGGTCTGTTTCATGTTGGTATATGCTTATTTATCTTTGTGGTATCGGACAGAGGATCATGGTTTGGCCCATGGCATTTGTAGGAGTGATTGTAAGACTATGGTTTGTCCCATAGCATATTACTTGGGTTGAAATAACCTCATTGGCTAAAAAAAGGCCATTAGAGGAGTGATTGTAAGACTATGATTTGGCTCATAGCATATCGCTTGGGTTAAAATAGACTCGTTGACTGAAATATGTTGTTGTAGCAGTGATTATAAGACTATGATTTGACCCATATCATATCACTTGGGTTGAAATAGACCCGTTAACTGAAACAAGTTGTTGTAGGGTTGATTGTAAGACTACAATTTGGCCTGTAGTAGTTACTTGGGTTGAAACAAACATGTTGGGTTGAAACAGACATGTTATTTTTTGGTTTAGTTATGTCAGTGATTAGATGTGAGGGTTATTAGAGCCAAGTAGATGTGAGGTCTAGTTTGTTCTTTGTTTGAAGTTTCTCTCTTGCACCTGCTTGCGAGGTTTTCGGCGATGACGGTTGCCCACGGATCCTAGTATGAAGTTATCTACAAGATGGCGCAGGGCCGAAAGTCTAGGATTGGTCAAATGGGTGAACTTCTAGTTAACATGATTGATATATGGGATGACTTTATCTTCCAGGAAGCCAAACAAGATTTAGGGATCTTTGAGTTATGTTTAAGTAATTAGTTCCTCCTAATGATTGTTTACTAGCTATGATATGTGTGGTGCTCATCTCATCGTCGGGTCTTATGTCTCTCACTAGGGATTGAATCGACATTGGTGTCAGAAGGCAGTCTTATATTTGGAGATTTGTTCCAATGATGCACTGGATGCGATTTTGACCTTTGGAAGATTCCACTGAGGGATGGATTATACGTCTAGATTAAGAATCCTTATGATTACAATTGTGAACTATAAAGTCAAGATTTACGTCAATTCGAGTAAGGAGGAGTGAAATTAGAAAGCCCCCAGGAGGTTCGGAGAGTGGTCTAAGGAGTATTTGGTAAGGACAAAATTCAAGGACAAAATCTAATTTAATTGGGGGAGAGCTATAACACCCATTTTCCCGATTCAGTTGATTAAAGACTTACGGATTTCAAAGATAAGATTTTGGGGAAAAATCTTATGTCACTGTGTATAAGGTTTTTGGTCACAACGATTCCATGTCACTTAAATGAGAATCGTGTCTGGCTAGTGACCACGACGTGGTGGTCGCTGTTGTTTAAGCCCATGAATTTTAGGGTTTCTCCCATACTTAAAGGCATTAACTTAAGGTCTAGGTCATTCTCTTCAGCCTCCATCCTCCCAATTCAAAACCCTAGCCTTTATTTATAGATTTGAGCTTATTTGCTAAGTTTTGAGTTTGTTCCTTTGGTTTTGTGAAGCTTGAGGAATAAAGGGATCCATATTGGTGCAAGGAAGCAATGAGCTATCTTAGATCTATCATCTACTTTAGATTTCTAAGAAATTGGAGGTATAAAGTTCATATCTTGATCCTTGCTCTTCAAATATAAGTTTGGGCATATTATGGTGGGTTTTGGCCTTTTTTATGGATGCTCTTGGAGTTGAGGAACTGTAGAGCTTGTTATGACCTTTTTATGGTCATTGGACTTCTCTTGAGTGAGAAAAAGGACCATGTTTGGGTGTTCTTGATCCCATGCACAAAGACTTAGTCTTTAGAGAGCTTTTGGACTTGGGGTTCAAGATCTTGCATTGTTGTAATGCCTTATTGGATAAAGTTGGAATTCAACTTTGTATATCTTTTGGTTTCAAATAAATGAATGTTTTGCAATTTCACTGTGTGAATCTTATGGTTTTTAACCAAATGAATGTTACTTAATCATTTTAAGTAAAAGGTTTTCTTGGTTAACATTTTTTAAATGAAAAATATATCTTGTATTTATTGAGACGTTACACATATTGAAACGTAAAACCACGTATAATTTTTTGTATATATAATCACCCATGAATATACTTTCCTTTTATATAATCACATGAACATATTTTAATTTAATATATAATCACATGTGATTACTTAAGTATAATATATTAACATGTGTATTGGTTTATAACCAATTGCATTGGACTGGACATAGTCCTCCCAGTCTGATGTGATTAGTTATAGTCAACTACGTTGGACTAGACGTGGTCATATAAATTGTGGATAATTGATGCATATATATATATATATATATATATATATATATATATATATAAAATCTTGTGTGATTACATTTATATATTTTTTTGTATATAATCACATATGAATCGTTGTAGTACAAAAAATAGATTCTCCAAAACATTTCATCAAATACTTGGAATTAACACAACTAAACATGTTAAGTTACATGATTGTAACAAAACCTTTATATTGTAATGAATGTGTTAATATTTGAAGAAAACAAATACAAATCCAATCAAATATTATCATTATCGTTGAAAAAATGAATACATCAAGAGTAAAACTTGTGAAAAAATTAATGAAATAAAACGGTGTTGTGAATCATTGCTTTACCTGAAACACGATATTGTTTTTTTAGTTTGTTTCATGTGGATCAAGAACGACTAGTTCACCCGAAACGCAAATGAATGTATGATCATTAAATTGTGTTTGATGCCGATGAAAATTTGGTGAGTGATAAACAATACATCATGTTGTGAAGGTTCAGTTGGGGATATATGGATGATTAATTAAGGTTTGATGATGACTTATAAAAAATCAAGGCTATATATAGAGATGGTGAGATATGATCGAACTTTAAGGTTGGTCTTAGATGAAAAATGATGATACAAAAATTGTTTCTTTATCTGAATTGAAAATGAATGTCTTTGTAATGCTTAAAATTATCTTATGATATTACTATTTAAAATCTTATTCAATTATAAATTTAACCACACATTTAATCTATTCATAAACTACTTCTAGATGCACTGTATACCGTACGAAACTTGAACTTTCGAAAAACAACTCCTAATACTACTAGCTAGAAGTTTGGTAATTGAATTATTTTGCTAAGTTATATATAGTGTTTTATTAAAATTTTAATTTATAAAATATATTATTAATATATATATATATATATATATATATATATATATATATATATATATTTTAAGGAAATGAATCTTAGAAATAGTTAGCTTGTCATTTTTTTGCAGAATTGGTTCTTGTATTATTGTTGGGTTTAAAAGTTAGGAATAATAAATTTGAATGTATTTTGACAATTTTGCTCCTTATTTTTTAGCTATTTTGATATTTTTGGTCTTGCAATCAATATTTTTATACTTAGGAATTTTTTAATTTAACATTAAAGGTCGTTAAAACTATATTTATTTTACTTGCGAGTTATCCTTATTTATAAAACATTTATTCACTTAAAGTAATAAATGATGTATGTACCTTCGGTTCTTTCCCCAGCTTTCTTCTACTACAGCAACCCCAGGAATCTTTCTGCTGTTTCCAGATGGAAGTTTTAAAAAGCTTAAAAATCACCTAAAACACCCAATGCTTCCTTCCAATTTTGTTTTTATGAAATAGAAAAGGAACAAAATGGTTCTTAGATGTTCGTTATAAATAAATATTAATGAAAAGTAGAACACAACCCATTTTCATTTATGTAATTTTTAAAGACAAATTTTGTAAGTGACTTTCACTAGTTTAATTAAAATACATTTTTTTAATAATTATTATTGTCACTTACTTTTTGTTTTATGAAGTTTTTAATATCCATAATGAATAAAATTTTACTATTTATAATTAAAATAATAAACATAATAATGTTAAAGATATAAATTACATGTTCATTCTATTTTGGAATGTCAACATGAGCAAACGGGACGGGGATTGCATCCCCCGCCCCCGCCCCCAAAATTTTCCCGTTCCCCCGCTCCCGCCCCCGCCCCCAAAATCTCCATCATTTCCACCCCCACCCCCACCCCCGCCCCTGAATTTCCCTTTTGACCCCCACCCCCGCCCCCGCCCCCGTTCCCCTGAGCTAACTTATTTGGGTTAAAATAAGTTCTTGTTTGAGCTAAAAGAAACTATTTTTTAGATAACACATAGATATTTATAACATAACTTTACATGTTACAAACAACTTAAAAAAATGTTTTTGTTGAATTTTTGTACGTAAAAATCATTTCGTTGTTTATTATACTTATATAATTAACATATGTCAATTTATATAATTTATTAACAGGGCCCCCACAGAGGTTTCGGGACGGGACTACCAACCCCTCCCCCCCCCCCCCCCCCCCCCCCCCACCCCCGAAATTAAAACGGGAGTTAACTTTGCCCCCACCCCCGTCCCCGACTTTTTCAACAAATGCCCCCATACGGGACGGGGCCCCCTCCCACGGGACTTTTTGACATCCCTAATTCTATTTTAACATGTTAATCCGGTCTTTATTTTCAAAAATTAATTTGGAACATTATTTGTTTAAAACTTGCACACTTTGTTTATTGTATACGATTTTGTTGTGAATTTAGTCATTACCATATCTAAAATGACCATAATACCCCTAATTATTTATTTTCTAATTATTTTTGATTTATTTATTATCAATTTCAATTAAAAATAATAAAGCCCCCTCCTAATCACTTTCCCCAACCATCCTCCCCTTCTTCAATGTTAATCAGGGAGAGAAACATACAGGTGCATACCATCTCCAATGATGCTCTCCATCTTTGACGATGCCCTCTCCCTCTGGACCCTGACTACCATCTCAAACTGTCCCCTAGGGTTTCGAACCGCCATGTTCTATACATAGATGTTGTCACAGTTTTTTGAATCCAAGGCGTTGATGGAGATGTTTTCAGAAACACGGAGTAGGAAAGCCCAAATCAACGACATTATAGAGAATGAGAGGTTGTTTCTGGTGGGTTCTAAACAAAGATAGAGATGTTTCCGTTGTCGGGGGTTTCAGACCACCACCTAGGTTTTCGCCGCCTAGGTTTCTGATCGAGCTCTACCACCTATTTTGGGAATAAGTAACACAATAGGTGAAGGGGTGGTTATCGGAGGTTCGATTCTTTAATTTACAGGTTCTCCTGCGACTTGTAAATCCTCGATTAAAATCCTTTTTCTTATTTCTGAATCTTACGACTTGTGGGCTTCATTTTACAAGTTTATAGTTTGATTTTCAATTTTAGGCTTTAGTTAGATTATTTTTTTTAGGTTGTAGGGTTATTAATTTTAGGGTGTCACTAGATTTTTGGAAAGGAAAATGGTGGGATGGGTTCAATGGTTGTGGTAAAGAAATAAGAGTGGTGGTTTCGATGGTGATGGGTGGTGGTTAACAATAGTGATAGGCGGTGGTTTCTGGTGGTGATAAGTGGGGGTTACCGGAATTGAGAAAGAAGATGAGAAGAGATAGAATAGTGGTTGTGTTGGTGTTTATATTCAATTAAACCTTTTTTAATATATTACTAATTAATAATTAATAAACAAATCAAAAAATAAGTAAATAAATAAGGACAAAATTATATTTTTATGTTTGGAGGAACTAAACATGTAAGAAAAAACAAATTGGACCCAAATTAATTTTTAAAAATAAAGACTAAACATATGACTTGATATATGGACGATCGGTATAATTTACCCTTAAAATTATAAACAAATGTTCAAATTAGAATTTCTGTGTTATTTACATAAACGTTAATTGAATAGTTTTTCTAAAAGCTAAATTATGAGTTAGTTTATTAAAAAAAATCATTTGGAAAAATAACAAATTAAAAAAAAAAAAAAAAAAAAAAAACAAATTACATTATTAACTAATTAATTGTAACACGTAAAACATGTCAATTTGAGGTTTCAGTTATAAATTATGGAATATAATTTCCTTCATTTAATATTCTTTAAATGTAGTAGGTATGGATGATGTTGTTATATTATTGCTTCATGATTTTGTAATAAAGTGAATTTTTGACATAAATGTCTCGTTGTAAGATGAGAACAATGATGTTTTGAAAGTTTTTATTACTGATGTACTAATAAATTTACAGCTTGATATTACTATAAATAGTGATTACAAATTTTATTTCTCAAACCATTGTACATGCAATTTTAATTACCAAAACATGGTAATTTGATATATCCTCCGATCTCTTCTACGGCCCTCACAAGTCTTGTTATTCCTCGTCACATTTCTTTGTACTGGCGAAGGTGATAACCGCCGGTCAACCCAACGGTGAAAAAAAGATGGATAAAAAGTAGTTTCTCATGTTTTGCTTGAAGCGACAACTAAACAATCGCATAATTTAAACTAGAAAACCTCCAAATCCTCTACCCCTCTATCATTATCCAAACATTCCATTCATTGAAATTGTTTCTTAGGTGATTGTATGTTTTTTTATAATACCAAAATTAAATCCAAGTGTTTCTATGATTCACAGGAAAAAATATTAGGGGTTGTACAAATTTTCTAGGGATTTGCACTACGAGAAAACATTTGTTTCCAAATGAAGTTTCCCTGTAACATCCAAAGATTTGTCATTTACAGTCCAAGGGATGGAAGGGTAAAGCTAGGAAAAAAGCCTAAGGGCTAAGTTGCAATTTTTGGACCAAGAGGAGTACGATGCGCATACATAAGGGTAGGCTGAGCGTACTAGGCGCACCCTAGTACGCTGGGTGTACATTTGTGCACACTGGGCGTACTCATGACAGAAGGAAACCCTAATATTTAGTGTTTGAGTGTTATATAAACAACCTTATGAGCTCATAACCCTCCCTTATCTCAGCCTCCATTGTTTAGAGCCGTTTTCCCCAAACCCTAGCCATTTCCTTAAGTGTTTGAGCTTATTGAGTGTTTGTTGAGTGTTTTAAGATGAAGGTGTTGCATCAAGGAGTGGGAGAAGAAGATCAAGCTTGTAGATTTGAAGTTGGGTTGTGCCCTAGAAGCTCCAGAACGTAAAAAGCTTCAAACTTTATGCATATATGTATAGAACTTGCCATTTTGCTTTAAATAACCATTTCTTTTCCTAAAAAGTCCCAAGATGGTGCATGATGTGATTTGGACAAAATAAACTATCCGTATAGACTCTTGAAGGGGTTTTTAGTGATAAACATGAGGTCCCAATGGCTTAAGATGTCCCATGCATGGAGTAGGAAAGTCTTAATGGATTAAGACCAAGTATTAAGAGCTTTCTGGACGTCCAAAGTGATAAAGTTCGTGACTTTATACGTCCTAGGCACATTTGGTCTCTGGATCTGAAGTTTGGACTTAAGTGCTTAAGCCATTAAGCACTTGTTTATATTTTTGCAAACCACTACGTACGCCCAACATAAATCCACTATGCTAAGCGTACTAGGTCAACCACCCCGATGGTGGTCAACATCAGGACAAGTACGTCCAACATACCAGAGGAGTACACCCCGTGTATGTCCTTTGTTAGGCCTTGGCAATTGGGCTTTGGGTTGTGGACTGTTTATGGAACAATTGGATTTGGGCCTTTGCTAGACTTTATGAATATGGTGTTTTGGGCCAGTTTTGAATATGGATCTTGGATTGAGGACCAATTAGGGAGTTGGGCCCGATTTGGTAAAATGGGCCTTCCATATGTGGACTTGTGGACCATGGATTGGTATTGGGCCTTGGCCGAAACTAGAGAAAAGGCAAAATGGACTATATGGATCCTTTAGTCAAGATTGATAGCCCATATGTTGACTTAGCATTAGTCATTTTGGATAATTCAAGATTTTTGGCGGGATGGTGATTCGGGAAAGTGACTCTTCAGTTCGTATCTGACATTACAATGTGAGTTATCCTCACTGTACTCATGGATCTAAGGCACCAAGGCCGGCCCATTGATTTGTTATTTGGGATTGTTGCTATTGTGATATGTTAGCTCAGTATCCAGGTAGATAGGATGGTTATATGCTAGTGTGATATGTTAGATTGGTATCTTGGTAGATCGGATGTGGTTATGCTTAGTGACCTATAGTTTGGTCTGAGTATTTGTATGCTGGTAGGAGATTACCTGTTATATGTGCACATGATTGATTGGCTGTTGAGGGTATTCCATCCCTTGGATGATAGGAACCTAGTATGTTGTCTTTATAGACTGTTATATGATTATTTGATATAGGTGCACATGTTTCATTGGCTATGGGGGAATTCCAACCCGATGGTTGAGGGCCTGGGGTATTCTAACCCGATGGTTGATTGGACCTGTAGTATGTTGGCATTCCAACCCGATGGTTGAGGGGCATGGGGTTTTCCATCCTGATGGATGATTCGACCTATAGTATTTGTTATATATGTATTGTGTGTGGGCATTCCAACTCAATAGTTTTGGGCCGAGAGTATTCCATCCCGAGGATGACTGGACTCGTAGTATTCCATCCTGATGGATGATTGATGGATGATAGGAACCTAGTATGTTGTCTTTATAGACTGTTATATGATTATTTGATATAGGTGCACATGTTTCATTGGCTATGGGGGAATTCCAACCCGATGGTTGAGGGGCCTGGGGTATTCCATCCTGATGGATGATTGGATCCATAGTATGTTGTTTGTTATTGTATGTGTATTGTTATGTGTATGGGTATTTTGGGGTAACTCACTAAGCCTTTGAGCTTACATTTATTGATTATTGTTTCAGGTGTAGCGGTGACCGTAGGAAGGCGAAGGCATGACCATAGACTTCCTCGATTTATGATTATGATTTCTGGGAACTCTAATGCTTAAACTCTTTTGAAAACATTTTGTAATAATTAATGATATTTTGGATAATTAAAAAGTTTACAATTGGCTTGATTTTTATGGATGTTACAAGTTGGTATCAGAGCCTTGGTTTGAGTGAATTGGAGGAACACTCGTATGAATCCAGTCTCAAATCAAGGAAATATTTTCAAAATGATTTTTAAAATGGTTTCCAAAATAAGTAAAAATGGATGTGAAGTATGTGATCAACCGGAGCCATTAAGTAGACCCTAAATTACCATGCAGTTATTTGATTATGTGATATGTTAGAACAACATGCTAGTGATAAGATAGGGATCCTCAGGAACCGTATGATAAAATTGTCTGATCTTTGATGCCTTATCTTATGTAGAGTACCTCATTGATTGTTGTATGACTCTTTCATGTGTGAATTAACTATTGGATGAATACTCTAAGTCACATGCTACATGGGCCAAATAGTCTTAGGGTAAGGGATTTGGTCCTTCTACTCAACTCTTGTATGAGTCCAACCATTGTGGGATTATACCTTTTAGTATAAGATTGTATAATTCATGTGGTATGTGATTATATTCATGCAATAGTTAACTGGCACCAATGGAGGGTCGTGTGGCAGTTGGTGGATGGGTAGGCAGTGAGAGGCTGGGAGGCCATTTATGAGATAGTTAGCATTCCTCTAGGAGCAAGGAGTGAGTGCTCGCCATGTATATGTATATTGTTCTTGTGTTATAGTGATACTTGAGACATATATAGGTAGGTGTGGAAGGTAGTATGGGCCCGTACTACTGAAAGCACATGACCCATACGTGTATCAAGGAAGTCACAAACCCTAGGGTTTGGTTAAGAGTAGGTTCCCCGTTGTTTATGCGGATTATCTGATATCTTCCTGGTATATGTTCAGTATGGTGATGGCGAAACGATTTGAGGTGGGATCTGGATCAGGATCGGGAGTAAGTGCCCATGATAGGCCGGTATTGTCCGTTGATCAGATATGGGAGATGATTTCTATGGCGGTTTCTCAGATTTTGCGAGAAGAATTATTTGGTGTTATGGACTGGGTCATCACCAGGGTGATCGCCAAGTTCGAGGAGCAAGTTGCAACGTTACAACCTGTGAGAGATGTTGCTACCGGGATGACTATCGGGGGAGTGTCGGTGGTGGGGTCACAACTAGGAAAGAGGAGGAGCGAATTTTTAGTAGAGGACAATGGGTTGGAGGCTATTGACCTTGGTACTGGAAGTCAGGAGGGTCAGGAGGTGTGTGGCAAGTGTGGAGGAACCCACAGATTTGCTTGTCAAAAATTTAGGTGTTATAAGTGCGGGGAGAGAGGGCATGTGCAACGGGATTGCAAGAAGGATCAAAATGCTTTCACTGTCACCAGCCAGGCCATTTCAGGTCCAGCTGTCCTGCATTGAGGATGGAAGGAATTCGGATTCCAGTGGTCATCGTTCCTCAGGAGGTCAAAGTTGAGCCGCAAGGAGTCTCTAGTATGTAATTGGAACCCCCAATTTTGTAATAATATTATAGTCAAATCGTCTGTAATCAGTATTTATTTTGTCTTGAAATATTGTTGAGTATGGATAAGCAGTAAATTCTGGGTTAGTTGCTTGTTTTGTCTAGTCTATGTGTTGCGGAGCTTCATGAGTTGTTAGGTCACTAGAAGTGTCAGGAGAATTTATTGTCAGGGAATTCTAAGGGTTGGTCAGGGAAGGTAGCATGATTGAATACCATGGTTCACGAAAGTGGTTTTGTTCCTATCAATCTTTTGGTTGTGGCTGCTCAGTCATGGGAATGTGCTTGGTATCTGTTGTGATCCCAGTGGCATTATGGATTCAAGTGGTTCGCCTAGACCTAGTGAGTTTTGGTTTAAGGCCTCAGATGCAAAACCGTTGAGGCCTTAGGTGGTATCAAAGCGGCATGAGTATCTTGTGATGCAAGCACGAGCCCATATTCTTGGGAAATGGGAAGGCCATGTGCCGAATTGTCGCTCGGATTGCAAGTAAGGAAGGTATGTTTGGGTCATAGATTGGTAGTTTTCTATGCTTGTAAGCGGTTATAAGTGGGTATTTCGGAGGTCTTCAGCTGGAAGTCAAGTTTCTCTTGGGATTCTATTGATTCGTTCCGGGGGGGGGGGGGTATTCTACGTATGTCATTCATTCCATGGTCAGGAATGATCGTGCTAGGTTGAGTCGGTTGAGTTATGAGTGGGTTTCAAGCGAGTAGGTAGTGGTTACTGCTCTAAGTGGGGGAGAATTGGGAATTCTCGGATGAGACGTTAGCTATGGGAGATGTTGTCTGTTGCAGTTCGGATAACGGTTTCCAGAGTGGTTGGGTTGATGCGGTCCAGGCAAGCTGAACACTTTGGATGGGTTTTGTTAGTTATATGATCAGGTATTGAGTATATGTTATGGGTAGCAACTTTTTCTATAAGTGGATAGTGTAGGGTCAGGTTCCAGTACATATTTGGTCTTCGGTATAAGACTTATCATTTTACAGGGAAGAGATACAAAGAAAATACATACATATTTGGTCTTCGGTATAAGACTTACAACTTGTTTTTTTTAAGATAATATTTGAGTTTCTAGAAGTATACAAAAAATCAGTTTCTCGAAAACGTTACAAATATGTTTCATACAAATATGCTTATGAACTCCCCAACATTCAATGTTGACGTTTTTCAAAATGACTTGTATTCTCAGGAAAACGGTAGACAGGTATTCAACCCTTCTTGAGGGCCGACATCGTCGTTTCATGATTTCTACTTTTCAGTTATTTATATGTAACTTTTGAACACGTAAAGCATTGTAAACAATGTAAACTTGTATTATCAATGTATGAATGTTTGCGTTGCTATGTTTCATTAGTATTCAATTGTTATGATACTGTACTTGAAGTCACTCCATCAGCCCCCAGATGTTTCCGCCGTTTTAGTTTGGGGGTGTGACAAATCATTAATGAATGTTGTCATTGTTGGAATCCTAAACTAACTCAAAAATTGAAAATTGGAATGTTTTTCCCAAAATACACCTGGGTTATATTATTGAGTCAATCATTTAATGATTCTTGAATAATTGAAATCTTAAATGTTGAATCGTGAATAAATGTTGTCATTGTTGGAATCCTAAACTAACTCAAAAACAAAAAGTTGGAATGTTCTTCCCAAAATACCCTTAGATCATATTATTGATTCAATCATTCCATGATTCTTGAATACTTGAAATCTTAAATGTTGAAATCTTGAATGTTGAATCATGAATGAATGTTGTCATGTTGAATCATTGTTCGTTTACCATGTTATGTTTTTTGTAATTACTTTATGTTGAAAATTGAAACTAATGAACTTGTAGTGATGAAGTCTAAATAACCATCTGGTAGTCAAAAATGTAAAAAGCGAAAACTAGATAAAGAAAAGAGAAAGGTAGATGTCGGTGCTTTAGATAAGTTTATACATAGACAACCTGTTGAAATGCATGTTGAAGAGAACATTGATGAGCATGGTCAAGAGCAAGAGCATATAGAAATAGAAGAAGCAGAATAGCAAGAGTCTATTAAATTGCTTGTTGATATATGTGATCTAAGAAGGTGGGAAAAACTTAATTATGAGGAGATTAAACTTTTGGTCGAGAAAGGCCCTAAAAGAGATACTAGTATTATGTATGGTCCCTACGATAAATTTGGTAGATGCTTTTCTGCAACTTTATATACAAGAACTTTATCAAATTTGAAGAAGTGTGATAGAGAATGGTTAGTATATTCACAAGAGCTTGTCAGGGTATTTTGATTCTATTGTAAAGTGTTTAGAAAAAGGATTTCAAAAGGTAAATTGGGTGATGAAGGTTATTCAGATTGGCACCGTGTAACCGCTAGATATAAAGAACACGAAATTTCCTTGGATCATCTCACAAATAGGAATAAGTGGTTTGATATGTGCAAGAGATTGAACTTGAACGAAACCATTGATAAAGTTAAATACGAGCAATTCAAGATAGAAAGAGATTACTGGAAACAAGACCTTTTTAGAATCATTGCAGTAGTGAAGTTTCTTACTAAACATAATTTAGCATTTCGTGGATTAAATGAAAAGTTGTATCAACAAGATAACTATAAATTATATAGAGAAATTATCTTAAAAGTCTCAATATTTATGAAAAAGTTACACTTTGGTCCCAAAAAAAATTTTGAACGAAAAACTCCTGAAAACGGGCAAAAATTTGCAGTTTGACATTTTTTAACAAGTTGAAACCAGTACCAAATTAATTTGGAACTATTTCGTAACTAACCCAAAATATTGGGATTTTTCTGTAAACAAAAAATTTTATGATTTTTCTACAAACAATTCGTTTATTATTATTATTATTATTATTATTATTATTATTATTATTATTATTAGTAGTAGTAGTAGTAGTATTAATAATAGTAATAATAATAGTAATAATAATAAGAATAACAACAACAAGAAGAAGAACAACAACAACAACAATAATAATAATAATAATAATAATAATAATAATAATAATAATAATAATAATAATTTTGTTTGTAGAAATGTCATAATATTTTTGTTAATAGAAAAGTCCTAATATTTTAGGTTAGTTAACGAAATAGTCCCGAATTAATTTGGTACCGGCTTCAACCGATGAAAAAGGGTTAAACTGCAAATTTTTGTCGATTTTCAGGATTTTTTCGTTCAAAAAAAATATTAGGACTAAATTGTAAATTTTCCGAAAATATAGGACTTTTTTTTGGAGATTTTCCAATTGTATATATTTTTTGTTCAAATTACACCAAATACCTTTTTGTTAATTATTATGATTGATTCCACTTCTTATTTGTTAATTGTATGTAACAGGTAATGAAATTTTTTTGGGTATCATTATTATGTTAGAAGAGTTTGACCCGGTTATCAAAGAACATATGTCGCGGATCACAAGTGATGGGCTTCATGTACATTATCTTGGGCATACGATCCAAAACAAACTAATACTTTTGATAGCTCACGAAATTAAAAAAGAACTTATCAATAAGACAAATAAAGCAAAGTACTACTCAATCATACTTGATTGTACTCCTGATTCATGGCACCAAGAACAAATGACTATAATAGTGAGGTATTTGAAGTTATCATATAGTTATGTTACCTTTGAGGAGTCATTTTTAGGTTTTTTTAATGTTGATGATACCACTGGAAAAGAACTGCTTGATATTACACTTGACGAGTTAAAGTCTATTGGTCTTGAAATTGATTATACATGTGGTCAAGGCTATGATAGTGACGTATTTGAAGTTATCATATAGTTATGTTACCTTCGAGGAGTCATTTTTAGGTTTTTTTTAATGTTGATGATACCACTGGAAAAGAACTGTTTTATATTACACTTGAGGAGTTAAAGTCTATTGGTCTTGAAATTGATTATACACGTTGTGAAGGCTATGATAATGGAGCAAACATGAAAGGAAAACACCAAGGAGTGCAAAAGAGAATTTTAGATCTAAATCCTAAAGTATTTTACACTCCTTGTGGTTGCCATTCTCTTAATCTAACATAATGTGATATGGCTAACAAGTGTGTTAAAGGAAAGAACCTTTTTGGACTCGTCCAAAGCATTTATACTATCTTTGTAAATTCTACTAAGAGATGGGAAATTTTGAAAGATAATGTTCAAGCTTGGATTCTTAAATCATTGTGTAAAACTCGTTGGGAAAGTCGGGCTGAGAGCGTAAAGGCAATTAAATGTTGATGTACGAGAAGCTTTACTTCAAGTTGGAGAAAAAGATAATGATGCTGCAATTCCAAGTGAAGCAACTTCAATAGCAGAACAAGAACTTGGTGACTTTGAATATGTGTTATCAATTGTTATGTGGTATCAAGTATTAAACCATGTGAATATTGTGAGTAAAAATTTACAATTAAAGGATATGTATCTTGATAATGCTATTACAAAAGTAAACATATTAATTGGGTACTTCAAGGATTATACAGAAACTGGTTTTTCAAAAGCTATTGAGGAACCTAAGCAGATTGCTATTGAAATGGGTATTGATCCAATATTTCCACAAAAGCATTTGATTCAAAGGAAAAAAAAGGCTTGATGAGAGTTCAAGTAACGAAGAAGTTTCATTTACAGTTGAAGAGAATTTCAAAGTCAATTATTTCTTATACATTGTTGATCAAACTATTTTTTGTCTTGAGACAAGATTTGAACAATTCAAAGAGTATGAAAAAGTATTTAGTTTTTTATTACCATATAATTTGAGGGGAATTGAAGATAAATATATTAAATCTTCTCGTCATCATCTTGAAAAAGCACTCAAGCTTGAAGAAAGATCGGACATTAACGCCGATGAACTTTATACAAAGTTGAAATTATTTGAAACATTGGAAACCAATGAATTTACCAACCCTGGATATGTTTTAAAGTTTTTGAAAGAACTTGATTATTTCCCAAATGCATGCGTTGCATATAGATTTTTGTTGACTATTCCAGTAACGGTGACATCAGCAGAAAGGAATTTCTCAAAATCTAAGTTTTTGAAATCTTACTTACGCTCTACAATGACCCAAGAGTTGATCAACCAATTTGCAATTAAGAATGCTAGGAGAGTTTTACGAGTAGTCGGTTAGCGTTGCAATATGTAATTATTTATTAAAATACTATGATTTTATATGTTTATTGCTAGAAAGTTTATCATCGTTTTAAAAAATATCAATTTATATAATTTAATTCGTTACACGTTAATACCTTAGGGCTTTTTTTCCCACATCGTTTCGGATATTTGAATCATCAGGACCGGTCTTATCTATTAAATTTAGAATAATTAAATAATACAGTAGTTCACATGATTTTTTTCAAAGATTAATAATATGGTATGATACTAGATATTTTTTTACAAAATAATTTAAATGGTTAGTTTTGGACGATTATAGCCTATGATTTTTACTTACTTTTCTATTTTTACAATTTCTATATGTTATTATTTATCATATGATTTCATGTTATCTTAAAGTAAAACTCTTAAGAAGATGCTTAAGTTTGCAATCTTTTCTCTTTTACCTAAGTAGGCCTTCTTTTTCATTATTTCCATCATATTTTTTATTAAGAAGATGCTTAAGTTTGCAATCTTTTCTCTTTTACCTAAGTAGGCCTTCTTTTTCATTATTTGCATCATATTTTTCATGCAACTTATTAGTTTTACTCGTTTACTTTTTTTCTGGTTGATGATTCGACATTTTTTTTTGACGTGGCACGTTAGTATTTTATAAGAAAATAGAAAAAATTGTTAGAAGAAGGTTCAAAGTCAAAACCTATTAGGGATAATTTATACGTTTTACTGGCAAACCAGATAATATTTTTGGAACTAACACTACTATAAATAAAAGTTGTACACATATTTAAAGCTACTGTAATTTCGTTTTATATTAAAGAGTTTTTAGCCTAACAATAAGGAGTAACTCTTTCAATCGAGAGCAAAGGCGAAACCAAGAATTTAAAATAAAGGGCTTACATGTAATAAGATAGTCAAATATATTTTATATTTGAGCAATGTACACAATAGAGTTAGTAAATTTGAAACTAAATCGAAAAAGAAAAATTCATTTAAATAGAAGTTACATAGATATCTAAAGAATTAATCTTCAAAAGTTGTCAAATGATCACAAGCACATATTCATAGTTAGGTTGTCTCTTATTATTACTAACAATATGCAAATGTGGGTCATGAACATCTTGGTACTTTTCTTACTCTTGGTTTATCTTATGAATATAAGAAGCAGAATTAACATTGATAATAACATCACTAACTACAAATTATAGAAAATTAAATGTGTACTATGCATTAAAATTTACTTTCTTAATTCTTGTTGATCGGAGAACGAAAATCGTGTCATGTAATTTGTAAGTGTTAGCAAATGTAGCTACGTATATGGGCTTTTAGTTTGCTCATGACCTTATTATTTTTAGATATCATAAAGAGATTGGAGGGGGAGCAACTTTACTACAAATTGTTATGGGCTTCAATATAATGGCTAGTTCTTTCCATATACCATAAGTGAGTTTATTTTTAAATAGTGATTAGGGGGGGGGGGGGACCTTATTGTCTCTTTTACTGATTGAGAGGTCATGTGTTCAAGTTTTATTGGAGACATAGATATTAATTTATTGTAGTTTAATTTAGGAGCGAGTAAAATAACCAAAACCGAACCAAAAACACAAAAAAACCAAAAAACCGAACCGTTTGAAAAACCAACAATTTGGTTTTTGCTATTTATAAAAACCGATTTTCTTTCGTTCGGTTTGGATTTTTTAAATATAAAAACCGAACCAAACCGAACTATGAAATATATTTGTTTTAGATTACTTCAACGGTTGATTTGATTGTGATGTTTTCATGAAAATGTTACTGTGGTATTCTTCAAAAAATTACGGCGATGTTTTTTTTATTTAGTAAATATCCCTTAGACTTCATGTATTAAAGTATATATAATATCGAAATTATTTTTATATTACACTTGAATAAAATATCCACAAGCACAGTACACGTATATAAATTAAACGTTTGTTGTGTAATACTGGTATAAAATTGTCTCATTTTTGTTGACGTTATAAGTAAATTAAAAATGAAAGAAAGTATAAGAAAGATACACAGGTTGCAAGCTTGTCTAATTACATATTATTGAGTCATTCTAAGATATAAAAAATGTTTCACTGTAAATTAAAAGGTCTTTCGAACAGTTCATAAAAATATAAGGGAGGTATTTGTTGATGCCTATTAAAAGTTGTATTTATGTTATTTGTTTATTGAAAAAACCGAAATAAAAAATCGAAAACATGATAGAAAACCGAAAAACCAAACTGAAAAAAATCAACAGTTTTATTTCTCTAGAATAAAAAACCGAAACTATTAGTTCGGTTTCTATTTTAATCAAAAACTGAACCAAACCATATCATACTTACCCTAGCTTAGTTTGCCGTTCCAAAAAAAAAATTACATTTTTGTACTTAATGCAACACATATAATTAACTTAGATACCCATATAAAAGAATTAATACCAATTATATATATGTCGATATAAAAAAATATACATGTTGATATGTTGATAAATACTTAAAAAACGGAAAATCGAAAAAAAAAAAAAAACCTATTTAATAAAAAAACCAATTAAAAACCCGGTCCAAAAACGGATCTTCCAAAAATTTTAAAACTTATCCAAAATCATCAGTTCTGTTATTAAAAAAAGCGGGTTAGCTTCTTTTTCTACCGATTAAAAAAAGGAGCTGTGTTTGTTCACCTCTAGATAAACAAAAGAAGCATAGTAGTTATGTAGGGCCGGTGAGTGTATGTTTTGTCTTTCAATTTGTGTTTGATAACTTTGGGTCACCTTCAGCCAAGCAGGCTCTTGCGGCTGGGCCAACTTTATCTTAAGTGTTTGTTTTCTTAACAAATTTAAATGTATATGCCATGCTCATTGAATATAATTTTTGTTTTCTTAACAATTTTAAATGTGTATGCCATGCTCATTGAATATAATTTTATTTTGTAGTCATGCTTGTTTTACCATATATTATTGAGTTGTGTTGCAGTTGGATAAAGTTTGTAGTGTTTAGGAAAACGAATGCAATACTTGAGGTGTATTGTGCTCGAGCAAAAGGTTTGCAGCGTATATTTTCAGTGTATGCTAAGTCTACGGTACATGATCCAAAAATGCATTCAATTGATGATATTTTTTGGATTTAGTATATGTAGGGAATATTTAGGGTTTATGGTGGAGATCTGGATACCAACTTGGATCGTGATATCACTTTTAAAACTGATCTTTCTACCTTATATCTGGGTTACAAGAAACTCAAAATAAGATAATCCAAGTGGACACTTATAATTCTAGACACATAAATCGTAAGCCAATATGCTAGACGATTCTGTGAAAGTATGATGAAAATGAGAGCTTAAGATCGTAACCCTCTTCTGAAGAGGAAGAACTGTTTATATATTAAACGAGATTAGGGTTTCATTAGGGTTGGGCCGTCATTAGTTGCTTTGGAAGCAAGTCATGATAATTCAGATTTAATGCTTTAGAAGCAAGCCACGGGCTCTGCCCCTTCGACCCCGCTAGGGGCGCTGCCCCTAGACCCCGCCAAAGGGGCGCTGCCCCTTTAGAAACCCTGGACCCAGGGGCGTTGCCCCCGGACCCCCGACTAGTCGTCGAACCGGCTTCTAATTCGATATTATACATGCGTGCACTCCGCACAACCCCGTACATATATTAGAGTACAAATTAGGATGCTCTTTAGCTCACATGTTAGTTCCAATTACTTAAAATGACATGATGATACTAAAATCATCAACAATATATATATATCAATATTTTTAAGTCTATTTGTCATTATAAATAGATTTCATTGTACTTCTTTAACCCTAAAATAAACATGTGTTTGACAACTAGAATTAATATAAACTAATCGAACACTCGCAAGCAGAAAGAAAATTATGTTGTCTAAAATATAAATATATATATATATATATATATATATATATATATATATATATATATATATATATATATTATGTTAAATATAACTAATATGATAAAAGTAATGTTTTTTTAGAACTTTTGACAACTAAAACTTATATTATAATAATTATATATTCAATTGTATAATATTGATTGTCTTATCCTTACGTTGCAAATAAATATAATTTTAATATAAATTTTGATTTAATATTAAGTGTTTTTAAATTCAATTATTTTAAGAACTATTTATTTGTTTATTTATTCAATTTCTTTAATCATATTCATTTGAAATCCTTTTACATCTTATCATATTTAATGGATTGGCTAATGTTTTTACTATATAACTCATGTAGATTTTCAACTTATATTAATTAATTCGCTAGTTAATCAAAATATATGGATTTAGAATGACCAAACCGTTTTTTATTAATACATATAAACATTATTTCTTAAAGTATGTCACGATCTAGTGAAGTGTAATTGATGAAAAAAAAAATTAAGATGCTAGAAAAATAAACATAACATATATTTTTTGTATTGGTGGTGATTATCAAAAAGAAAAATCAAGAGGCTAATGGAGTTCTATAACTTGTACTTAGAAAAATATGACAAATAGCTGAAATATGTGTACAACTCACAATCTTACATCAAACAAATTGTAACAAATTAACTAAAAATGTATCATCATTTTCTTTTGGCTCTAATTATACAACCATAAATATTTTAATAAAATTTAATGAAATTATAATAAAAAAGGAAGTGGAAATAAAAAAAATACAACATTATATATGGATATCAACAGTTGAAAGTTTCACACAAATAAAATACACACCCACATATACAATATGTTAAATCACTTTTAATTACCATATACTTTGTAATTCCCTCTATGTTTACATTCTTTTCCATTTTGATGCACTCTAAATAAAAAAACAAAAGGGAAAAAAAATAAAGTCTAAATAACCTAACATGAAAATAATGTTCTATATACGCAAAATATTTTGATTAACTAATGAATTAATTAGCATAAGGTGAAATGTTGTAGAAGTTATTTACTAAAATATTTTAATGTGATACATATACTAAAGTCCCAATATTTTCAGTGATTTGATAAGAAAATCCTAAACTTTATTTTTTTGACAGTAAAATCTTAACTATCGGCTAATCTAAAAAAAAGGTAAACATGTCAAACACAAACAACACATGCCTAGTTAAAAGGGTGTGAATGTGGAAAAAGGGTAAGAATGATAGTTTTTGTTTTTTCTCCCGGTTTTTTAATTCTCCAGTTTTAGGACTGCAAAAAGCCAATACAACCCTGGTTCGTTTTTTCTTTCTTGATTATCTCTATTTTTTTTCAATGTTGATTTGTTAAGATTAAAAAAAAAATTAACAAGAGGCAAACGTTAAGGATTTCAATACGATCTAGTTGAGCAGAATAGGTTTAATTACTCTTATGCTTAAAAACTATCGTACTATTAAATTTCTAACTATAAAAGGATATGTACACTAAAGTAGGGATGAAAGTGGGTCCAAACTCGGATCGGATGGACCCGGACCTGGAAAACCCGCAACTGGTTAACAGGATTATGTTGAACCGAAAACCGGACCGATATATAGGAACGGTTCCGATTCGGTTCCGGGTACGGTACCGGGTAAAGCGAATCTAGAACCGAAAAACCCAGAAACACTAAAGTGGGTAGGTTGGAACCGAATAAAATGAGTTTAGAACTGGAAAACCCGCAAACCCGTAATTTTTTTGTAATTATTTACTACTTAGTGGGTTGAACTTTAAAAAATTTCATATTAACATCCCGACTTCGGGGGATTCTAAGTCATTGAATATGAAATCAAAATTGACAAAATTATAGTCTAAAATCATGTACAAACTCTAAACTACACTTCGGAAAAAACCATATGTCAATCCGAAGTTAAATGAATGAGATATGCATATGTTAATATTTTCACAAAATTCAAAGTACAAAAATAAACAACTGAAAAGTTGAAAACTTTTAGCTTTTATATCCCGACTGTGGGAGGCCGTAGGTCCTTGAATATTAAGCCAAAAATGACAAAATTATTGTCTAAAATCATGTACAAACTTTAAACTACAAGTTGGAAAAAACCGCATGTCAATCCGACCTCAAACGAATTAGATATACATGTTTTAAAAAACATTCACATAATACAAAAAAGCTAAAAAAAAAAAAAAAAAAACTTCCAGCTTTCATATCTCAACTTTAGGGGACTGTAAGTCAATAAATATAAAACTAAAAATGACAAATTATAATCTAAAATAATGTACAAACTCTAAAGTACACGTTGGAAACAACCGTATGTCAATCCAACTTGAAACGAATGAGATATGCATGTTTTAAACATTTCAAAAAAACCGGTTTCGACCTCTAAAAGTGGTTCCGGTTCCTAACACCGGTTTCGGTTCTTAGACCCGGTTTTCCTGGACCCAATGGACCCAAACCCGGAATATCCGGAACCCGGATAAAGACATTTTTAAAACCGGAACCAGAACCAGGTCTATATATTCCGGTTCTAACAGTTCCGGTTCTGGTTATAGTCCGATTTTTTGGTTTTAAATCTCATCCCTAGAGTAAAGTCTTAATATTTTCAATGATTTGACAAGAAAGTCCTGATTTATATTTTTTTGACAGTAAAATTCTAATTCACGAGTTGACAAAAAAGTTTTAAACTTTATTTTTTTAACCGTAAAGTCTTAATTACCAGCTAACCGGAAAAAATGATAAACGTGTCAAAAACTCCCGTTAATTTGGACTTTACTGTAAAAAATAAAAGTTTAGGATTTTCATGTCAAATAAATGATAATATTTAGACTTTAGTGTATATATCTCATATTTTAGTTAACCAATGCATTAAATACCATAAGATGACAAATTATTTGGGTTTCAAATGAATATAATTCAAGATAGATGATTTATCTTGAACTATATTAATTTGAATAGCCTCATTTATATGACTTACTAGCCAAATACTCCGCGTTTCGCACAAGTATAATTATTTAATTAAAATAATAAAATTTTAGAAATTGTGATATATAATTTATACAAGCAAAAACCAATGACAGTAGCATAATAAAACATAGTTAACTGTAACACCCGTGTTTCTGCACTAAGCATTAGTAGATGATGTAATAGTCTAGGTCAGCCAATGTAATTCATTTTGAAATAATAACAATGAATTATTTGAGTATTATGTGAATTATGTGAATTTATGTGTTTTATACTTAATTATAAAAGTATAAAAAATAAAGGATAAAAATAAGTGTCAAAATTCAAGTGTGAGATAAATCCGATATCTATATGTAAAGTTGTAGTGGTCTAAACAAGGATTCTAGATATATAAAGAACGTCGAAATCCGAGTTATAACGAAGAAGTTACGACGTGTCAAACTTTTGTGACCGAACCGACACGACACTACGGACATAAATAGTGAATTTACGATAGAGCGATTTTCAGTCTTAACAATATAAACAAAAGTCGTAGTGTTTATTAAACTGACAATGTACATAAAAAAACGCTCAAATCTGACTTCATACGAGGAAGTTATGATTTTTGTAAGTTTCTGGTCAGAAGTATACAGCCCGAAGTTCGAATATTAGATCGAGCGGTTTTTAGCCAACACAACCTAAACGAGAATCGAAGGTATCGCTAATAGAAGTTATGAATTTTTAACAGACAAATCCTATCCTGGCCTGTTAAAAATATAACTTTAAAAATAAATTAAAATTAGCCAACGGAGTCTAAACGAAAGTTGTAGAGTATGGTCCCGCCTAAGTGTGGATATAAAGAACGTCGAAAACGGAGCTCATATGTGAAAGATATGAATTTTAGAATTCGGGAAGGAAAAATTGTGAATCTGCGAGGGGTTGATGATGTGGCTCGATCAGGGTCGTCACTTGCTGATCACGGTTTAGCCTTTGGATTTGGACGCCTGGCCTCACATACGCCCCACGTAATCCGAGGACGCCCAATGTCTGAGTACGCTCCGTGTTCGATCTTCGTACGCCCGACAAACTCCCTTTCCTCGGTCCGCATTAAGGCACGTCGCCCCAGCCCTAATATGACGCGTGTTGTATGAGGTAAGCCTTACGCCCAATGTAGGTTCGAAGTACGCCCAATGTACTCTAAGGCCTCACGGCTATAAAAGGAGGCCGAGGGCAGCCTCATTTTTCACACCAAAATTCCTTCTTTCTCTCACTACTTTATCTCTCTAGCCCCCCTAATCCCCCCTAAAGTCTAGGAAAACCCCCTAGCACCTGAAGGAAGCTCCCGGGCTCTCGAAGGCTCCGAGAAAAGAGTTTTTCAGCTCGAAAACGCTGCTCCAGCGAAGCCCAATTTTTAATAAAAACCTGTTGTAAGTGGGATACGCATACCATACTTTAAATATAGGTTATATATAAATATAATATTGTTATAAATGAGATTTATTAGTGATTCAAAGTCGGTATACTGATTGATCTACTTATATGAATGATGTTTAGGCTGTGATTTAGTGAGGTGTTTAAAGTGGAATTTCCAAACAGTATACTTCGTATACCAAACGGACCCTACCTCCGATATGATCTTACCTGGTTGTTCCGTACTTGATAGTGTTGGGTTTTGAGCATTCTAACACTCCTATGGTGTACATGCAACCCTAAATACCTTAGATCTATGTTTTCTCTATTATACATGAAAATATGAACTTTCCAAGGTATTACCCTATCTAGCATACAATCTTTGATACTTGGGTAATAAAATAGATAAAATACATACCTTTTTTATGTAACTTGTCTTCATGAAGCTTGAGTTCCTAGTTCCCCAAGTGTGACACCTCAAATGGTTCACACAACACCATGAACACTTGGAATAACCATGAGAATAAGGATACTTTGGTTCTCTCTAGTGAAATCGGCCTTTCCCTTTTGTGTACGCACACCAGTGCCAATTTCATCAACCACGAACATCTTTATATAGTGTGGAGATTTGGGTTAAACCCATGACCCTTCATTTCATATGATCCATGGATTAAACATTCCACGAACTATCCATGAAAGCTTAGCCCAACCTAAATGAACTTGGCCCATCACACACACACACACACACACATATATATATATATATATATATATATATATATATATATATATATATCTAAGAGTCCATATTTAATTAGTTCCTTTTGATCACTTAATTAATTATAAATTAATTCTTGATCAATACTAATTAAATAATATGATTATATATTAATATATTTGAACTTATAATATATTAATATAAATCACTAATATCCTTTTTCCTCATCTTGTCTATCCAATTGTCCCGATGCCATTTAACCCAAATGGACCATGTCGGGTTGGGTCAAGTCTTACCAATTATAGTTATGGACTTAGACATTAATCCAATAGTCTCCCACTTGGATAAGTCTAAAACTATTATTGAGTATGACTTCAAAACCTGACTAGCAATCGTAGCTCTCAAAAGCTTCTGTCGAACTCTAACGTGTTAACTGAAATCTGATCTTGTCAATGACTTGTCCATTAGATAAGGGATCATATATTCCTCCATTCTAGATATCATATGGACTGAGACATGGATTATAAATCATTCTCTATGTCCATTTGTTGTTTCCCGATTTCCGATTCATGATGACTGACTGATAGAACAGATCAAATCAGTCCTGGCTTGGCCAAGCACTGTAAGTCCCTAATCTGCCCGTGTATCAGTCAGATCCATTTGATGGTGCGGAATCCCAATCAAACGGATGATGTCAGATCAAATAGAAGAGAAGGAGAAGAAGAATAATATGAATCTTTGTATGTATTAATATGAATGAAGATCCGGATACAAAAGATTCACACACACATAAAAGCTCCTGTTTCTCTCTGGCCATAAACTCCTTCTAGTTCAACAACCTATTCCTCACACCCTAATACCTATATTTATACTAAGGGAACATGGGCCGGAAACAAGTGGTCCGTAAATGAGTTTACGGCCGTAAACTCAACCGTAAACATGGCCATAAAAGCATAAATATTACAGAAAAATACAATTACCTAGAAAAGTAAAGTATAAACCATATTTTGACCCAACAATCTCCCCCTTGGTTTATAGCTTTCTTTTCTTAATTGACCCAACAAGCTCCCCCTAAAAAGTAGCTGGCTCTTCTTGTTAATCTTCATTGGGAGATTGGCTTCAGCATTAGTCTTCAATGAATGACTTTATCTGGAGCACTTGGGCTTTTCTTTAGAATTTGACATTGAACGCACATTGGGTGAGGAGGCTTGACGTACTAATTCTTGAAAAATGGTGCTTTCAGCTTGAGAATCTTCAGAGAGAAAAATCTTCTGGATCACTTCAGCAGGTACAACGACAACAACATACTGATTGAGAAGGCTTCAATGCAATCCGTCACATAATCTTTAATTTCTGCTTTACCTTGCTTCTGGGGTTGAAGGATTGAATGTTGAAAGAATAATCTTCATTTCTTGCTCTTTCGAATATGAATTCTTTGATGCTCACGGACGAGGCTTTGGCTCAGAAATCTTCAACACAAACTCCATGAGTCTTATCTATACCTGAAATCAGTTTTCAAAACAAAACAAAGCTAAAAGAAAACTTAGCACGCAAATTAAAACATAAACAAAATATTTTTGGATTTTTGATTTTTCTGAACAAGAAAAAAAACATAAATAACACTATTTTTTGGATTTTTAATTTTTGATTCTTTTTATATTGTTTTTAATTTTTAATTATCCCCTAATATTTAAATTAGAAGAAACTATGACAAATTTAACAAAAATAAAAATGATATTTAACTTTAAGAGTGATTTGGGATCAAAGTTGTTGGACAGCCTTTATCCACTTGTCGGTACCCTCCATATTCACATTTTTGTCTGGTCGATTGTCGGTATTGTGATCCACTTAAACACGAAAAATTGTGACCATTTTAGGACATACTAATAATTGTAAGACAAAGTGATCCTAAGTTCCTAGAAAATTTATCTGATCCTAATTCCTTAGATACTATATCTTAAGGACCATTCAGCTGATGACAACCATGGATATTGTTGTCCACCTAAATTAAGCAGCGAGATCTATAGACAATTTGTATGTGTTCAATTTTAAGTGTACTGGAACGTGTTTCCCGCTTCCTGATATGCCCCAGCCATCAAGAACTTCCAGAGTAGTCCTTACACCGGGTGAGCAGACAACCATTCAGAGATAGGATAGATTCAGAATTCTATTACTTATTACTTTAGAGGGGTTGAGAAGAAGAAGGTTGCATATGCTGTGTACCAGGTCGGATTAGAAGTTACGCAGAGGAGACATCATATGGCTAACAGATAAGAAGTATTTCACATATATAACCTGCAGAGAAATAGAGTTGCATATGTTTCAATCCAGGTCGGATCTCTTCCAATCATGCAAAGGGTGCAACATATGACTAACAGACGGAAAGAAAGAAAATGATATTCTACAGACCTAATTTATCAGAATTTACCAGTCGCCCCATCCAACCGGAATTAAGGACAGAATTCGCACATCGAGGAAAAGTTAAACCATAGATCCAAGTACAGGTTCATTTAATGTGACGAGTAGATTCCCATATATATCTCTCTGCTCAACCTATCCGAGCGTCGTATTGTCAGGCTGAACGTATCTAACTAGGTCAAGATTTGTCAAGTCTATAAATTTCCTAAGTTCAATTCTGCCTAGTCAAGTCCATTTAGAATCTTTCGTGCCTACCGACGCATCAAACCAGAGCATAGACCCTTCAACTTCGGGTACGTTACGTAGACTTAGGTTGCCTGTTATCACTTGATAATTTCATTTCCCAAAACATCTCCCTCAAGCACATTTCATTTACACCATTTTTTTTAAAATTTTCTAATTTTGTAATGTTTTTGGATTTTTTTAATTTTTTAATTTTTGTTTTGTTTTTATTTCTCCCCTAAATTTGTGCATAGAAGAGAAACGAAAGTAAACGCGCAAATTTAAACTATCCTAAAACAAAAATTAGTCTTTAAAACGAATCAGTTTAAGAAAAACTCAGGAGTATAGAGAAGAAAACTCAAACCGTAAGTCACCAATTGAATTTGCATCCAAAAGGTCTGCGAACAGCACACGTAATCTCAGAACAGATCCGAAAATTCTTCATGTCATTAAGCACTAACCCCGTTTGTGATCTCTTCCTTTCTTCCTTTCCCGCAAAGGACACATTCTCCTAAACAATGTTCTGAGTGTTGTACAGTTGAGAGATGCCTCCCATCATGTGCCTAGAACATCTACTACCACCAAACCGATGTCTGATGATATGCCTCCATAGCTGCTCCGACACAGAGCGGGATTAGTTGGTCTTTGGAACCCAGTCCATTTTAAAACTGGGTCGACCTTTGTCATCAACGCATGATACTTTCTCCAATGACATATCCTACTTATCACAAACAGAAGATGTAGAAATATTAGAGTCATTAGAAGAGTTGGGAGTTTCACCTTTGGAACCCATCTATATTCGGGTTTAACCCATTTCTTGTTCCATCCGATGGGTGCCTCGGCACTTGATTTGGAACTTGAAGCCGGCTGCCGAGATGACTTTGACCTAACCGGTCTTGGCTTCACAGGAGCATCTCTTGAACTAGATTTCTGGGCCAGCATTCCCTTCTTGTTCTTGGGAGTTGGTTGCTTGACCTTAGGAGTTGGATGCTTGGCCTTGTGGTTTTGATTCTTGGCCTTTTGCGTGTTCCAGTCGGCATTTTTTGAACGTGACCTTGATGGGTTTCTTTTGAAAAATCTCCCTCTTGGCGCGTTCTGCCAGCCTTGTGCATAGTAGGGAACGTATGCGCGATTAGGACAATTTTTGGCAATGTGTCCAGGTGCTCCAAAGTGAAAACAAGTCTTTTTGGTCACTGGGAAGTTGTTTCTTCCTGCCCCTGGTGGCGTATCCTTGCCTTGTCTCTTATTGTTCCCAGATGCACGCTTGCAATAGGCACTCTATTTCGCTGGAATTGGTGGCATGTATTTCTCAACGACAGGTTGATCAAAATCAGTTGAGTTCGAAGCAATAGATTCAGAGTTCAAGGAGATGTTGGTTTGTTCAGAAGAACTCTCCTTGTTCTCATCCTCTGTTACTTTGCCTGCACAAGAAGTAGCAACATTAGTATCTGTAATATTAATAACTCCTCCTAACACAAATCCATCTCGTTTGCCATATCGAAGATGTGGCTCCCTGTCAGTTTCGTCATGTGTCATAGGGATGGATGTGTAGTTATGATTATAAGGAGGAGGTACACTGTCATACCCTAGACCCTTGTTTTGATTTTCTTTGAATTTTAATTGGGTTTCATATAAGGACTCGACTGTCTGACTTGACGCAGTATAATTTTTGAAACTGACATCAGTTTTTCCACACTTGATTTTTAAAGCGTCAGGTTCTTCAATTACAGCAGCAAGTTGTCTCTTAACATAATCATAATTTTCACACTTGTTGCTATACTCTTCCTGAAGTTTCCTAAAGTCCTTGGTTTTTGCTTCTAATTAAGCCTTCAGGGGTTTTTGTCGTTTCCTGAGTTGATATCCTTCATATCTCAGGTCCTCAACTTCTCTTTTTAATAAATCAATTTGTTCCCGAAGAAATTTAATCGTATCTTCACTAGATAGTGTACATGAAACTTCACATGATTGAGAACCTGAAACTTCATTGACCGAGATGTTTGCAGAACTCATTGTATTTTCACACTTCAAAGCATCAAGTTCTTCAATTACATCAGCAAGACTAAGACGATTGAGATCTTTTGTCTTCTTGATGATAGCCACATCCATATCCCACGATTTTGGAAGTGAATTCAATAGCTTTTTGTTTATCTCAGATTTAGACAAGAAGATCCCAACTATATTCATCTCGGTAATAAGTGTAGTAAATCGCTGCAACTGAGTTTCAAGGGTTTCTCCAGGGATATAATCGAAAATATTGAAATTTTGTCTTAACATATCCTGACGACTCTCTTTCATGTTTCAACTCCCTCGTAAACCTTAAAATCATTTAAAAAGCACAACTAGAAGCTAAAATAAAACTTAAAAGTCAAACCCTTTGATTATAAACCTCAAAAGTCAACCTTCAAAGTCAAATTTAAAAAGTTAAACTTAAAAGTCAAACTTAAAAGTCAAACTTAAAAGTCAAATTTAAAAAGTTAAACTCAAAAGTCAAACTTAAAAGGTTAAACTCAAAAGTTAAACTTGAAAAGTCAAACCGAGAAATTAAATTTGAAAGTTTAAAAGTTAAACGAAAAAGTCAAAGTTTAAAGTTAAAGGTCAAACTTGGAAGTCAAAGTTAAAATTTTAAATAAAAGTCAAAATTTAAAAACTAATTTTTTTATATATTTTATTTTATTTTTTTTATATTTAATTTTTTATTATTGGAAATGAGGTTTTACAAATAAAAGAAATTGATTTTGGGGGTTAAAAGTGCCAATTTTCGAAATTTAGATGTGAAAAGGAGAGGTTTTGAATGAAAAAACGGAAGGTAAGAAACATGTGGCAATGTAGATCAATTGGTAAGGCGTTGGCCTTCTATGGAGGAGACCCGGGTTCGAATTCCGGCACTCCCCCAATTTCGTTTCGATTGTTTTTAAGTGCGAACTGAAGACATAGCTGCCATGCAAGGTGCGAGGCGCGGACGATGTGCGAACCGAGACGATCTAGACCGAGCCGTATACTCCGATCCGAGGCCGCAAAATCCGAGCTGCAGACCTCGGGCCGCAAACTTCGAAACCCTAGCCGCCGCCACCAAGAAACCCTAGCTGCAAACTGTTTACGGCCGAAAACCCTTCAAAAAACGATGTTTTTCACCCTTTTTTTGTTCAAAAACTCGTTTTTATCAAAAATGCAAAGAACAAACCCCCCTTAATTTTCAGAGATCTATCCAAAAACGCAAAAATAATTCGAAAATAAGATCAAATAATGCCCCAAATCTGACAAAATTGACTAATACAACTTGGCTCTCATACCAATTGTAAGTCCAAAATCTGCCTGTGTATCAGTCAGATCCGTTTGATGGTGCAGAATCCCAATCAAACGGATGATGTCAGATCAAATAGAAGAGAAGGAGAAGAAGAATAATATGAATCTTTGTATGTATTGATATGAATGAAGATCCGGATACAAAAGATTCACACACACATTAAAGCTCCTGTTTCTCTCTGGCCGTAAACTCCTTCTAGTTCAACAACTTATTCCTCACACCCTAATACCTATATTTATACTAAGGGAACATGGGCCGGAAACAAATGGGTCGTAAATGAGTTTACGACCGTAAACATGGCTATAAAATCATAAATATTACAGAAAAATACAATTGCCCAGAAAAGTAAAGTATAAACCATATTTTGACCCAACAAGCACACATATGTATCATCATTAAATCATCGAGGGGCCCCACAGATATCGCTTTTGTCCCGAAGGTAAAAGGAATGGATAAAATTCGACTCATATGGCTTGTACTACTACTTGTTGAATCATACACAAAGGCATGTTTTATAACATCGAGTTACCAATGCGTTTTCGTGCGATCAATGTATAACCAACACATAGTAACAACTCATATCTCTAGGTTGGAAGAATATAAGATATTATCGTCTCATGATCACTCGTGATAAAATCCATGAAGTGATTCCAATGAGCGTGGGTTGAATCCAATACTAAGAACTTATGAGCACTCATGAGTGTTGTAGCACCACTTTGTCCAACATCTTAAACCTCTACAAGCCAACCCATGACAATCTTGATTCATATCTACTTCCAACATATGATCGACTATGGAGGGTTTTAATAACTTAGTCATTCATGAAAAACGACCTAGTTATTCTAGAAGTCAAAACATGCAAAGTGAAACACAAGAATAATCGAATTCAATATGGTCTCAGAACTTATGAATATAAATAAAACATCTTTTATTTATCACCATATTGATTACCCATCATTCATTGCATACTGTTTCAAACAATCAACTTTATACTTGAATTAAAACAATAGTTGTCCCATGCTCCAAGCATGTACGCTATGTTATTCTAAACAATAGCTTTTCCATACACTAAGTATGTACTCTATGTTTGTCTATGATCCTTACTTTGTAAATAAACCAATTGAACATAATTTCAATGATTCTAATTTCACAGTCCCAAATCCTTACCGCAAATGCAAGAATTCCAAATTCATGCCATTTACCGAAATATTGTTAGATTTTAAACTTATATGCATTGATCCTCTTGTAATGATTATGCACAAAGTCACAAAGACTTGTCAACAAACATTATAGAGTATTCCAATGTAGATCAAGTCCATTGAAACATCCTTCTTGCATTAAGTTTTTCTAATCTTACACAAAGTCAATAACTTCCACCTACGAAAACATTTCCATATTCCCATGTTGACTATCACTTCTGAACAAGAGTTCCCTCTTTTCAAAATATGTGAATATGGTCATTCCAAAATTAACATTATACTTCCAACTATCCCTGAGCAACCAATCTTTGGTAAACCTTATATTGTCCTCAACAATTGCTTAATCATTTTAGTCATATCAAATTCTAGACCTTTTTCCTTCTAAATGCCCCAGGCATTTGGAATGTTTTAGAAATGATAAATACTACAGCACATGCAATCGATCCTATATCCAAAGTAAATGGGACACGTGTAACGCCCCGTTCTAAAAGTAATTATTTATGGATTCCTAAAATCAGGAGTAAGGGATTTTTGGTCTTTTATGGAAAAAGGGTTTTCATTCGAGAAGGTTTCAGACCAGGTTATGTTGCTAGCAGCATAGAGCTTCTTGCCACCTTTCCGTGGACATAAAGTTCGTCGGGAACGGATCTAGAATCAAGGAGTTATGATACTTTGAAGATATCGGCAACTATGGCCCTTATGGAGAAAAAGTAACGAGAAAGAGGCATGCATGCTTTTGGGACACGCGTGGCTACGCCCAGCATAAGCTGGGTTACACCCAACGTAATAGAGTAATTGGTCACGGGTGCAAGGGTGCGTACACCCAACGTACTAGAGGTACGCCTAGTGTACGCTAAAGATCATTAAACCCTAATTTGGATTGAGCCACTATATATAGAACATAATGGCTTGAACCCTAGCCCCCATATCAGCCTCCTTATCCTTAGAAAAACTCTAGATAGCCATCCATCTTCATTTTTGAGTGTGTTTGGCCTTGTGGAGCTTAGTTTGGCAAAGGAAAGATTAGAAGAAGAAAGAAGAGATTGGCAAAGGAGGAAACTTGGTGGCTGGAGCTTGTAGATCCAAGATAGCATCACCTTTTGCAACTATTTAGAGGTATAAAGCTCACAACTTTCCTTGTAGAAATATAGATCTAGTTGTTGTGAGCTTTGGGTTCTTTTTAGGTCCAAAGATTGGACCTTTATGGTGTAACTTCGTCCCAAATCTTGGGATTGCCACCCTTAGAGCTAAAAATGTCCCATGAGCAGTAAAGTCTTGATTTTTATGGTTCTCTTAAGCCCATGCATGAGATCTAGTCCCCTTTTATGGATGTAGAAGATTAATTTCGATGTTTGAGTTGGTTTGAGCCATATAAAGTCACCAAGTCAGTGACTTTATGGTTTAAGGCGTAACATAAGACTTGGATCTGATTTGGTAGCTTCTGAATCGAGATATTTAGCTATTAATAGAAAAAGGACTTAACAGGGGAATTACACTGAGCGTAATTGCAGGTACACCCAACGTACTCACCTTTTTTCGCATACGCTTAGCATACATGGGGGGTACACCCCGCGTAATTTGTCTGTATGGATCATGAGTTTTCGGGCCGTGGTTTGGGGCATGTTTGGGTATTTGGGCCTTTGTGGGCCCTCATAAATCATATTATATGGGTTAAGGAATATAATTTGGGCTTTAGGTGAGGCCCATTAAGGGATTGGGCCTAATGTAGCAAATTAGGCAATTTGTGGGTCACTAGAGGGCTTGAGAAGCTTACCTAGTGTTGGGCCTTGGTGATGGAACAGATTTGGGATAAGGGTAAAATGGTCAATTTAACCTTAGTAGGATATTGTTTTGGGCTAAGTGTTATTGTGGCATTGATAGTTCGGGGAGCTAGAGGAGCAGCGGTGCGGGGATTGTCAGATAGCAGTCAGAAGGGTACCAGCAGTGTTTCGGCAGTTCAAGGTGAGTTATCCTCACTATACCAAGGGTCTAAGGCACCAAGGCCGACCCTTTGAATTGTTATTTGAGTAATTGCTGTTGTAATATGTTGGTTTGGTATTATGCTAGAAAGGATGATTGTATGCTAGTATGGTTAATTAGATTGGCATCCTGGATTTGGTTATGCTCAGTGACCTGTAGCTGGTCGGACTGTCTGTGTGCTGGTAAGAGATTACCTATGAGATGTGTGCATGTTTGAATAGTTGTAGAGGGTATTCCATCCCGGTAGGATGATAGGGCCCTAGTATGTTGTTTCAGTAGAATGTTAGGTGATTATTTGATAAATGAACATGTTTGCTAGTATGTGGGCATTCCAACCCGATGGTTGTGGGCCAGGAGTATTCCATCCCGATAGGATGATTGGACTCGTAGTATGATGGCATTCCAACCCAATGGTTGTGGGCCTGCGGTATTCCATACCGAGGGATGATTTGACCCATAGTAGTTATTGTATGTATAGGTGTGTGGGCATTCCAACCCGATGGTTGTGGGCCGAGCGTATTCCATCCCGAGGATGATCGGACTCATAGTATGTTGGCATTCCAACTCGATAGTTGAGGGCCTGGGTATTCCAACACGACCGTTGATTGGAACCATAGTATGTTGTTTATTGATGTATGTGTATGGTTATGTGTGTATGGGTGTTTTGGGGGAACTCACTAAGCTTTCGAGCTTATGGTTTCAGTTTATTGTTTTAGGTACATCAAGTGATCGTGGCAAGGCAAAGGCGTGATCGTACCGCTCCTCATAAGTCATGATTTTGTGACTTGGTTATGGGGATACTCTGATGTTTAAAACTGTTTTGAAAACAAGTTGTATTAACTTAATGGTTTTTGAATGGATTGAAATGTTTTAAATTGGTTGGAAATTTTTGGTTGTTACAAGTTGGTATCAAAGCCTTAGTTTGAGTGAATTGGAGGAACATTCTTGTAACTCCAATCTCAAATCATGGAGAGATTTTTAAAATGGTTTTCAAAATAAGTAAAGGAGGATGCAGAGGGTATGATTAGCCAGAGCCAGTAGGTATACCCAAAAATACCATACAAGTTATTTGATTATGTGATCTGTCAGAACAACATGCTAGTACTAGGCTAGGGATCTTCAGGAATTGCATGATAGAACTGTCTGTTTATGTGACGCCTGTTAGCCTAAGGTTTTTCCGTATGTGAGATACTCGATGTTCCTCTAGGAGTAAGGATTGAGTGCTTGCTATGTGTGTATATGTTTAGGGCGTTGTGGTGATACTTAAGACAAATATGGGTAGGTGTGGAAGGTAGTATGGGCCCGTACTATTGAAAGCACAGGACCCATACGCGTATCAAGGAAGTCACAACCCCTGGGATGTTGGTTAAAAGTTGTTTCCCAGGCTGTTGTGAGGAGTATCTGATGATCTTTTGGTGTACTGCCGTATGGTGATTACGAGACGCTTCGGGGCAGGATCTGGTTCAGGAACGGGATCAAGAGAGCGTGGTCAGGATGGATCAGCACCACCCGAGGTTATTGGTCAGATGAGGACGAATGAGTTGGATGCTAGAATTCATGATATCCTACATGATGAGGTTGTGCATATGTTTCGAGCGGAGTTGCCAGAGTTCTTTGGGTCGATCATGTGACATCCCCATTTTCACGGCCAGAAAAGACCGGTTTTGTTTATACTTTGTTTAAAAATCAGAGTAATATTTTAAATAAAAGAGTTGCGGAATTCATCCCCAAGACAAAATATGATAAAGATTTATCAAAGCATTTCCGTAGAAATGTATTTCATTAAAAGACTCGGGATGTCATGTTCGATACAGATCAAAAGTATAAACAGTACAATAAAAGCCTTACTACATTATTTCATATCTACAGGCCTATATCCGTAATCCCTCATCCAAAACATCACATCTATGTTCGAGCGCCACTACCTGTAATACATGAAACTGAGTGGGTTAGGCTTGGGAGCCTGGTGAGCACATAGAGTTTTCAACCCACAATAAATAAGTTTATTAATTTCATCAACCAACAATAACCTAATTACTCGTTCCCGTTATCCTCACATTACGTCCCTCAACATCTATCATAAGGGACCTATCCTAAGGATCATCATCGGGATGGACACTACTGCTAAGGGGGTTCCATAGCGATAAATGTCCTAAAGGCAACCATGTGGGGGATGGAGTACACCGGTGAACACATCATTCACAAACACCTACAGGTTCCGAGCCTGCTAGCGTTCCACTGGACTGTCTAGAAGAGCCCGTGGTCGTCATCTATACTCCGCTAGATGACTGGATCACCAACAACAACATCGAGGCCTCTCATCATTTTATCACACATCGTCTTATTACATCTACCCATCTTTTACCCCGACATTATTGTAGATATAAAATACATATACAGTTTAAATCATTTAAAACTTATATAAAAAGATTCATCCAACATAGATAGCAAGTATACAGATAATATGCACACATAGCATGTAATTTATATAATATACTTCATATCTATGTGTAAGATGAAAGTAACTATGCACTCACCTGAGTAGGTGGTGACTCGACGCTTGGATAGACTTCGTTACTCTTAACACAATTTTCCATCGGCAAAACCTAGTATCATTACCACTAGGGTTTAGTCTAATATTCACCGAGACTAATTAATAGTCTAACTATTATTACTATTATATAAGCGATAAACGATACTTATATAATCCATAATAATAGCCTAAGTACTTATTATAAAGTCCTAATAGCATTAATATATTAAAACATAAGCTAAACTAAAGATAGGTTAGGCGTAACTCACTTACAACGAGTTTTTCTCAAAACCGGGCTTCACTGGAGCAGCGTTTCCGAATCGAAAGGCTCTTTTCTTGGGACTCCGGGAGCCTCGGGGCTTCCTTCGGATACTAGGGGGTTTACCTAGACTTTAGGGGGGCTTAGGGAGCTTAGAGAGAGAGAGAGAGAGAGAGAGAGAGAGTGTAGAGAGAGAAAGAAGGTTTGAGAGGTGTGATGAAATGGCAAGACCCGACACCTCTATTTATAGTGAAATTCTGATGGACTCGTCGAGTTTTGACCAAAAACTCGCTGAGTTGGTGCATCTGGCAGCCTTCTGGTGGTGCCACGTGTCCAATTCTGGTGCAACGTCACCCAATATCGCGTATCAGCCTCCCAACTTAGAAAAATCATAACTCTCGCATACAAGCTCCATTTTCGACATTCTTTATATCCACACGTAGGTAAAATCAAGATCTACAACTTTCATTTAGACTCCATCGGCTAATTCTCGACCAATCTTAAATTTAATAGTAGGAGGAGATTAGACTGCTAAATGACCGCGAAGAATTTGTAATTCATCTATCTTTTTACCGTTGAGTTCCTACTAATGCGATCTTCAACTCTCATTTAGGTCGCATAAGCCAAAAACCGATCGAACTAAAATTCGAGTTTCGGGCTGTACACTACTAAGCTGAAACTTTGAAAAATCATAACTTCCTCATATGAACGTTCTTTTTATGGATTTTCTCGGTTTAACATAATCTATGACTTTGGTTTAGATTAATAAGGATAAAAAGTCTTCTATCATAAATTCACTTTTTACGCTTCTCGGTGCCATGTCGGTTCCGTCGAAAAACTTCGACGGGTCATAACTTCTTAGTTATAACTCGGATTTCAGCGTTCTTTATATCCACGGAATCCTTGTTTCGACCACTACAACTTTATGTAGAGATATCGGACTTATATCGCACTTTAATTTTGACGCTCATTTTTATCCTTTATTTATTATATATTTATAAATAAGTAATAAGCACATAATTCACATAATACTCAAATATTTCATCTTCATTACCTCAAAAGAGTTACAATAGTTGACCTAGACTATTATATTGTCTAAAACGCTTAGCCTTAAAACCCGAGCATTACAGATCAAGACCAACATGGTTGAGTACTTCGGTGAGCGCTATGCAGCTCTTGTAGAGACAGGTGCCTCTGCAGCCACAACGGCAGCGGTAGGAGGAGGAGCCTATCGGGGCTTTCAGTATCGGGACTTCGATAATACGAAGCCCCTACTTTCGATGGGATTCAATATCTGATTGTTGCTATGAGATGGTTGTCGGACGTGGAGGGATGTTTCTTCACGTGTTCATGACCTGCTGATCAGAGGGTGAGGTGTGCTCTGAACTTGATGAGGCTTAGGGAAAAGGACTGGTGGAGGTTGACTACGGGATCATATTCTGATGCGCAGTGAGCTGCAGTAACTTGGGATCAGTTCCGAGACATATTTAGTACTCGTTATGTTCCGCAGGTGGAGTGGGAGAGATTGGCTCAGGAGTTTTTGGAATTGAAGCAAGATTATGAGTTGGTGATGGAGATCACCAGGATGTTTATGGAGAGGGCAATGTTTTGCCCTGAGTTTGCTTCAGAGAAGGCTCAGATGACCTAGTATTTGAACATGCTCAAGACAGAGTTTCGACATTTTGTGTCTACGCAGAGATGTGATACCTTGTTGGAGTTGCAGGAGGCCGCTAGGCGGCGCGATTTAGAGATTGATCTTCAGTTGAGAGAGTAGAGGCAGGCCCCGGTGCAGTCACAACTTGTTCCGAAACGGATGAGGTCCGCTGATTATCGACAGGGAGTTCAGAGGAGTTGCACTTGTGGAAAGTATGGCAAGGTACATGAAGGAAGTTGTCGTTCTTCTTCTGGGTGCCACAAGTGTGGCAAGGAGGGCCATATAGCCAGGGATTTCAGGTAGCAGGCTCCAGCTGTCGGAGTTCAACTTTGTTATCATTATAACCAGGTGGGCCATATAAAGGCCCATTATCCTCTCTTGGCTTCAGGACCAGTGCAAGCCCTGACGCCAGCCACTTTGAGACTTACTAATGGAGGTCAGGGTCAAACAAAGCCTCCGAAGGCTCCAGGGCATGCTTATCAGCTTGTGACCGAGGAGATCGGGACAACACCAGAGGCGACAGTCGGTATGTTTCTGCTTTATCTTGTTCATGTTATTATTATGAGTTGTTGTTTCCTGCATGAGTTATTAAAGTGTGGTATATGTTAGTGAAGAGTTTGTATTGAGAATCTATAGAGGGGTAGTATTCGGTGATGTGTTCAAGAAAAAGGAAAAGTCACGATTCAAGATTCAAAATCATCAGCAGAAACTCGGATTCCTTGAAGGTCAATGTTTCAGTTTGGGTTGATTGAGCAGCATGCTAGCTTGCCGCTGGTAGATAGTGGTTATTGCTCTAAGTGGGGGAGAATTAGAAATTTTCGAATGGGGCGTTGTTTTGAAGGATGTCACCTGACACAGTTTGGATGTCGGTTTGGGAGTGGTATGATGAGGAGGTTCAATTTTGATAAGGATACTGTGGGTATTATGGATTTTGAGTGAATATCGAGGATGCTGCTAGGTGATAGCAACCGGTGGGGTTACTCCTAAGTGTTGGAATGATGAGAGATATGTGAAGGGCTATGTATGGATGGATGATTATGCGGTCAGTCCTGGGTATGTATGCATCTTATAAGATAGCGATGTACTCCATCAGTGGGTGATGTAGAGTGAGGTTATGTCACTACGGCAAGGAATGATGATACAAGGTTGTGGTTTAAGTCTCCTTGGAAGAGGAGAAGGTTAGTAGCTCTACATTTGGAGGTATGGACAGAGGAGCTAAAGATGGTGGAGTTGATAGACTCGGGAGCATTCTAGACCGGTGTTGAGGACCATGTGAGGATGTATCATTCATAGATTGTAGATATAGAGATCACAATAGTGATATTCCCTGTCATGGTACGTTTGGAGTAGACGTGATGATGGGAATTGGGTGAGTTGCACTCGGTTGAGTCGAATCAGATTAGTTTTGAGGAAGATGCAAGGTTGGATCCTTGGGCTTCAAGACTTGAGGTATATGTGAGTTGGTATGCAAATCTAGGGTATTCCATCATGAGGATGATCGGACCCTATGATTGATTGGACCTGATGTGTTTGGTATTCCAACCCGAGGGTTGATTGGGCCAAACATGTGTAAGGATGCGAGGGTATTCCATCCTAGGGATGACCGGACCCATCGTAGGCATGCCTGGTATTCCACCCCAAGGCGGATTGGACCAGGTGTGAGTGTTTGTTTCTGTAAGGATATTGTTGTATGCACGTTTGAGTATGAGTTAAAAGAGAGAAAGTGTCGCCGGCAGTAGGATAGGACTTGTGGTTCTATTTTCGGGTCAGAAGCTTAGGTTCCCAGGGATAAGTGGTCCTTTTGATAGCAATGGGAAGAGGGCAGGTGATGGTTAGTTTGGGCGTCCGTCAGGGAGACATGTCCAATCTAACTCTCTAAGTAAAGAGCATTCCAGGAATGTAGGTATTTTATACTGCATGAGAATGAGTAAGTATCTCTTAGAGTTGGGGTTTCAGTGGGATTAGCCTCCCTTGGTGGTTGTCACACTTTAGGGGCGTGAATGTGCCTTTCGGGATTTTGGGTAGCCAGAGTTAGCAATTGGTGATTTCGAGGGCGAAATCACATTTTAGTGGGGGAGAATTCTAACACCCCGTTCTAAAACTAACTATTTATGGATTCTTGAAATCAAGAGTAAGGGCGTTTCAGTCTTTTATGGGCAATGGGTTTTCATTCAAGAAGGTTTCAGACTAGGGTATGTTGCTAGAAGCGTAGGGCTTCCTGCCACCTTTCCATGGACATAAAGTTCGTCGGGAACGAATCTAGAATAAAGGAGTTATGATACTTTGAAGATATTGGCAACTATGGCCCTTATGGAGAAAAAGTGACTAGAAAGGGGCATGCATGCTTTGGGACACGCATGGCTACGCCCAGTGTAATAGAGTAATTGGCCGTGGGTGCAAGGGTGCGTACGCCCAGCGTACACTGATGATCATTAAACCCTAATTTGGGTTGAGCCACTATATATAGAACATAATGGCTTCAACCCTAGCCCCCATATTTGCCTCGTTATCCTCAGAAAAACCCTAGATAGCCGTCCATCTCCATTGTTGAGTGTGTTTGGCCTTGTGGAACTTAGTTTGGCAAAGGAAAGCTTAGAAGAAGAAAGAAGAGGTTAGCAAAGGAGGAAACTTGGTGGCTGGAGCTTGTAGATCCAATATAGCATCACCTTTTGCAACTATTTGGAGGTATAAAGCTCACAACTTTCCTTGTAGAAACATATATCTAGTTGTTGTGAGCTTTGGGATCTTTTTAGGTCCAAAGATTGGACCTTTATGGTGTAACTGTTGGGTTTTGAACATTCTAACACTCCTAAGGTGTGCATGCAACCCTAATAACCTTGGATCTATGTTTTCTCTATAATACATGCAAATAATAATTTCCAAGGTTTACATCCTAACTAGCATAACATGAAGAACTAGAATCATAAAATACTAGAAGAATGACATACCTTTTGATAGTGATTGATCGCTTGGAGTTTGAGAGCGTAGCACCAATAATGTGAATGCCTCAAGTGAAATCACAAATCACCACAAACTTGGAAAAACTTTGAGAGAATAATATGTTATGTAGAAATCGGCCACCACAAAGTCTCACACAATTAGTTGCCATTTGTTTCACTATGTGCATCTTTATATAGTGTGAAGGATTAGGGTAAACCCTAGTAACCCATGTCTTTTCCTTTCCAATGATCCATGGGCTAAAAGCTCCATGGATCATCCATGGACCCCCATGCGTGCTTAGCCCATTCCTAATGAGTTTAAGCCCACATTATATAAAATGCAATAGCCCATGTTTAATTAGTCTTCCTTTTAATCACTAAATTAATTTATAATTAATTTAAGACTAAAAATAATTAAATAACATGACTTCATATTAATATATTATAACGTATAATATATTAATAAATTATAAACATACTATTCTCATAAGATTATCCATATAAATTGTTCGGGTGAAGTGCAACCCAAATGGACCATGCCGGGTCGGGTCAAGGATATACCAAATAAGTTATGGACTTAGACACCTTATCCAATAGTCTCCCACTTGGATAAGTCTAATAACTGTATTTGCGTATATTACTTCAGGAACCAACCAGCAATCGTACTTCTCGAAAACTCTGCTGAACTATGAAGCGCCATTTTAGATAAGTGATCATATAATCCTCTGTTCTCATGATATCAGCCGGAAAAATACATGGAACAACGTCGTACTTATTGTATAGTAGTTTGTTTCCCGATTTCCGATTTGTTTGACATAGATCTAAATTGAACACATCAATTAGCTTCTGACTGGGCCCGGTACATAGGTCAAAACAAAATCATCGAGGGGCCCATATATCGCTTCTATTTCTAGAAGGAACAAATATACTTCGATTTATATGCTTGTTCTACTTCTTGTTGAATTGTACACAAAGGCACGTTTTATAACATCAAGTTACTGATGCGTTTTCGTGCAATCAATGAACAACCAACTCATAGGCAACAACTCATGTCTCTAGGTTTGAAGACTTATATGATATTACCGTCTCACGATCACTCGAGATAAATTCCATGAAGTGATACAAGTGAGCGTGGGTTAATTCCAATACTCATAACCTATGAGTACTCATGAATGTTGTAGCAACCATTGCTATGACTAAACACATTTATCCATCTACAAACTCAATTCATGACAATCTTGATTCATACCTACTTCCAACGTATGATCGATTGTGGAGGTTTGAATAAATTAATTATTCTAGAAGTCAAAACATGCAAAGTGCAACACAATAATAATCGAATCCAACATGGTCTCAGAACCCTTTTGAATATAAATAGAACCAACTTTTATTTATCACCATATTGATTACTCATTATTCATTGTATAATGTTTCAAATAATCAACTTAATACTTGAATAAAAATAACAGGTGTCCCATGCTCCTAGCTTGTACACTTTGTTTTTCAAAACAATAGTTATTCCATACTCCAAGTATGCACACTATATTTGTCTATGATATTTACATTGTGAAATAGATCAATTGAACATGATTCCAATGATGCCCCTTTCACAATCCCAAATCCTTATTGTAAATGTAAGAATTCCTAATTCCTACCATTTACCAAAAATCTGTTATATTTTAACCTTATAGGCACTGATCCTCTCATAATGATTATGCACAAGGTCACCAAAACCTTGTCATCAGTCATTACAGAGTATTCCAAAGAAGATCAACTCTATGGAAACGAAGTCTCATATTCAAAGTACATTGCTTTGAACATCCTTCTTGCATTAAGGTTTTCTAATCTTACACAGATTGAATAACTTCCACCTATGGAGACATTTCCATAGTCCCATTTAGATTATCACTTCTGAACAAGAGCTGCCTCTTTTCAAAAAATGTCAATATGGTCCTGCCAAAATTAACACTATACTTCCAAATGTCCCTGAGCAACCAATCTTTGGGAAACCTTAGATTGTCCTCGACAATTGCTTAGTCACTTTAGTTATATCCAGTTCTAGACTTTTCCCTTCTAAATGCCCTGAGCATTTGGAAAATTTAGATAGGATGAATATTATAGCACATGAAATCGATCCTATATCCGAAGCATATGGAACACGATTCATGATGTCTCACATAAAGACATGATACTAGACCAGTCTTTTGCTATAGTATTTTTTTTATTTGCCATGTTTTCAAAATTTAACTATGAAGAGGGATGCCGTAGTCGTAATCGAATTTTGATAACGCAATATAGATAGAATTTCTTTGATTTGAACCATTCCAACATAAATCACACACACACACACACACACATATATATATATATATATATATATATATATATCCTTGACTAAAGATGATTAAAATCTCAATCTAAGCTTTTAGAATTGAACTGAAGTATAATTTTCTCTCCCTTAGTTATAGCAAAACAATTTTTCAACCCCTGCAACTTCACGAATTGAAATTTTTGTTTTGCTACAATTAACATTGCTAGCTTGCAATAATAATAATCATAATTATCAGGCTCCCACTAACATGATGATTATTAGCATAACACTTATGCTCCCACTAGATTTGACATGCATTCAAAAATCGGTTGGACTTCTAAAATTTAGATTCATACACCCTTCCGTAGATAGCTCACATGTGTGTCTAAGAAATTTCAAGAACTATGAAAAGGGATGTCGTAATCATAGTCTCAATTGTTTATACCTTTTCCATTTCTCACAAGTCCATGTTAGTGTGCCGGTTAACCACACACATTCCACTAACGACTTTTGAAAATGCAAATAACACAATTGCTATCTACTTAAAATCTACTTAGTGAAAGCGTTTCCTTGCCATCATTCTCATGAATCGGAGATAAACCTTATGACACTTAGATTTTATGGTGTATGAGTTCCTATCCATGTGAATTTGTCAAAACCATAATCATAAGACAAGGTTAGTGACAAATTCAGCCTTACATGGATTGAACTTGTTCAATCTTAATTTCTTGTCACCTGGTAGTACAAAGCCGACCAATGCTTCCATGTTGTTATGCTCACAGTTTAGAACTAACAGAACTCATATGCATAGTCAACTTAATTGGCACAAGAATTGTGTCAACATGATAGGTTACAAACCTCAAGTCATGTGTTAGTGATAAAACATAGGTTTTGATTAAGTCTTGAAACTCTTTCAGGATCTTTAAGGCTCCTACTTTCCTCTTCACATATAAGTTTGCCTAGTCAAGGACCATCCCTTGACAGAACAAATATTCGAGAGTTGGTGCGGATTCTTATCAAGATAAACACTTCACATAATTGGTCTTAGTTGGTCTTTGTCTTATCAAAGACATCACAACTTACCAATTTCAAATGTACAAGAGTAGAAAACATTTTACACTACATTTGATAAGTGCTTTAAACCTTACTTTATGTCACTCAATGTTACAATCATGGAGTATAACTCTAAGAATTGTTTTGGAATGAAGTATGATTCATCTTTTTGATTTTAACCATTCCAACAATTCATGACCCCTCTTCTTAGTCATAACAATGCACTAAGATGTCCTCAGAGTATGAATTTGTGATATGGTATCTTAATCATTAAGATGATCATAAAACACGATACTAAAGTACTCTCCCATCTTTTCAGATTTGAGAAACTTTTATCCCTGCCAAATTTGATTCTTCTCATCCGTTCTGCCAAACATTAAAACCTTTTCAATATTACAGAATTATACTTAAACTTACAAGTATAACCATACTTACAAAACTTTAGTAAATCATGTCAAATCAATCTTTGTGGTGGACCTTGACCAGCACACACCCAGTGTACCCGATCCCTTAGTCCTTTAATTGACTCACATATGCATGTGATCAATGAATTAGTCTCAATTATACAAAGATGAAAATTCTCATTCATCATACAATACAGCTTGTATGATTCCAAGTTTCGGTCCAATTGATGAGAACCTTTCCTCATTTAGTAAATTCTGACATTACCACAACGGAAAGAATCAAATCCACTTTCCAATATTGTTATTACTGGAAACATATAAGCAACAATTTTTCACAAATGCCATTGTAAGGATATTTTTAAAATAAATAAAATTAAAAACCATTTGTTTTTTTATTTTAAAAAACTGTGCGGAAAAACTTATCCTTACAATCCATATGAAAACCTTGTTGTTATCTATTCCTAAATAATATATCATAACTCTCAAGCAACATCTTAAAATTCTGATCACCGAACCATGCGATCGAAGCCCATCTTTGCAATCAGAATCATCATATACTTCGTTTAAGCTTCCTATCTTTTCTTTGATTCTTAAAAACATCAACATGTGACCCATTCACATTATGTAATAATAATCTCCAAATAGGAACTCAATAGAGTTAGACACTGGACTTTAACTGAAGTAGAGTCAAACTTCTTGACTTGATCAACCTTATGATCTTTCAGGTAAATAAGGCAGCTTCGCAATCAGTGTCCCTCCCTTTGGCAATAAAACATATTGACCCTTTGGTAATGGCACATGAGACCATCTCAGACTTAGCCTTTCTCTTTACCATTTGGTCAACCGAGTTGACTATGGCCGATCCGTTTCCATTGGGAAGAGAAATCCTTTTTCTAGATATCCAATGCTACTATTGTCAATGTCCATTTAAGGTTTTGGAAGTTGATCTTCTAACAAAATTTGCTTTACTAGTGTTCCAAATCATCGTTGATTCCGCAGCACCAAGCAAATAGATAAGATCACTAAGGGTCATGTCATAGTCTGTCTCATAGTAGTCCCAAAGGGACTCACTATGTTACCAAGAAAGTGATTGAACATCCAACTTTCACAAGACTTTGACACCCAACTCTCCCGGCTTGTCAATATGTGACTTTATCTCTAAGATGTGAGTACACATAGACTATGCTTGCCAATAGGGCTTGAGTGACCTTAAACTTGTGGGTTAGGGAGAATAAATAGAGGAGGTGGAGGAAGACAAGCATGATGTTGAGGGACATCATCTTTAAGAGGAAAGTTTGTTCCAAGAGATTTAGGAAGATCATAGTTGTCTGAACCAGACATCTATAATGGGAGATAATCAAGTTAGTTGATTCAAAATCCATAATATAACACCCAATATGAAATATTAAGGCTAGGACCCAACAAAATATTTTATAACTTGGAAGAGGGATGCCGTAATCCAAGTTATAAAATATTTGAAGGTAGGCGAATAAAGAGTCACCAATTTCCACCACGAAAACGAAATAATTTTATTAGGTTTTTCCTAGGTTTGAAATTCCTCGATCTCTTGAGATTCATTGAACTTTTCAATGGCATATTTCAATCTCGAGTGTGCCTTTCAAGTTTTGTGACTGGGATGCCGAGGATCACAAAACAAGGTGTGAATAACCATACTAATTCACTTGGTACCCTTAATATTATCACCTAATCAATGTGCCGGTTAACCACACACGCTCCATTGATATATGAAAAACATTAAGTCACCCTTCATGATCCTTACTAGTCCAAGTTAGTGTGCTGGTTAACCACACACGCTCCACCAACGACTTGGTAAGGTACAAAGTGTGAATTCGATGGACTAGCACCATGTTCACATTTTTCCTAAAGTAACTAAGATTGGGAATTAAAATATTTAGTTACTTTATAATAATCATTATACTTTTCATGAGGATTTAAAGTTATTTTCCTACCCGTTCGGCTAACGACCCTCCACCGATCAAGGAAGTGGTGGGTGAGAGTGGACACCCATTAAGTTGCCATTTTATTGTAACGCCCGTAGATAAGGGCTAGTCAATTTAGAGACAATAAGTATCAAAAAATGACTTTTTGATAGAAGATTATTTAGTATGAATAAACCTAACTAAGTTGTAGTATATGGTACAAGGTTTCCATGCATATAAAGAATGCCAAAATCCGAGTTATAACGAAGAAGTTATGACTTGTTAAAGTTTCGCGACAGAACCGACACAACGCTGAATGACGTAAAAAAAATGAATTTACGTTAGACTGATATTTAGCCTTAGCGATCTAAACGAGAATTGAAGATCTCGTTGTTAGTAGCGAAACGACGAAAAGTTAGGCAAGAACGGACGTCGGACGAAGAAGTTATGAATTTATAACGAATTTTTCTGTCTCGACCTATTAAAAATAAATAATAAAAATAAAATTCAAAATTAGCCGACGGATTCTAAACGAAAGTCGAAGAGTGTAGGTTCACCTACGCGTGGATATAAAGAACGTTGAAAACGGAGTTCGTATGAAGAAGATATGAATTTTCGAAGTTTATTAATTAATTAATAATTAAATTTAATTATTAAATCCCGGTATTCTCCGAAGGCAAGTCATCGGACTCATCCGAAGTACGCCCCGCGTACGAGTGTACGCCCCACGTACAGCGAAGCATGACGACCTTCGCACTCGAGTTCTTCGGATGACGCATGCAGTGACGAATTTGGACGCGTACGCCTGTACGCCCCGCGTACTCCGAGGCTCCAGCCTCCTATAAATAGGATGAGAGGGCAGCCGGTTCTTTTGTTCATTTTTTCTCTTCTCTCTCCCGTTTTACATCGATTTGCGTGCCAAAAATACCCCGAAGCTCCAGTATTATTCTCGAGCCTCGAAGCAAGTCCCGAGATCCCGAAGATCCCGAGAAGTGCGGTTCCCGAGCCGAAGCTCTGCCCGCGAGAAGTTCGATTTTTGTGGAGATCTTCCAGATCTACCGAAGAATACTACTTCTGCAAGTCGTAGTGCTGTCCGATCATCTTCTGATCAAGTGAGTATATACTACCTTTCATAAACACGATAATAATACAAGTATGGTTTGAGTGTATTAAGTTTATTATTGTTTATATGTGTGAGTGTGTAATTACTTTCTTCTAACACATAAATATGACGTATTTTCTATGAAATACGTGCTATGTGTTTATATGTTATTTGTCTATTTGAGATGGGCATGGAAATTGGAGTTTTATACAGGTGTTAAATGATTTAAACTGTGTAAGTATTTATATCTACAAAATTGTTGAGTAGAACATAGGTAGATGGAATAGTTGGTGACTATGGAGTTAGCGCCTATTGTATAAACCTTGGCGACGATGTGACTTCGTGCCTATTTGATGAACCTTGGCGACTATGGAGTTAGCGCACGTTGAGTAAACTTTGGCGACTATGGAGTTAGCGCTTGTTGAGTAAGCCTTGGCGACTATGGTGTTAGCGATTGTTAAGTGAACTTTGGTGACTATGGAGTTAGCGCCAGATAACTATGGATTTAGTACTTGATAAATAAGCTTTGGCAGCAATGGAATTCGTGCCAAATTCCTTACGAATAAATGAATGAAGGATAGTTGGTTCTTAGGGTAAAACCTTAAGAAAATAATGGGGATGGGTAATTGGGTTGATTGTTTGCTGATTACATATAATAATTATATTATTGTGGGTTGAAAACCCTATATGCTCACCAGGCTCCCAAGCCTGACCCACTCAGTTTTCTTTTCATTACAGGTAATGGCACAAAGGTATAAGTTGGTGGACTTGACGATAGATTTTGGATTATAGATCAGTAGTTGAATAACTATTGTAAGGTCTATTTTATATTGTTTATGTTTTTGGTCTGTAACGAACATGACATCCGGAGTTTTTATTATTTAACGAAAATATATTCTTTTCGAGAAATGTTTTGATAAATGGTTATCATATTTTATTTTGGGAACAAATTCTGCATCCGTTTTCTTTAAACGATCACTCTGATTTATATATAAAAAAAAGCTTAAATAAATCGGTCTTTTCTGGCCGTGAAATTGGGGATGTCACAGTTGGTATCAGAGCATTAGTTTAAGCGAACTAGGAATATGGATTTATTTCTACACTTAAACTTAGAATGCTAAGCAATGATTGTGAGTTGAGTGTGTCCATTATATTTTAGGTAGTACACCTAAATTGACACAGGCACTATTTTATTTTAGGAAAAATTTCCTAAAATGCTATTATGTGCTAATTGTTATATGTTTGCCATATATGTTGTTAATTGTTCGGATCTATGGTCTGTTGCCGACCGGATCTGGAAACCTTATGTGTTTAGGATTCTAAGCGTGCGTCTACGATATTAGAACTAACATGTAAACGTTTCGGAGTGATAAGGATGATTTGAATATCTATCGTGACTAAGGATCTAATTTCACCTTATTCGGTGTATAGATCAAAAATGGTGAGAACAAGGAGTGGAGTTGGAAATGCTGATGAAAACAGGAATCAAATACCAGTAATTGAACAAATACCTGTTGTAGCAGCAGTGCCTGAACCAATGACAATGGCCGGAGTTCAAGTGATGATCCAGGCAATTTTGAATAATCAGATGGAAGAAACCAGACGTCTGATCAGGCAGAATCGTGAGGAATTGTCAATTCAAGTTGAAGAGCCCGAAGTAAATGGAGGGCAGTCCGAAGGAAGAAACTACAGTGGGACCGTTGGTCAAGCCAACCCACCAATAGTTCGCCAAAAAAACCAGCATAGAGGAAATGATGGACGTGGATGCAAGTACAAGGATTTCATGGCATCCAAACCACCATGTCTTTTTGGGAGCCCAACACCGGTGCAAGTCATGGACTGGATCTCCGAAATGGAAACAATGTTTGAAAGTTGCGAGTGTAGCAACAGACAGAAGACCGCTCTTGCAATCCCTCTGTTAAAATCTAGAGTATTGAGCTGGTGGAAGTTACTGGCTTGTTCGATGCCCAAGGGGGAAGCTAGCAAGATGTCTTGGGAAGAATTCGTGGTGCAACTGAAATTGCAATACTGCTCTGAGCAAGATCTTCTGGAAATCAACAATGAGTTCCAGAATCTGAAGAACGGAGAATTGAGCGTTACTGAATACGCTACGAGCTTTACGGAGAAGATGAAGCTTATTCCACACCTAATTCCAACTGAGCTTTCCAAGGTCAACAAGTTTCCAATGGATTACCAGCGGACTTTGGTCCGATAGTCAAACAAGCAACCACTCTGAAAGCTGCCATCTGGGTAGCCAAGAATGTTGAGACCCAAATAAAAGAAAAGCGTCTGGAAAGAGCTAAAGTTGGAGAGAAAAGGAAGCGTCAAGGATCTTCAATAATCGACAAAGAAAGTAAATTCTCGAAATCTGGGGGAAGAGATGAAGCTAAGTGGTGTGAGAAGTGTAAGAAGAAACACTTCGGGAAATGTAGCAAGGAGATGACTTGCTACAAATGTGGGAAGACAGGGCACTACGCCAACAAGTGCGCACCTATCAAGAAGGTGTGCTATAGGTGTAACGAAGAAGGTCATATTTCTAAAGACTGCCCACAGAAAAACACGCCTCCACAGCCAAGGGCATTCAACATGTTACTCAACGAAGCAGAAAAGGATGGGAGGATTAAAAGATGAAGACTTCATATTAATATATAAAGTCTGTATCAGGAAGCATATCCTGTTAGAGGCATAGTATAGGGTGAACTTGAACTTTTGTGTAATAGTTTTAAGATTTAATATAAACCCTGGTTTTGTTATCTGATGTGTTGAATGATTATATGATTCATGTATGGTGACTTGGTTAACTGCGAGACAATACTTGGGACGAGTATGAGTAGGTGAGAATAGTTGTAGAGATCTATACTAACGGAAGCACAAGACTCACGCTTGGATCAGGGGAAGTCACAAGGTTATCAAGAAGCTAGTAATTAATTTCGTTTTATTCAAGTTTGTCATTTCCCTTGTTTCGGTAATGACTAGAAGGATGATGGTTATTCCGACCCCATATTAATTGAGTCCGACCGCGATGAGAGGTCATCGGGGCACGACCCATCGGTTAGTTACAATAGATAAATGAATGTATTTATCCTTAGAAGAAGAAGGAGTCCACAATAAGGATTTATTTTGTAACTTAAAGATGTCGATCTAAAGTCCAACGTAGTACGAAGAGTAGATGCAGGGTTGAGCATCAAGGTTATTACTTAGAATGGAGAGATAACTTATGGAGTCAGTATACAAATCCTATTTCGTTGATGATTCCGGGACGTGATCATCCTAAAGGGGAGATAATTGTAACGCCCGTAGATCAGGGCTAGTCAATTTAGAGACAATAAGCGTCAACAAATGACTTTTTGATAGAAGATTATTTATGATGAATAAACCTAACTAAGTTGTAGTATATGTTACACGGTTTTCGTGCATATAAAGAACGCCAAAATCCGAGTTATAACGAAGAAGTTATGACTTGTTAAAGTTTCGCGACAGAACCGGCACAACACTGAATGACGTAAAAAAATGAATTTACGTTAGAGTGATATTTAGCCTTAGCGAATCGAAGATCTCGTTGTTAGTAGCGAAACGACGAAAAGTTAGGCAAGAACGGACGTCGGACGAAGAAGTTATGATTTTATAACGAAATTTTCTGTCCCGACCTATTAAAAATAAATAATAAAAATAAAATTCAAAATTAGCTGATGGTGTCTAAACGAAAGTCGAAGAGCGTAGTCTCACCTACGCGTGGATATAAAGAACGTTGAAAACGGAGTTCGTATGAAGAAGATATGAATTTTCGAAGTTTATTAATTAATTAATAATTAAATTTAATTATTAAATCCTGATATTATCCGAACGCGAGTCATCGGACTCATCCGAAGTACGCCCCACGTACAGCGAAGCATGACGACCTTCGCACTCGAGTTCTTCGGATGACACATGCAGTGACGAATTCGGACGCGTACGCCCCACGTATTCCGAGGCTCCAGCCTCCTATAAATAGGATGCGAGGGCAGCCGGTTCTTTTGTTCATTTTCTCTCTTCTCTCTCCTGTTTTACATCGATTTGCGTGCTAGAAATACCCTGAAGCCCCGGTATTATTCTCGAGCCCCGAAGCAAGTCCCGAGATCCCGAAGATCCGAGAAGTGCGGTTCCCGAGCCGAAGCTCCGCCCGCGAGAAGTTCGATTTTTGTGGAGATCTTCCAGATCTACCGAAGAATACTACTTCTGCAAGTCGTAGTGCTGTCCGATCATCTTCTGATCAAGTGAGTGTATACTACCTTTCATAAACACGATAATAATACAAGTATGGTTTGAGTGTATTAAGTTTATTGTTGTTTATATGTGTGAATGTGTAGTTACTTTCTTCTAACACATAAATATGACGTATTTGCTATGAAATACGTGTTATATGTGTATATGTTTTTTGTCTATTTGAGACGGGCATGGAAATTGGAGTTTTATACAGGTGTTAAATGATTTAAACTGTGTAAGTATTTATATCTACAAAATTGTTGGGTAGAACATAGGTAGATGGAATAGTTGGTGACTATGGAGTTAGCGCTTATTGTATAAACCTTGGCGACGATGTGACTTCGTGCCTATTTGATGAACCTTGGCGACTATGGAGTTAGCGCACGTTGAGTAAACTTTGGCGACTATGGAGTTAGCGCTTGTTGAGTAAGCCTTGGCGACTATGGAGTTAGCACTTGTTAAGTGAACTTTGGTGACTATGGAGTTAGCGCCAGATAACTATGGATTTAGTACTTGATAAATAAGCTTTGGCTGCAATGGAATTCGTGCCAAATTCCTTACGAATAAATGAATGAAGGATAGTTGGTTCTTAGGGTAAAACCTTAAGAAAATAATGAGGATGGGTAATTGGGTTGATTGTTTGCTGATTACATATAATAATTATATTATTGTGGGTTGAAAACCCTATATGCTCACCAGGCTCCCAAGCCTGACCCGCTCAGTTTTCTTTTCATTACAGGTAATGGCACAAGGGTATAAGTTGGTGGACTTGACGAGATATTTTGGATTATAGATCAGTAGTTGAATAACTATTGTAAGGTCTATTTTATATTGTTTATGCTTTTGGTCTGTAACGAACATGACATCCCGAGTTTTTATTATTTAACGAAAATACATTCTTTTCGAGAAATGTTTTGATAAATGGTTATCATATTTTATTTTGGGAACAAATTCTGCAACCGTTTTCTTTAAACGATCACTCTGATTTATAAAAAAAAAGCTTAAACAAATCGGTCTTTTCTGGCCGTGAAATTGGGGATGTCACATTTATAGGCAACAACCTTATACCCTCCTTATACACCGACTTCGTGAATGAGGTCTACTAACAGTAAAACGACTTAATCTTATACATATATATAAATATTAACCATTAATCTTATAATATTATAAGGGTTGAATTTTAACTTTTAAAACTTCTAGGGTATGGAATTAAAGTGTGTGTGAGACTTTACAAATTCCAAAACTTGAGGACAAGTTTTGAACAATTCAAAAACTTTTGGATATTCATAACTTATGAGTTTTAATTAAGTGTTTAAAACTTTTAATGAAGAGTCTGTAACGCCCGGGTTTCAGGGCTAAGCATTTTTGTCAATGCAATAGTCTAGGTCAACTCTTGTAACTCTTTTTGAAGTAATAGAGATGAAATAGTTGAGTATTATGTGAATTATGTGTGTTTATGTGTTTATTATTTTATTATAAATGTATAATTAATAAAGAATAAAAATGAGCATCAAAATTAAAGTGTGAGATAATCCCGATATCTCTACATAAAGTTGTAGAATATGTCTCAAGGTTTCCGTACATATAAAGAACGCCGAAATTCGAGTTATAACGAAGAAGTTATGACCCGTCGAAGTTTCGCGACAGAACCGACACGATACCGGAAAGCGTAAATAGTGAATTTACGATAGAGCGAGATTTAGCGTTAGCGATCTAAACGAAAGTCGTAGAATATGTTAAATTGAGAACATCGATAAAAAGAACGCCCAAATCTGACTTCGTATGAAGAAGTTATGATTTTTCGAAGTTTCGGAATAGTAGTGTACAACCCTAAATTCGAATATTAGATCGAGTGATTTTTAGCCAGCACGACCTAAACGAGAATCGAAGATCTCGTTGAGAGTAGCATAACGAGAAAAAGATGGGCGAAAACGGATGTCGGATGAAGCACTTATGAGGATTTAACGGACCAATCCTGTCCCGGCCCGTTGATAATATAAGATTTAAAATCAAGCCAAAATTAGCCGATGAAGTCTGAACGAAAGTTGTAGAGTACGTTCCCACCTTCACATGGATATAAAGAACTTCGAAAACGGAGCTTGTATGCGAAAGTTATGAATTTTTAAAGTTGAAGCATGAAATTGCGAAACTTGTTGCGAAGCTGATGACGTGGCACAATCCCAGCCGTCGCTTGCGGCCCACGGTCTTCGCTTCGGATTGAGACACGCCCCTTCACATTACGCCCTGCGTACCTCCGGCCTTATCCTTCCGAGTCCGAGTGCGAGCCAACTGGTGCAAGCTGGCAACCACCTCCGAGCTACGCCCCGCGTAGAGCTCCGAACGCCCAGCGTAGCGAGGCCCTCGCGCCTATAAAACCCTAGTGGTATCAATACTAGGTTTTATCAAAGGAATATCATTTTGAGAGTATTGAAGCGCTGTCCGAGTGCTGAGTCACCACCTAATCAGGTGAGTGCATAGTTACTTTCAGCTTACACATAGATATGAAGTATTTTATATAAATTACGGGCTATGTGTGCATATTATCTGAATACTTGCTATCTATGCTGGATGAACGTTTTTATACATGTTTTCAATGATTTAAACTGTATATGTATTTTATATCTACGAAAATGTTGGGGTAAAACATGGGTAGATGTAATAGGCGATGTGTGATAAAATGATGAGAGGCCTCAATGTTGTTGTTGTTGATCCAGTCATCTAGCGGAGTATAGATGACGACCACGGACTCTTCTAGACAGTCCAGGGGAACACTAGCAGGCTCGCAACCTGTAGGTGTTGTGAATGATGTGTTCACCGGTGTACTCCATCCCCCACATGGTTGCCTATTTGGACATTTATTGCTGAGGAATCCCCTTAGCAGTAGTGTCCGTCCCGATGATGATCCTTAGGCTAGGTCCCTTATGATAGGTGTTTAGGGACGTAAAGTGAGGATAACGGGAACGGGTAATCTGGTTATTGTTGATTGATGAAATTAATAAACTTATTTATTGTGGGTTGAAAACCCTATGTGCTCACCAGGCTCCCAAGCCTGACCCACTCAGTTTTATGTATTACAGGTAATGGCGCATGAGCATAGGTGTGATGTTTTGGACGAGGGATTACGGATATAGGCCTGTAGATATGAAATAATGTAGTAAGACTTATATTGTACTGTTTATACTTTTGATCTGTACAAACATGACATCCCGAGTCTTTTAATGAAATACATTTCTATGGAAATGCTTTTGATAAATCTTTATCATATTATTGTTTTGGGACAAATTCCGCAACCCTTTTATTAAAAGATAACTCTGATTTTGAAATAAAGTATAAACAAAGCCGGTCTTTTCTGGCCGTGATTTTGGGGATGTCACAGTTGGTATCAGAGCATTAGTTTAAGTGAACTAGGAATTTGTAGGATTTCTAGACTTAAACTTAGAATGCTAAGCGATGATTGTGAGGTGTGAGCACTAGCTTATTTTAGGAATTGTGCCTAAAATGCTTTTATGTGCTAAATGCTTTATACATGATATGCTGTTATTTTGTTCGGATCTATGGTCTGTTGCTGACCGGATTTGGAAACCTTATGTGTTTAGGATTCTAAACGTACAATTACGATATTAGAACTAGCATGTAAACGTTTCGGAGTGATAAGGACGATTTAAACGTCTATCCTAAATAAAGATCTAAATTCACCTTATTCGGTGTATAGATCAAGATGGCAAGGACCCGTAGTGGAAATGTGAATGCAAATGGGAACAGAAACCAACCCCCAGTAATTGAACAGATACCCATTGTGGTAGCCGCTGCTGAGCCAGTAACAATGGCCGGAGTGCAAGCGATGATCCAAGCGATGTTGGATCGTCAAATGGAAGAAACTAGACGTTTGCTCCAGCAAAATCGAGAGGAAGCAACTATTCAAATCGAACAGCCCGAGTTGAACGAAGGGCAGACTGAGGAAGGAGACTACAGTGGAACTGTTGGTCAAGTCAACCCACCAATAGTCCTACAAAACAACCATGATGACGAAGTTGAGAGGAATGGATGCAAGTACAAGGATTTTCTGACTTGCAAGCCATCGACTTTCACGGGAAAGGAAGATCCAATCAGGGTCATGGATTGGATCTCGAAGATGGAGTTAGCTTTCATGACGTGCAGTTGCAGAGGAAAGCTACAGACCACGTTTGCAGTGCGTCAGTTTCGAGGAGGCGCTGTATGTTGGTGGAATACCTTGGGGAAGACTTTAAGCCCCAACAAGCCCCTCCAACTGACATGGGCATAATTTCTGGTGCAATTCAAACGGAAGTACTGCTCAACCCAAAACCTGCTAGAGTTAGAGAACCAGTTTCTAAACCTGAAGAAGGGAAGCATGTCAATCGATGAATACACGAACAACTTCACAGAAAAGATGGAGTTTGCCTTGCGTCTTGTTCCGGATGAGCTAACGAAAATTGATAAGTACGCAAAGGGACTTCCATGGGAGTACGTGGTGCCAGTGCGTAAGGCACCTACTTTGGAGGCAGCTATCTGGGCTGCCAAGTCCGTGGAGGACATGATTAAGGGAAGAGCTGCCAGCAAAATCGAGGTTGGTGAGAAACGGAAGTTCGATGGATCCTCGAAGTCCAACAAGAAGAGTAGATTCTCGAAATCTGGTTCGAGAGGAGGAGGATCAGAAGCGAAGTGGTGTGACAAGTGCAAGAAGAAGCACTCTGGGAAGTGTGATGGAGGGGTCACTTGTTACAAATGCGGAAAGCCTGGGCACTATGCCAATGAATGCACCCACAACCAGAAGGCCTGTTATGGGTGTAATGAAGAAGGGAACATTTTGAAGGACTACCCGAAGAAGAAGGAGGCAGGAAGACCCAACATACCTCCAAATCCGAAGGCAAGAGCCTTCCAGATGACACTCGAGGCTGCAAAGGAGGCAGCAGACGTCGCTTCAGGTACCTTTCTTGTAAATGGTTTGCCTGAAAATATACTGTTTGATTCCGGAGCCAACTACTCCTTTGTGTCGCATAAATTTAGTGCGAAATTAGCATTACCTGTAGAAAAACTTGATAACGCCCTGATTGTAGAAGTTGCCAGTGGCAAATTCGTACCTGTTAGTAATCGTATTAGGAACATCGTCATTGACCTAAACGGAAACGAATTTCATGAGGAACTATTACCCATAGAGTTAAACGGTTTCGACATCGTTTTGGGTATGGATTGGCTTAGCGCCAACGATGTCGAGATATTATGCCGAAAGAAGATAGTTAGGATAAACCCACCCGGAAAGGAATCATTTATGGTGTACGGGGACAAACGCAGAGTGAATTCTGGAATCATCTCCCTGATGAAAGCCAGGAAATGTTTGTCCAAGGGATGTGCATCCTACTTGGCATTCGTAATCGATGCTAAGAAGGAAAAGAAAGAGGTGCAGAATATACCGATTGTGTGTGATTATCCAGAAGTGTTTCCCGAAGATCTTCCTGGATTACCACCTGATAGACAAGTGGAGTTTCGTATAGACTTGTTACCAGGAACAACACCGATAGCAAAGGCACCTTATCGATTAGCACCGACGGAGATGAAGGAGCTCATGATGCAACTTCAGGAGCTGTTGGACAACAGTTTCATTCGACCTAGTTCATCACCCTGGGGAGCTCCGGTGTTATTCGTGAAGAAGAAGGATGGAAGCATGAGGATGTGCATAGACTACCGAGAGCTGAATAAGGCAACAGTGAAGAACAAGTATCCATTGCCAAGGATTGATGACCTATTCGATCAGCTGCAAGGTTCGAGCTACTTCTCAAAGATCGATCTTAGGTCAGGATATCATCAGCTGAAGGTGAGAGAGCAGGATATTGAGAAGACTGCATTCAGAACAAGATATGGACACTACGAGTTCTTGGTTATGTCATTCGGACTAACCAATGCTCCCGCAACATTCATGGATTTGATGAAAAGGGTTTGTAAACCATTCCTCAATAAATCTGTGATAGTGTTCATCAACGACATTCTCATCTACTCGAAAAGCCAGGAGGAGCATGGCAAGCATCTACGAGAAGTGTTGGAGGTTTTAAAGAAGGAGAAGCTTTTTGCAAAGTTCTACAAATGCGACTTTTGGATACGGGAAGTCCAATTCTTGGGTCATGTTGTTAACCAAGAGGGAATAATGGTTGACCCCGCCAAGATCGAGGCTGTAATGAAGTGGGAACGTCCAAAGAGTCCCACGGAGATTCGAAGCTTTCTAGGATTAGCCGGATATTACCGACGATTTATCCAAGGCTTTTCTTCGATAGCTGCTCCATTAACATATTTGAACCATAAAGGAGCTACGTATACATGGAGTGAGAAGCACGATGAGGCATTCGAGAAGCTAAAGAAGAAGTTATGTGAAGCACCGATACTTTCTCTACCCGATGGAGTTGAAGACTTTGTGGTTTATAGTGATGCATCTGGAGTCGGGTTGGGTTTTGTTCTGACCCAAAGAGAAAAGGTGATAGCATACGCATCTCGACAATTTAAAGAGCACGAAAAGAACTACCCCACTCATGATCTGGAGTTGGCAGCGGTAGTATTTGCTTTAAAGATATGGAGGCATTACCTCTACGGCACGAAGTGCAAGCTTTTCACTGATCATAAGAGTCTCCAGTATCTCTTTAATCAGAAGGAGTTGAACATGAGGCAATGATGCTGGCTAGAACTTCTCAAGGACTACGACTGTGAGATACTTTACCACCCAGGTAAAGCAAATATTGTTGCTGATGCTCTCAGTCGGAAAGTCAATCTTGAAAGGAAAAGGCCAAGAGCGTTAAGAATTGAAGTCGTCTCGACGATTGTGGAAAGTATCAGGAAAGCTCAAGAAGAAGCTTTAGAGAAGAATGACCGAAAGGAAGAACGTTTGGGAAAAACGTTAGTGTTCGGTACAAACAGTCGAGGACTGAATGTATTCCAAGATCGAATTTGGGTACCTAAAACGGGAGGAATAAGAGATCTTCTGATGGAAGAAGCACATAAGACCATGTACTTAATTCATCCCGGTAGCACTAAAATGTATAGGGACCTAAAACCCTACTACTGGTGGCCGACGATGAAGCTCGATGTTGCGAAGTATGTGGATGAGTGCGTAACATGTGCGAGAGTTAAGGCACAACATCAAAAACCGTATGGGAGTTTAGAACCCTTACCTGTACCCATGGGTAAATGGGAAGACATCACCATGGATTTTGTGACTAAACTGCCCAGAACAAAGAACGGACACGGCATGATTTGGGTAGTCGTGGATCGTTTCACCAAGAGTGCACACTTCATAGCAGCCAACGAGAAGTGGTCTATGGATAAGCTCGCAAATGCTTACGTGAAGGAAATTGTAAAAGTTCACGGTGTCCCTCTTACGATTGTATCAGATCGTGATAGTCGTTTCACATCGAGGTTTTGGAGGAGTCTACAAGAGGAGTTAGGTACAAAGTTGTGTTTGAGTACTGCTTACCATCCGCAAACTGATGGTCAGAGCGAAAGAACGATTCAGACGCTGGAAGATATGCTGAGAGCATGTACCCTCGAATTCCAAGGGAATTGGGACGAGCACTTACCTCCAGTAGAATTTTCCTACAGCAATAGTTTTCACTCGAGCATCAAGATGGCACCTTATCAAGCCTTGTATGGACAGAAGTGTCGTACGCCGTCTTGTTGGCTTGAAGCCGGAGAGAAGCAGTTTATGGGCCCCGAGATAGTCCATGAGACTGCTGAGAAATTGAAGGTGATTAGGGAAAGAATGTTAGCAACCCAGGATCGTCAGAAGAGCTATGCCGACAAGAAAAGATGACCGATAACCTTCGAAGTTGGAGATTCCGTTTTGCTTAAAGTCTCACCGTGGAAGGGACTTATACGATTTGGGAAACGAGGAAAGTTGAGTCCAAGGTTTATTGGACCGTTCAAAGTTCTTCAGAAGATTGGGAATCAAGCTTACAAGCTGGAATTGCCCGAAGAACTCAATGGTATTCATAACACATTCGATGTGTGTTATTTGAGGCAATTCATGGGAGATGTTCCTAACATAATTCCAATCTCAGAGTTAAGGATGGATGAGAATAAAAGGATGATCGAAGAGCCTGAGGCAATTGTTGACCGTAAGACTAAGAAGTTACGACGCAGGATGGTCGACATAGTGCTAGTCCGATGGAAACATTCGAATGGGCCGAATCTCACTTGGGAAACAGAGGATGACATGATGAGTCGCTATCTACATCTGTTTGCTGATGCATGATTTCCAGGACGGAATCATCCTAAGGGGGAGAGAATTGTAACGCCCGGGTTTCAGGGCTAAGCATTTTTGTCAATGTAATAGTCTAGGTCAACTCTTGTAACTCTTTTTGAAGTAATAGAGATGAAATAGTTGAGTATTATGTGAATTATGTGTGTTTATGTGTTTATTATTTGATTATAAATGTATAATTAATAAAGAATAAAAATGAGCGTCAAAATTAAAGTGTGAGATAATCCCGATATCTCTACATAAAGTTGTAGAATATGTCTCAAGGTTTCCGTACATATAAATAACGCCGAAATTCGAGTTATAACGAAGAAGTTATGACCCGTCGAAGTTTCGCGACAGAACCGGCACGATACCGGAAAGCGTAAATAGTGAATTTACGATAGAGTGAGATTTAGCCTTAGAGATCTAAACGAAAGTCGTAGAATATGTTAAATTAAGAACATCGATAAAAAGAACGCCCAAATCTGACTTCGTATGAAGAAGTTATGATTTTTCGAAGTTTCGGAATAGTAGTGTACAACCCTAAATTCGAATATTAGATCGAGTGATTTTTAGCCAACACGACCTAAACGAGAATCGAAGATCTCGTTGACAGTAGCATAACAAGAAAAAGATGGGCGAAAACGGATGTCGGATGAAGAAGTTATGAGGATTCAACGGACCAATCCTGTCCCGGCCCGTTCATAATATAAGATTTAAAATCAAGCCAAAGTTAGCCGATGAAGTCTAAACAAAAGTTGTAGAGTACGTTCCCACCTTCGCGTGGATATAAAGAACGTCGAAAACGGAGCTCGTATACGAAAGTTACAAATTTTTAAAGTTGAAGCATGAAATTGCGAAACCTGTTGCGAAGCTGATGACGTGGCACAATCCCAGCCGTTGCTTGTGGCCCACGGTCTTCGCTTCAGATTGAGACAGGCCCCCTTCACATTACGCCCTGCGTACCTCCGGCCTTATCCTTCAGAGTCCAAGTGCGAGCCAGCTGGTGCAAGCTGGCAACCACCTCCGAGCTACGCCCCGCGTAGAGCTCCGAACGCCCAGCGTAGCGAGGCCCTCGCGCCTATAAAAGGAGGCCGAGGCTGCCCTCATTTTTCACACCAAAATCCTTTCTCTCTCTACAACCCCAAACCACCCCTAAGCCCTAGTTAAACCCCTAGCACCCTAGGGAAGCCCCGAGGCTCCCGGAGTCCTGAGAAAAAGGAGTTTTTCGGTTTCGAAACGCTGCTCCAATTAAAGTTCCGGTTTTAGATAAAATCCGTTGTAAGTGTGCTATGCTTACGCAATTTTTAATATAGCTTTCAAATAATTATAGGAATGTTATTAGGTCCTTAAAATAATTATTTGGGCTATTATTATGAGATATATCGAGTATTATTAACGCTTAATAATACTCGGACAAATTAATTTGTCGCGGTTATCGTTAAACTAAACCCTAGTGGTATCAATACTAGGTTTTATCAAAGGAATATCATTTTGAGAGTATCGAAGCGCTGTCCGAGTGCTGAGTCACCACCTAATCAGGTGAGTGCATAGTTACTTTCAGCTTACACATAGATATGAAGTATTTTATATAAATTACATGCTATGTGTGCATATTATCTGAATACTTGCTATCTATGCTGGATGAACGGTTTTATACATGTTTTCAATGATTTAAACTGTATATGTATTTTATATCTACGAAAATGTTGGGGTAAATCATGGGTAGATGTAATAGGCGATGTGTGATAAAATGATGAGAGGCCTCAATGTTGTTGTTGTTGATCCAGTCATCTAGCGGAGTATAGATGACGACCACGGACTCTTCTAGACAGTCCAGTGGAACACTAGCAGGCTCGCAACCTGTAGGTGTTGTGAATGATGTGTTCACCGGTGTACTCCATCCTCCACATGGTTGCCTATTTGGACATTTATTGCTGAGGAATCCCCTTAGCAATAGTGTCCGTCCCGATGATGATCCTTAGGCTAGGTCCCTTATGATAGGTGTTTAGGGATGTAAAGTGAGGATAACGGGAACGGGTAATCAGGTTATTGTTGATTGATGAAATTAATAAACTTATTTATTATGGGTTGAAAACCCTATGTGCTCACCAGGCTGCCAAGCCTGACCCACTCAGTTTTATGTATTACAGGTAGTGGCGCATGAGCATAGTTGTGATGTTTTGGACGAGGGATTACGGATATAGGCCTGTAGATATGAAATAATGTAGTAAGACTTATATTGTACTGTTTATACTTTGATCTGTACGAACATGACATCCCGAGTCTTTTAATGAAATACATTTCTATGGAAATGCTTTTGATAAATCTTTATCATATTATTGTTTTGGGACAAATTCCGCAACCCTTTTATTAAAAGATAACTCTGATTTTGAAATAAAGTATAAACAAAACCGGTCTTTTCTGGCCGTGATTTTGGGGATGTCACAGAGTCTATTGGAAATCCATAACTTGAGGATAAGTTTTGGAGTCCATAAAAACATTTATTAGAAAAAACTCTTCAAAAGTGTATCTTATGACTTCTTAAAAAACATTTAAAAGAAAAAACTTTTGGAATTCCATAACTTGAGGACAAGTTATGGAGTTCATTCAATGTCATAAAGATCAAGAATTATACTATCAAACAATTTGCACATAATTCCTATGATCTATCAAAACTCATAAGTTCGTGAACATTCATAATCAACAACTTTCAAGAATCATATAAGCATATATAAACTTGAAACTTTGATTATAACTTTGAAATTGGTCCACCATCATCACTACCACATCAAAAACAGGTTTTATAAGTTCAGAATAGTTTCAGGTAATGATTCTAGACCAATTCCAACACCAAAACTCGAAAATCTGCACTCAGGCCTGCCAACTCGCCGAGTGCATGAACTGACTCGGCGAGTTGGTTGAATATACACATGGAATCGGCGAGTACCATGAAGGACTTGGCGAGTCAGCTGTGCAGAATGCAGTTTTTCGACATTTTTCAGCAATTTGCATCAAGTATTCAAGAAAACAAGCCTAGGCTCTGATACCACTGTTGGGTTTTGAGCATTCTAACACTCCTAAGGTGTGCATGCAACCCTAATAACCTTGGATCTATATTTTCTCTAAAATACATGCAAATAATAATTTCCAAGGTTTACATCCTAACTATCATAGCATGAAGAACTAGAATCATAAAATACTAGAAGAATGACATACCTTTTGATAGTGATTGATCGCTTGGAGTTTGAGAGCCTAGCACCAATAATGTGAATGACTCAATTGGAATCAGTAATCAACACAAACTTGGAAAAACTTTGAGAGAATAATATTCTATGTAGAAATCGGCCACCACAAAGTCTCACACAACCAGTTGCCATTTGTTGCAATATGTGCATCTTTATATAGTGTGAAGGATTAGGGTAAACCCTAATAACCCATGTCTTTTCCTTTCAAAGGATCCATGGGTTAAAAGCTCTATGGATCATCCATGGACCCCCATACATGCTTAGCCCATTCCTAATGAGTTTAAGTCCACATTATATAAATGCAATATGCCATGTTTAATTACTCTTCCTTTTAATCACTAAATTAATTCATAATTAATTTAAGACTAAAACTAATTAAATAACATGACTTCATATCAGTATATTATAACTTATAATATATTAATAAGTTATAAACATACTATTCTCATAAGATTATCCATATAAATTGTTTTGGTGAAGTGCAACCTAAATGGACCATGCTAGGTCGGGTCAAGTATATACCAAATAAGTTATGGACTTAGACACCTTATCCAACAGTAACTTCATCCCAAAGCTTCGGATTGCCACCCTTAGTGCTAAAAATGTCCCATGAGCAGTAAAGTCTTGATTTTTATGGTTCTATTAAGCCCATGCATGAGATCTAGTCCCCTTTTAGGGATGTAGAAGATCACTTTGGATGTTTGAGTTGGTTTGAGCCATATAAAGTCACCAAGTTAGTGACTTTATGGTTTAAGGCGTAAAATAAGACTTGGATCTGAGTTGGTAGCTTCTGAATCAAGATATTCAGCTCTTAATAGAAAAAGGACTTAACAGGGGAATTATGTTGAGCGTATTTGCAGGTACGCCCAGCGTACTCATCTTTTTGCACGTACGCTTAATGTACATGGGGGGTACACCCCGCATAAGCTGTCTATATGGATCATGAGTTTTTGGGTCGTTGTTTGGGGCATGTTTGGGTATTTGGGCCTTTGTGGGCCCTTAGAAATCATATTATATGGGTTAAGGAATATAATTTGTGATTTAGGTGAAGTCCATTAAGGGATTGGGCCTAATGTAGGAAATTGAGCCATTAGTGGGTCACTAGTAGGCTTGAGAAGCTTACCTAGTGTTGGGCCTTGACCATGGACTAGATTTGGGTTAAGGGTAAAATGGTCAATTTACCCTTAGAAGGATATTGTTTTGGGCTAAGTGTTATTGTGGCGTTGATAGTTCGGGGAGCTAGAGGAGTAGCAGTGTGGGGATTGTCAGATAGAATTCAGAATGGTACCAGTAGTGTTTTAGCAGTTCAAAGTGAGTTATCCTCACTATACCAAGGGTCTAAGGCACCAAGGCCGGCCCTTTGAATTGTTATTTGAGTAATTGCTGTTGTGATATGTTGGTTTGGTATTATGCTAGAAAGGATGATTATATGCTAGTATAGTTGATTAGATTGCCATCCTGGTAGACTGGATGTGGTTATGCTTAGTAACCTGTAGCTGGTCGGACTGTCTGTGTGCTGGTAAGAGATTACCTGTGAGATGTGTGCATGTTTAAATAGCTGTAGAGGGTATTCCATCCCTGTAGGATGATCGGGCCCTAGTATGTTGTTTTAGTAGACTGTTATGTGATTATTTGATAAATACACATGTTTTCTAGTATGTGGGCATTCCAACCCGATGGTTGTGGGCCAGGAGTTTTCCATCCCAGTAGGATGATTGGACTCGTAGTATGATGGCAATCCAACCCGATGGTTGTGGGCTTGGGGTATTCCATCCCGAGGGATGATTGGACCCATAGTAGTTATTGTATGTATAGGTGTGTAGTCATTCCAACCCGATGGTTGTGGGCCGAGAGTATTCCATCCCGAGGATGATCGGACTCATAGTATGTTGGCATTCCAACCCTATGGTTGAGGGCCTGGGGTATTCTAACCCGGCGTTTTTTTGGACCCATAGTATGTTGTTTATTGATGTATGTGAATGGTTATGTGTGTATGGGTGTTTTGGGGGAAATCACTGAGCTTTCGAGCTTACGGTTTCCGTTTATTGTTTCAGGTACATCTGGTAATCATGGCAAGGAAAAGGCGTGATCGTACCGCTCCTCATAATTCATGATTTTGTGATTTGGTTCTGGGGATACTCTGATGTTTAAAACTGTTTTGAAAACAAGTTGTATTAACTCAATGGTTTTTGAATGGATTGAAATGTTTTAAATTGGTTGGAAATTTTTGGTTGTTACAACACGATTCATGATGTTTCACATAAATGCATGATACTAGAGCAATCCTTTTGCTACAATATTTCTATTTTCCATGTTCTCATAATTCAGATTATGAAAAGGGATGTCGTAATCATAATCAAATTTTAGAATGCAAATAATAGACCCATATATAGAATTTCCTTATGTTGAGCCATTCCAACACAAAATTCATATATATCCTTGACTAAAGATGATTAAAACCTCAATCTAAGATTTTAGAATTGAAATGAAGTATACTTTCGTCTCCCTTAATTATAGGAAAACAACTTTTCAACCCCTGCAACTCTACGAATTGAAACTTTTTTTTTCTATAATTAACATTGCTAACTTGCAACCTTTATAATATGTATCATGCTCCCACTAACATGATAATTATTAGCATAACACTTATTCTCCCACTAGCTTTGACATGTACTTAGAAATTAGTTGGACTTCTAGAAGTCAATACTTTACTGACTTTCTTACCAAAGTTTAGATTTATAAGACGAGATAGCCTTGATAAGACTTTATCAAAATCATACACCTTATCTTAGATAGCTCACAGGTGTATCTAAACAATTCTAGAACTATGAAAAGGGATGTCGTAATCATAGTCTCAGTTGTTTAGATCTTTGTTATCTGCTTCAAATCTACTTGGTGGAAGTGCTTCCTCACCATCATTTTTATGAATCGGACATAAACCTTATGACCCTTAGATTTTATGGTGTATGTGTTCTTATCCATGTGAATTTTTCAAAACCATAATCACAAGACATGGTTAATGACAAATCCAAACCCATATGGATTGAACTTGTGCAGTCTTAACTTCTTGCCACCTGGCAGCACAAGGGCCTGCCATTAGAACTCTTAGAACTCATATGCAAAGCCAACTTTAACTAGAATGGGCACAAAAATAGAAATATGTCAACACGATAGGTTATAAACCTCACATCGTGTGCTTGTGTTAAACTACAAGTTTTTATTCTTGATTAGATCTTGAAATTCTTTTTCAGGATCTTTAAGACTCCCACTATTCTCTTGACATATAAGACTATATTGTGAAATATTCAAGAGATAGTTTGGATTCTTTATCAAGAAAAACACTTCACACAATTGGTCTTAGTTGGTCTTTGTTTTATCCAAAACATCACAACTAACCAATTTCAAATGTAAAAAAGTAGGATACTTTTACTCTTACATTTGACTAGTGTTAAGAAACCTTCCTTTAAGATATGTCACTCAAGTTAAAATCTTGGATTATGACTCTAAGAATTGTTTTTGGAACGAGGTTTGAATCATCTTCTTGATTTGACCACTTCAATAATTCATAGCTCATCTTCTTAGCTATCAGAATGCTCTTAGAGGATGAACTGTGACAAGGTATCTTAATCATTAAGATGATCATATAACATGATACTAAAGTACTGTGACAACCCCAAATATAATGCCGTTACAAACCCTATTTTCACTAACGGAATGCGTCACTATATGTTAGTTCTCGGTAATGTTTGGAGTCGTCAATAAACAAATATCTAGTTAATTATATGTCCTGGTATTATCATAAGTAATTATAACTTGTAAATGTCAACCCCGTTTAACTAAATAGAATCATATTACTTTTCAACAATTCACCCGGGTAAAAAGTTTTAACCCCGTTAAACTTTAGCATCGGGTAGCCGTGTATCGGGTGCAATACCCGAGACATATAAAAACAATTTAACACAACAATTGAACTCTTTTACTACACTTTCACCTCTCTCTCACTACTTTCTCTCTCAAGACCCGAAATCGACCCCAAATCCGCGAACTTCCTACTTCCAAACGTAAGGACTCATTCCCTATCTTAATCTAAACATACTTTACTGTATTTAGACTCCAAAATCATGGAAAACAAGGACCAAAAATGAGTTTACGGCCTAAGAAGACCCTTAGGCCGTAAACCCCCAAAATCATGCCAAAAACCTCATTTTTCCTTCCTTTAAGCTTATGGACTAATTAAGGTATAAACCTAGGAGACTTTGGACACTAAAACACAAAGAATTGAAGCTTAAAAAGGAGTTTACAGCCCAAGCTTGTGCTTAGGCCATAAACACCTCAAACACCCCAAAAACCCTTGTTTAAAGTCCCAAAAACTCATCTAGGGTGTTTGGTAATTTAGATTTGACACTAAGGAAGGCTTAAATGCATCAAACAACATCAATTGATGGCAAAAAGAGGAGTTTACGGCCAAGGCTAAGCTTGGGCCGTAAACACCCATGTTTTTGTGTCAAACAAGTCCCTAAACCACTCAGATGCATGTAAGGAATTTAGCTAAGGCCTTTGGATGTGTGTTGTACCATTAAACTTCCCATTTTGAGGAAAAATGAAGAGTTTACGGCCAAAGATATTCTTGGGCCGTAAACTCCCCAAATTTCATGCCAAATTGTCCCAAAACTCATTATAGGGCCTTCTAGGATTTACCTAAGGTGAATGGGAACATGTAGTACCATTTAAACATCCATCTTGAAGGATTTAATGGAGTTTACGGCCCAAGAACAAGTCTTGGCCGTAAACTCCCCAAAATGTCACAAAACAAGAGTTTAATCCCTCCATATTGGCCCAAGACACATGCCATTAAAGTAAGGAAGTGAAATAAGGCCTTAAACAAGCAATTTGGAAGACCACAAGAGCTTACGGCCAAGCCTAGGGGGCTTACGGCCGTAAACTCCCAAGGAGTGGCCTTTAGGCCGTAAACTCCAAGGGAGTGAGCTCATGGATCCTTCCGTAAATCCTCTTTAGCCTTAAACCACTCTCGGGAACCCCTTCTAGGCCCTAAAACCCCGAATTGATGCTAGAATGCCTCAATACTTAAATGGAAAGCATAAAATGATTAATTTATTTTAAAACACATATTTTCATATGACATTAGGGTCCTAAAGGTGTACAAGTCATTACTTGGAACAAAACGCTCAACCGACACTTTTACCCGATTTACCCGATTCACCCGATTTACGCGAATTCAGGTGTGTTCATACCCCTTTAATGAACCTTTCAAATGTTTTATATGTTTTAGGGGGGAGATAAAAGTTGAATATACATGTTTATGAAAAGTTATACAAGACAATTTTTCAGATTACAGAATTAATCACATGTGATTCACAACCTGTAGTTCAAATCACATGTGATTTCTCACTATGCTTTATAAATAAATCAATTGTTTTCAAAACTATCTTGGATAAACAAACAATCTTTAAATGTTTCTTTCGTACAACACTTTTGTTTAATAAAACTCCTTAAAAAATGTAACCACACTAATATATTTATATAAGTAAGACTTGAAGGACTTAGGACCAATAGCTCGCCTTATTTCCTGTTTCTTGTTTGATTGTGGGCTTAGGGTAGTGGTTATCCGTCCGACTGTCATTGATTTCTTAGTTATATATCTCGTATATTAGTACGAGTTACGAGTACTTCTTATTTCATTAGATCCCTAAATCACTAACCTAACTAGAACCACACACACTAATTTAACTATAATAGGTATAGTTAAGGACTCTATCCCTTGTTTTAACTACTACTCTACACTACTATAATTCTCTCTATTATGAAGAATACACTAATAAGAGAATACAATACAAGTTATACAAAAGACTACTACACTATAATACAAGAGAATGTACTAATAATGAGATAATTCATTAATCCACTACGGGATACTCTATACGCTACACACTACGCCCGGAGCTTTCCGATAGGAAGACGACACTATATGTATAGATCTATACGGGGCAGACGCTATTACATCCCGACTGATAACTTCAGTCCGAGCCGCTCAGGTCCAGGGATGCCTTTACTCTACTACACTATGCATGACTGGGAAGGTCATGAGGGTCCGCTATTACTCACACTATTGGTAACATACAAGAAAGACACTATAACCACATTAAAATACCAAAAGAAAGATGAAGTAATATCCTGAAGTAAATAAGTATCTAATACTAAAGGATGCTGCACCACTATTATGTACTCCAAGAATAACTCACTATATTGCCTTACTTAATGGTGAGTCACTATTACACTTCTACGATAAATGGCTTTCAAAGATAGAAACAACATATTTCTTAAAGATTTTCATTTACTATACAGTTCTGGAAAATATAGGATTTTCTAGGTTTTACCACTACTTATGATTACAAACTTCAGTTTTCATACTAATGATTCTAATGCTTTTTATACAAGTACTCACACTAAACTCTTATGAACTCACCAGCTTTATGCTGATATTCTTTTCAAAATAACTTGTATCTTCAGGTCAAAGATAGACAGGTACAACTGCAACATTTTTGGAGAAGATGGAGCATGCAAGACTCATCTCTTATTTTTGTTTACTTTTGGTGTTTGTCAAATATTACAAAACACACTTGTAAATAAACTTATTATGTAAATGAAATGGTTGTATGTTTCTTGCTTTTACTATTATACAATTGCGATGATATTGTACACTACGTCATCCACCCCGAAACGTATTCCGCCGTTATCGGTTTTGGGGTGTGACAGATTGGTATCAGAGCATTGTTTATAGTGAATCAAGTATATCAACCTATAAAAGATATACGAACTATAAACACTTCGGGACTAAAAAAAAAAAACTCTGACCAAGAATATATACTGTTAAGTATCTAAAAGATTTAACTAAGTATATATATACACACATCACTATAAAACACAGAAGTCAGTATCATCCTAGAACAAAACAAAAGTATTAAGATTGTTGGATAGCACAATTGGGCTTAGAGACATATAGTCACATTTAGGGGGATGTAGCCTGATCAACTACGTTTTCCTGGGAGTGACTAGCATGTGCCGAAGCTTGGTTGTGGTGTTACAACAAGTCTAAAACTTACCAACACTACCACAATAACGTTAACATTAGAATACTATAGGAGTATTCTGTACCGCTAAAAACATACATCTGTGAGAACTAAAAAGGGTCGTTACTGATGGAGCAATAGTTGCTAAATGGATACTTTCCGGTTACATGTGACTAGGGCGTTATAGACTTAGAATCTGTGATCTTTGCCTTACTTCCTATTCCTTGTTTGGTTGTGGATTTAGAGTTAGGGTCACTTATTCGACGGACTATCCTGCCCTAGTCACATGTAATTAGTATGCATTATGCAAGTATTGGTCCAACTCGTGATGACCATCTTATAAATAATTTAGGTTAGTATGTCTATTAATCTTCTTTTCCCCTTTTCTCGCATAGATACCATGGCTGGCTTCCACCCTCCTGGCGACCCGTACTACCCAAACCAGGGTAATGGGGGATGGCTCAGTGAAGAGTCGGACGATGATCACCCAATCCCTTTGGATGACCATCGAGCAGAAGGCTTTCTGGATAACTCCGACTCCGAGCCAGAAGTTAATAACCTACCTCTCGGAGTTCCGAACCCCAACCCCCGTCCGACATTTCAGGGCCCCACTCCTATGTGGGCCATATCCTTGCACAGATGGAGCGAAGAGCAGGGTCAACCCATGCCAAACAATGGAGACCGAAGTTTCTACAACATAAACGAAGGAGGATCAGCAGATCAGGTTCTGCCCATCATGATCCGAAGGATTGCCAGGAATGTCGAGCAAGGTCAAGCTGCAATAGGTCGAGTTGTAGAAGTGGATGCCAACTCAAATCTCAACACAGTTCGCATCCGCCAACTCGAAGAAGCCATGGACAGGACAAGGAGGACTAACGAGGCTCTGCAGCACCAACTGGCTGCATCCCGAGCCGAAGTTGGAGAACTCCATGCACGCCAAAGGACTCATGATTGACACCTTCAAGAAGTTATGCGTCAGCTAGCAGATCTGAGGATTCGCCCAACAAGCAACCGTCGCCAGTAGAATACGTCTAGTTACCTCAATCTTTTGTTTAATTGATTAACCTTTTCACTCTATGTTCCATAGATCTATTATCTGTAAACATTCCTAGCTTGAAAGTACTCTAGTTAAACCTCTAAACTGCCAACATTTTCTCTATGGTATGATGTAAGACCTATTGCTGGGTCAAATTTTCATGAACTTGTGTTGCATCATTAATGCCAATATATTGGCAGTTGATTTCTCTATTGCTATAACTCTCATCCTGATCTTGGATTATGTTGATTTAATCCACGAAACACTCTATTTATATTCGCAATAGGCTCTTACTATTGCTACCATTTCTATAATTCTTCCAGTAAAGGATGCCTCCACGAAAGCGTCCCACCAGAGGAAGGCCCGCAGCTCAAACCCCTACTCCACCACCTCCTCCTCCGCTGATCGATCCGGTGCTATTCCAAACAGCGGTGACCGCGGCCGTGACAGCAGCCATGGCCCAAATGAATTCTGGGGATGCGAGCGGTGGTAACTCCAGGTTCGGCGAAGTCCATCAAAGGGTGCAGGGGTGCACATATAAGGATTTCATGAACTGTAAACCTACCTTCTTCGATGGTACCGGATGAATTCTGGAATTATCCCAATGGTTCGAAAGAACCGAAGCAGTGTTCGAGATGTGCTCTTGCCCCGAAGAGAGCAAAATTAAGTTCGCTACTGCTACCCTCACTAACAGGGCCTTGACATGGTGGAACGGCCATGTTAGTTCACTTTCCTTGGTCACAGCCAATGCTATGGGCTGGGACACCCTGAAAGACCTCATGAGAGGAGAGTACTGCCCTAGGGGCGAAGTTCAGAAACTTGAGGAAGAACTCTGGAACCTCAAGATGAAGGGGACTGACATAACGGCTTATACGGCCAGGTTTTGCGACTTGGCGACTATGTGCCCCAACATGATCCCCTCGGAAAGCAAGAAGATTGAACGGTACATCTGGGGTTTAGTGCCTCCGTATCGAGGAAATGTTCTAGCTTCACGCCCTACAACTTTTGACAACGCCAAGGAATTGGCCCAGAGTCTGATCAACCACAAAATTTCCTCCACTCCAGCAACAGTAACCACAACAACCATTGCACCACCCGCTTCATCTGATAGAAAGAGGAAGCGATGGGATAAGAAGAAGGGAAAGAAAACTCAAACCTCCTCAAAGTATCAACAAATTGTGGCGGTCCATGCTGCCACCACCCCGACTACTCCAGCTGCTCCAGCCCCGCCAAAAGCTTACAGTGGGAACTTGCCCGAGTGTCCTAAGTGCCCTTTCCACCACAACGGCCCCTGCCGTGAACTACAGTGTTCCAACTGCGGTCGAAAGGGCCATACTGTCCGATTTTGTAAGGCCCCTCCCAAACCTATCACGCAAGTTCCTGGTACGGGAGTGACCTCAACTTGTTATGGCTGTGGAGAGGCGGGTCATTTTAAGAGAAACTGTCCAAAGACCACAAATGCTGGAGGAACTGGAAGGCTACTCGCTATCGGTCACAATGAAGCGGTAGCATATCCCACGGTAGTCACGGGTACGTTTCTTCTCAACAACTCCTATGCCTGTGTCTTATTTGATAGTGGTGCAGAAAGAAGCTTAGTGAATCATAACTTTAAATACTTACTCAAACAAACCCCTCAACCACTAAAAGAAACATTCTTCGTAGAAATGGCTAATGGGAAAACGGAAAGCTCTAGCGAAATCTACATAGGTTGCACTCTCATGTTAGACGATCACTCATTTCCAATCGATCTTATGCCAGTCTAAATCAAAAATTTTGATGTCATTGTTGGTATGGATTGGTTGAGTCTCCATCGCGCCGATATCCTATGTTCCGACAAAGCCATTCGTCTGAACCTTCCGAATCACGAAACCCTCTTGATATATGGAGATAAGCCGAGTACGAGCCTTCGTATCATCTCCAGTGTTCAGGCTCAGAAATACTTACGCAAGGAATATCGCGCCTTTCTTACCCACGTCGTCGACACTAACCAGAAATCGAAAGATCCAAAAGACATTCCCGTAGTATGCGATTTCCCTGATGTCTTTCCGGAGGATCTTCCCGGCCTACCTCCCAAACGTAAGATTGAGTTCAGAATCGACCTAATTCCAGAAGCTACCCCCGTTGCTAAGTCAGCCTACCGTCTAGCGCCCGCCGAAATGCAAGAACTATCTGGTCAACTCAACGAACTGCTCAGCAAGGGCTTTATAAGACCGAGTTTCTCACCTTGAGGAGCTCCGGTCTTGTTCGTGAAGAAGAAAGACGGATCGTTCCGGATGTGCATCGATTATAGAGAACTCAATAAACTCACGGTTAAAAATCGCTACCCTCTCCCTCGTATCGATGATCTATTTGATCAACTACAAGGAGCAAGTTACTTCTCCAAGATTGACCTTAGATCTGGGTATCATCAGTTACGGGTACTTGAGGAAGATGTTCCGAAGACAGCTTTCCGAACCCGCTACAGACATTTTGAGTTCGTAGTGATGCCCTTTGGACTGACTAACGCCCCCGCAGTATTCATGGACTTGATGAATAGAGTGTGTCGTCCATACCTGGATCAGTTCGTCATCGTCTTCATTGATGATATCCTCGTTTACTCTCGGAGCGAGGAAGAACACAGGGATCACTTACGACGAGTCCTGGAAACGTTGCGATCCGACAAGTTATATGCGAAGTTCTCTAAGTGCGAGTTCTGGATCCGAAGAGTTGAATTCTTAGGTCACGTGGTTAGTGAGGAAGGAATTCATGTGGATCCCTCCAAGATTAAAGCTACTGAGAACTGGTTAGCGCAGAAGACGCCTACAAAAATTCGTCAATTTCTAGGCCTCGCTGGCTACTACCGTAGATTCATTCAAAACTTTTCTTGGATTGCGAAGCCTCTCACTATGCTGACACAGAAAGGGGTACCGTTAGACTGGGAAGAAAGACAGGAAAAGGCATTCCAAACCCTGAAGCGAGCCCTATGCACCGCACCAGTATTATCCCTTCCCGAAGGGACAGAAGATTTTGTTGTATACTATGATGCATCCAATCAAGGGCTCGGTTGTGTCTTGATGCGACGGGGTAAGGTTATCGCATATGCCTCAAGACAGCTAAAGATCCATGAGGCGAACTACACTACTCACGACCTCGAGTTCGGAGCGGTTGTCTTTGCACTAAAAATCTGGAGACACTACTTATATGGGACGAAGAGTGTGGTGTACACTGATCATAAAAGTCTTCAACACATACTGAACCAAAAATAACTCAACATGAGACAACGTCGATGGGTCGAGCTACTTAACGATTACGACTATGAAATTAGGTATCACCCGGGAAAAGCCAATGTAGTAGTAGATGCACTGAGCAGTAAGGAGTATATTGGTCGAAAGACCAAGTCGTTGACGATGACTATCCATTCGCATCTCTCCACACAGATCAAAGAGGCTCAGCTGGAAGCCTTAAAGCCCGAGAACGTGTTGGGAGAATCTCTGCGCGGAATGGATAAAAATATGGAGGTTAAGGGTGACGGAGCCTACTACTTCATGGACCGAATCTGGACTCCACGCCATGGAGGTTTTAGAGATTTGGTTATGAGAGAAGCGCATAACACTCGCTACTCCATCCACCCGGGTTCAGATAAGATGTATCTGGATCTCAAAAAGCTATACTGGTGGCCAAACATGAAAGCAGAGATCGCTACCTTTGTGAGTAAGTGCCTTACTTGCGCGAAGGTCAAGGTCGAATATCAAAAGCCATCAGGACTCCTCCAACAACCTGAGATACCAGAATGGAAGTGGGAGTGAATCACAATGGACTTTATAACCAAACTTCCCAAGACAACGGGTGGATTAGATACTATTTGGGTCATTGTTGACTGGTTGACTAAGTTTGCACACTTCCTACCCATTAAGGAAACGGACAAGATAGAGAAACTCACTAGAATATACCATAAAGAAATAGTACGACTACATGGCATCCCAATATCTATTATCTCAGACAGAGATAGTAGATTCACCTCTAGGTTCTGGCAATCGTTGCAAGAAGCACTAGGGACGAGGCTGGACATGAGTACAGCCTACCATCCGCAAACCGACGGACAGAGTGAGAGGACGATACAAACCTTAGAAGATATGCTACGAGCTTGTGTGATTGACTTTGGCAAATCATGGGACACACACTTACCTCTTGTGGAATTTTCTTATAATAATAGTTATCATACAGCATCAAGGCAGCCCCATTCGAAGCCCTCTACGGCCGTATGTGTAGATCCCCTCTGTGATGGGCTGAGGTGGGTGACACTCAGCTAGCTAAAGGAAGAGTCCCTGACAGCTCTCTCACTGGTCCGGAGATCATTCGAGAAATGACCGAGAAGATTGTGCAGATACGTGAACGACTAAAAGCCGCTAGGGATCGACAGAAAAGCTACGCCGACAAACGAAGAAAACCTTTGGAATTCCAGGTGGGAGATCGAGTCCTGTTGAAGGTCTCACCCTGGAAAGGCATGATACGCTTTGGAAAGCGTGGAAAGTTGAACCCAAGGTACATAGGGCCTTTTGAGATTCTCGCTAGAATCGGCCCCGTAGCTTATAAACTCAACCTACCTCACGAACTAAGCAACATACACCCTACCTTTCATGTCTCTAACTTGAAGAAATGTCTGTCAGACGAGACACTCGTAATTCCCCTTGACGAGATTGAGGTCAATGAAAGCCTCAACTTCGTGGAAGAGCCCGCGGAGATTATAGATCGAGAAGTAAAACGAACGAAGCAAAGCCGTATCCCAATTGTGAAAGTTCGGTGGAACACCAAACGAGGACCGGAATTAACTTGGGAACGCGAAGACCAAATGAAACTCAAATACCCCAATCTCTTCGCGTAGTAGTATGTAATTCTTATCTATATGAATTCTAAATTTCGGGACGAAATTCCCCTAATAGGGGGATAATGTGACAACCCCAAATATAATGCCGTTACAAACCATATTGTCACTAACGGAATGCGTCACTATATGTTAGTTCTTGGTAATGTTTGGAGTCGTCAATAAACAAATATCTAGTTAATTATATGTCCTGGTATTATCATAAGTAATTATAACTTGTAAATGTCAACCCCGTTTAACTAAATAGAATCATATTACTTTTCAACAATTCACCCGGGTAAAAAGTTTTAACCCCGTTAAACTTTAGCATCGGGTAGCCGTGTATCGGGTGCAATACCCGAGACATATAAAAACGATTTAACACTACAATTGAACTCTTTTACTACACTTTCACCTCTCTCTCACTACTTTCTCTCTCAAGACCCGAAATCGACCCCAAATCCGCGAACTTCCTACTTCCAAACGTAAGGACTCATTCCCTATCTTAATCTAAACATACTTTACTGTATTTAGACTCCAAAATCATGGAAAACAAGGACCAAAAATGAGTTTACAGCCTAAGAAGCCCCTTAGGCCGTAAACCCCCAAAATCATGCCAAAAACCTCATTTTTCCTTCCTTTAAGCTTATGGACTAATTAAGGTATAAACCTAGGAGACTTTGGACACTAAAACACAAAGAATTGAAGCTTAAAAAGGAGTTTATGGCCCAAGCTTGTGCTTAGGCCGTAAACACCTCAAACACCCCAAAAACCCTTGTTTAAAGTCCCAAAAACTCATCTAGGGTGTTTGGTAATTTAGATTTGACACTAAGGAAGGCTTAAATGCATCAAACAACATCAATTGATGGCAAAAAGAGGAGTTTATGGCCAAGGCTAAGCTTGGGCCGTAAACACCCATGTTTTTGTGTCAAACAAGTCCCTAAACCACTCAAATGCATGTAAGGAATTTAGCTAAGGCCTTTGGATGTGTGTTGTACTATTAAACTTCCCATTTTGAGGCAAAATGAAGAGTTTACGGCCAAGGATATTCTTGGGCCGTAAACTCCCCAAATTTCATGCCAAATTGTCCCAAAACTCATTATAGGGCCTTCTAGGATTTACCTAAGGTGAATGGGAACATGTAGTACCATTTAAACATCCATCTTGAAGGATTTAATGGAGTTTACGGCCCAAGAACAAGTCTTGGCCATAAACTCCCCAAAATGTCACAAAACAAGAGTTTAATCCCTCCATATTGGCCCAAGACACATGCCATTAAAGTAAGGAAGTGAAATAAGGCCTTAAACAAGCAATTTGGAAGACGACATGAGCTTACGGCCAAGCCTAGGGGGCTTACGGCCGTAAACTCCCAAGGAGTGTCCTTTAGGCCGTAAACTCCAAGGGAGTGAGCTCATGGATCCTTCCGTAAATCCTCTTTAGCCTTAAACCACTCCCGGGAACCCCTTCTAGGCCCTAAAACCCCGAATTGATGCTAGAATGCCTCAATACTTAAACGGAAAGCATAAAATGATTAATTTATTTTGAAACACATATTTTCATATGAAATTAGGGTCCTAAAGGTGTACAAGTCATTACTTGGAACAAAACGCTCAACCGACACTTTTACCCGATTTACCCGATTCACCCGATTTACGTGAATTCAGGTGAGTTCATACCCCTTTAATGAACCTTTCAAATGTTTTATATGTTTTAGGGGGGAGATAAAAGTTGAATATACATGTTTATGAAAAGTTATACAAGACAATTTTTCAGATTACAGAATTAATCACATGTGATTCACAACCTGTAGTTCAAATCACATATGATTTATCACTATGCTTTATAAATAAATCAATTGTTTTCAAAACTATCTTGGATAAACAAACAAGCTTTAAATGTTTCTTTCGTACAACACTTTTGTTTAATAAAACTCCTTATAAAAATGTAACCACACTAATATATTTATATAAGTAAGACTTGAAGGACTTAGGACCGATAGCTCGCCTTATTTCCTGTTTCTTGTTTAATTGTGGGCTTAGGGTAGTGGTTATCCGTCCGACTGTCATTGATTTCTTAGTTATATATCTCGTATATTAGTACGGGTTACGAGTACTTCTTATTTCATTAGATGCCTAAATCACTAACCTAACTAGAACCACACACACTAATTTAACTATAATAGGTATAGTTAAGGACTCTATCCCTTGTTTTAACTACTACTCTACACTACTATAATTCTCTCTATTATGAAGCAATACACTAATAAGAGAATACAATATAAGTTATACAAAAGACTACTACACTATAATACAAGAGAATGTACTAATAATGAGATAATTCATTAATCCACTACGGGATACTCTATACGCTACACACTACGCCCAGAGTTTTCCGATAGGAAGACGACACTATATGTATAGATCTATACGGGGCAGACGCTATTACTTCCCGACTGATAACTTCAGTCCGAGCCGCTCAGGTCCAGGGATGCCTTTACTCTACTACACTATGCATGATAGGGAAGGTCATGAGGGTCCGCTATTACTCACACTATTGGTAACATACAAGAAAGACACTATAACCGCACTAAAATACTAAAAGAAAGATGAAGTAATATCCCGAAGTAAATAAGTATCTAATACTAAAGGATGCTGCACCACTATTATGTACTCCAAGAATAACTCACTATATTGCCTTACTTAATGGTGAGTCACTATTACACTTCTACGATAAATGGCTTTCAAAGATAGAAACAACATATTTCTTAAAGATTTTCATTTACTATACAGTTCTGGAAAATATAGGATTTTCTAGGTTTTACCACTACTTATGATTACAAACTTCAGTTTTCATACTAATGATTCTAATGCTTTTTATACAAGTACTCACACTAAACTCTTATGAACTCACCAGCTTTATGCTGATATTCTTTTCAAAATAACTTGTATCTTCAGGTCAAAGATAGACAAGTACAGCTGCAGCATTTTTGGAGAAGATGGAGCATGTAAGACCCATCTCTTATTTTTGTTTACTTTTGGTGTTTGTCAAATATTACAAAACACACTTGTAAATAAACATATTATATAAATGAAATGGTTGTATGTTTCTTGCTTTTACTATTATACAATTGCGATGATACTGTACACTACGTCATCCACTCCGAAACGTATTCCGCCGTTATCAGTTTTGGGGTGTGACAAGTACTCTCCCATCTTTTTCAAATTTGAGATACTTTTATCCTTTTGCCTAATTTGATTCTTCTCATTCGTTCTACCATACATTAAAATTTTTCAATGTATCAGAATTACACTTAAACTTGTAAGTGTAAACATATTTACCAAACTTTAGTAAAACATGACGAATAGTTTTATCGATATTTTGTGGTTGACTTTGACTAGTGCACAAGAATGTGTACTTGATCCCTTAGTCCTTCACTTGACTCACATATACATGTGAACAAAGAACTAGTCTTAATTTTCCAAAGCTAAAAGTTCTCATTCATCATACTGTACAACTTGTATGATTCCAAGTTTCTATCTAACTGAAACTTGGGTGATGAGAAACTTTCCTTATTTGGTAAATTTAGACACTACCACAAAAGAAAGAATCAAATTCATATTTCCAGTATTGCTAGAAACATACAAACCTCACGTTTTCATTAATGTCATTGCAAGGAGATATAAAATAAAAAAAACAAACTTTTATTTATTTATAAAATGCGGAAAAAATGTTTCCTTACAATGCAACTTTAAATGAAAACTATACTATTACATGTGTTATAGCAATCTATCATAACTCCTAAGAGTAGCTCAAGAATCCGATCTTCAGTCAAGCGATAGAAATCCATCTTCACGATCCGATTCCACATACTCTTTTTTTAAGTTTCCTTCACTTTTTTTTTTGATTCTTAAAATATCAACATGCAACTCAGTCACATCATGTAATAAGAATCTCAGAATTGAAACTTAATTGAGTTAGATAGTGGAATTTACCTGAAGTAGAGTCAAACTTATTGACTTTACCAGCCTTATGATCTTTCAGGTAAATTTGGCAGCTTCGCAACCAATGTCCCTTACCATGTACCATTTTCAATGTCCATGGATGTTTGGAAAGTTGATCTTCTAATCAAATTTGCTTTACTAGTCCTCCTACTCATTGCTGATTTAGAAGCACCAAGCAAATAGATAAGATCATTAAGGGTCATGTCATAGTCTGTTCCATAGGACTCCTAAAGAAACTCACTATGTGTCATAGAAAGTGATTGAACATCCAAGTTTCTCATGACTTTTACACCCAACTCTCCCGACTTGTCAATATGTGACTTTATCTCCAAGATGTGAGCACACATAGACTTTGCTTGCTAATTGGGCTTGATTGACCTTGAACTTGTGGGTTAGGGAGGATAATTGGAGGAGGTGGAGGAAGTGAAGTTCCAAGAGATTTGGGAAGATCATAAATGTCTGAACCAGACATCTTTTGTGAGATATTCAAGATAGTTGATTTAAAGCCCTTAATATAACACCCAATATGAAATATTAAGGCTAGTACCTAACACAATACTTTTATAACTTGGAAGAGGGATGCCGCAATCCAAGCTATAAAATATTTGAAGGTATGTGAATGACGATTCACCAATTCCACCATGAAAACAAAGTAATTTAATTAGGTTTTACTTGTATTTGCAACTCCTATATCTTTTGAGATTCATTGAATTGTTCAATGGAATGTTTCAATCTCGAGTGTGCCCTTCAGGTTTTGTGATTGGGATGCCGAGGATCACAAAACAAGGTGTGAGGTAACCATGCAAATTACTTGGTACTCTTAAGTGTTTACCGCTCAATCAATGTGCCGGTTAACCACACACACTCCATCGTACTATGATAAACATTATGTTACCCTTTGCCTACCTTGTTAAATACGAGCTAGTGTGCTGGTTAACCACACACGCTCCACTAACCGACTTAAACAAACTACAAAGTGTAATTTCATGGATTAGCACCTTATTCACATTTTCCCAAAGTAACTAAGATTGATAATTATAAAAAGCATTTAGTTATTTTATGTTTATCATTAATATTTTTAATGAAGGGAGAATTATAGTCCTTGTCCTACCTGTTCAGATAACGACCTTCCACCAGTCAAGGAAGCGGTGGGTGAGAGTGGACACCCATTAAACTGCCATTTTATAGGCAGTAACCTTACACCCCCTTATAGACCGACTTCGTGAATGAGGCCTTCTAATGGTAAGACGACTTGCTCTTATACATATATATAAGAGTTGAATTTTAACTTTTAAAATTCTAAGGGCTTAACTTGGAATTAAAGTATTAATGGGAAAACTTTACAAATTCCAAAACTTGAGGTCAAGTTTTGAAACTATTCAAAACTTTTCATTTCATAACTTATGAGTACAATGGTTCATTAAAATGAAGACTATTCATTTTTTATGTAACCCCTTATCCTTTAATAACACTTTTTAAAGAAGTGACTCTTAAACATCCATAACTTGAGGACAAGTTATGGAGTCATAATACTATTTAAGGAAAAAGACTCTTCAGTTTTATGTAACCTATGACACCTTTATGAGCTTTAAGATTCATAAATGTGACCTTTTATATAACTTGTAGACAAGTTACAAAAACACATTTTATGAACTACCTCTAGATTAATTAGTATTGAAAACAACTAAAACACAATTTTTTTTCATTAATCTAAACTAACTCATAAATCAAGGAAACCTAAAACTTTTGGTAATCCATAACTTGATGACAAATTATGGACTCCATTAAAATACATTTAGATCAAGAATTAACTAACAAACACTTTTGTAAATAATTCCTATGATCTACCAAAACTCATAAGCATGAACAATCCATATCACAAATTTCAAGAATTACATCTACATAAAGAAAACTTGAAATTTTGATTTTAACCTTGAAATTGGTTTACTATAATCATTACCAGTTTAAAAACAAGTTTTATAACCCCAAAACAGCTTAAGGTAATGATTCTAGACCAATTCCAGCTTTAAAACTCGAAGATATGCTGTCAGGGGGTCCAACTCATCGAGTGCATGAGCCAACTCGGCAAGTTGGATGAGTTTGTACTTGGATTTGTCGAGTTCCTCCATGGACTCATAGAGTCCCCTATCCAGACAGCACAAATCTTCGATTATTCAGCAATTTAAGTAAGTATAACAAGAAAACAAGCCTAGGCTCTGATTCCACTACTGGGTTTTGAGCATTCTAACACTCCTATGGTGTATATGCAACCCTACATACCCTGGATCTATGTTTTCTCCATTATACATGCAAATATGAACTTTCCAAGGTATTACCCTATCTAGCATACAATCTTTGATACTTGGGTAATAAAATAGATAGAATACATACCTTTTTGATGTAACTTGTCTTCATGAAGCTTGAGTACCTAGTATCCCAAGTGTCACACCTTAAATGGTTCACACAAGACCATGAACACTTGGAATAACCTTGAGAATAAAGATAATTTGGTTCTCTCTAGTGAAATCAGCCTTGCCTATTTGTATACACACACTAGTGCCAATTTCACCAACCAAGGACATCTTTATATAGTGTGGAGATTAGGGTTAAACCCATGACCCTTCATTTCATATGATCCATGGGTTAAACACTCCATGGACTATCCATGAAAGCTTAGCCCAATCTAAATGAACTTGGCCCATCACACACACACACACACACACACACATATATATATATATATATATATCTAAGAGTCCATATTTAATTAGTTCCTTTTGATCACTTAATTAGTTATAAATTAATTCTTGATCAAGACTAATTAAATAATATGATTATATATTAATATATTAGAACTTATAATATATTAATATAAATCACTAGTATCCTTTTCCCTCATATTGTCTATCCAATTGTCCCGATGCGATGCAACCCAAATGGACCATGTCGGGTCGGGTCAAGTCTTACCAATTATAGTTATGGACTTAGACATTAGTCCAACAAATAGATCATTAAGTAGTCTTTGAGTTAATGATGAATCTAGACTAATAATTAGTCACAGTGAATATTAGACTAAAATCTAGTGGTAATGATACTAGGTTTCGTCGAAAGAAAATAAATTAATAGAAGCGAAGCGCTATCTGAGTTCGGAATCCCCACCTTAACATGTGAGTGCATAGTTACTTTCATATTATGTATATATGAAGTATTTTATATACATTATGTGCTACGTATGCATATTATCTGAATAGTTGTTGTGTATGCTGGGTGAAAGATTTTTATACATGTTTAAACTGTATATGTATTTTATATGTACAAAATGTGTTGGGTAAAACATGTGTAGATGTAATAGACGATGTGTGATAAAATGATGAGAGGCCTCGATGTTTTAAGATGATCTAGTAATCTCGCGGAGTATAGATGACAACCACAAATTATTCTAGTCAGTCTAGTGGAACGCTAGCGAGATCGCAACCTGTAGGTGTTTATTTGAACTTAATGTTCACCAACAGTACTCCATCCCCTACATGGTTGCCTTATTTGACATAAATTTATGAGGAACCCCGAAGCAGTGTTGTCACCTCGATGAAAGTCCTTAGACTAGGTCCCTCGTGTTAGATGTTTTAGGGATGTAAAGTGAGTATAACGGGAATGAGTAATCGGGTTTGTTTGGTTTGATAAAGTTAATAAACTTATTTATTATGGGTTGAAAACCCTATGTGCTCACTAGACTCCGAAGCCTGACCCACTCAGTTTCTTCTATTGCAGGTAGTGGCACTCGAGCATAAATGTGATGTTTTGGATGAGAGATTACGGTTTATAGGCCTGTAGATGTGAATAAATGTTGTAAGGCTTATATTGTATTGTTTATGCTTTTGATCTGTATTGAACATGACATCCCGTGGTTTTTAATGAAATACATTTCTTCGGAAATTTTTTGATAAATCTTTATCATATTTTATTTTAGGAACAAATTCCGCAACACTTTTATTTAAAATATTAATTTAATTTTTAAACAAAGCATAAACAAACTTTGTCTTTTTTCGGCTGTGAAAATGAGGATGACACATTAACCTTTTAGTTTTGATTAACTGTAATAAGTTTATATCACTAGTTATTACTAATATTAATTGATGATTTTATAGACCGTTTTATGTTGTGTAAATTATATATTAAACGTATGTTGATTATATATATATATATATATATATATATATATATATATATATATATATATATATATATATATATATATCAAATAACAAAGTAGTGTGAAAAAATAAATACTATAACTTCTGATGATTTAATAGACCGTTTTAAGTTGTGATATTATATACAAAACATATGTTGATTTGTATATAAAACAAATAAGAAATAATATGGAAGGATACTATAATTTTTAACAACATAAAAATATTACAATATTTAGTGTAACATTTATATCAAATAAAACTTATTAAACACTTATCAATCATTTAAAAGAAATATTTAGAAACCAACAGACATTTGATATATAAAAATATTGTTACAAAAAAATCGCGTTGAAATAACCATTGATGTGGCAAAACTCATTTTTTCAACTTTTTTCATATTTGAATCATAAATATTTTCAAACATATTTTGATCAAAACTTATTTATATATTACAAATATAGCTATAATGTGTATAAATAAGTGGAAAAAAAAAAACATTGAACATTAATAATTATAACTTAAAAAAAAACTTTTGAATGTAGTGGAAAATAAGAAATCATGAATAATTATATTAAATTTGGAATCAAAACTACATTTAAAATAGAAAACCCTTGAGTTCTAATAGGAGTTTCAAACACATGAGTTGTATGCAATAATGTAATATAAATATTGACTATTATATGTTATAATAACAATGTTATTGGAATTTATCATTAAAATAATGATTTTTACACTATGTTGTAACCAATTTTATAATTCTTTTTTATACGATAAGATAACTAGTTTTACTTAATTAAAAACTACTTGAAAACATTTCATTATTATATTTTAAAAAAGTTATCATACTTTAGTGTTGTACTTTTTACTTTTGTCGTTAAAGTTATGAAATGTTGGAAGATAATAAATGATCCAAGTAAAATAGTGATTCGAAATTGAAAGCAATTGTAATTGTTAAGTACTGAGATCAATTTTAAAAAAAAACCTGTTAAAAGTTTATATTTTCTTATAAAAGTATTAATATATTCTTTATTTTTATTTTAACTTTACCGTGAAGAACGAATAGGAAAAAAGAAATCGATTAATGTAATAAGATATGATAGAGTACTTATTTCTATTACTATAAAATCATTTAAAAAATGGATACATGCATATAAAGTTTGCGAGAACATAATGAATGTATTTTTATAACACAAAAATAATCATCGATTTTCAACAATAAAGCCATATCACATTGAAAATCAGTGGTTCTAATTTGTAATTATCACCAATAATTTGGAATAATAATTGTAAACTCATTATATCAAAATCAATTATCAAAAGTTCAACGACAAAAACTAACATAGTATATAACTATTAAAATAAAATACATGTTGAATAATGTTCACTTGAATAGAAAAATAGATTGTCTAAACATAAAAGAGAAAGACGACATAAAGATACATACATGTTAACAAAGTTAATTGCTCTAACTAATAAATTGCTTAAATTTTGATTTATCATAAGCTCATAAGAAGTAATTATCAGTCTGTGACAACCTGTTGTTTTGGAATCAATAAAAGTATAAACTGTTGCTATACGATCTTTAAATGCCTAGTGTGCATTTTATTTAAACCTATATATAAGTATTTATATACAAAATGGGTTTAATGCAAAAAAAATACAAGTCCAAAGCTTAGTTAATACAAAGTAATGCAAGGTTTTAAAAGGTTTGTTTAAAGAGTTAACAAAGAAGCATGGGTTGAAAATTAACCTAATTAAGGGTGTTAATAATAAACATAAGTTAAAAGACTACGGGTTTAAAACATAACTATAACAAATAAATGAGTTTCACCGAAAATAATTAATGCAATAAATGAGTTCATGGTCCATGCATAAGAGGAAAATATTGTTTACGGCCTAAGTGGAAAAAGAAACATGTGCTCACGGTTCAATTCATCCGTAAACACCCCTTAATGGGATAACTTTCAATTCAAGCCCAATAAACCAACTATAAACACCTTAGGCCCAATCTCATTTCATCTGTAAACACCTCCTATATATGGGTTTATACTCTGATTAATTCATTTCACCCACTTTCAACCGTAAACACCCTCAAAATTCTCTTTGTGAATAGTGTCAAATCCTCTTAATCTTCAAGTGTTTACGCTTTCAAATCTTCAAATCTTCATAATTTCCTTCAAGAATACTCATATATGCCTTCAAATCTTCATATGGCTTTCATATATTTATGATCCAACCCCAAACCCCAAGCACCCAACCGTAAACCCATCTTTTCAACCATAAACTAATTTTCCAACTTTCCAATTTAATCTACACATATCTCCAATTTATTTGTAAGTCCTATTGTACTTAAATTAAATATTTAAAACATCAATTAAATTAATATTATTATTAATTTAAAAGCAACGTCAAATATAATTATTTTAGGGCAACATTATTATCGCGTACGCATACCCGACGAATCGTCACTGCAACTCGCTAACTCCAATTAACACACATTCAAAGTGAGTTAATACCCTTATGTTTTAAATGTTTGTAATATTTTTATGGGGGGGGGGGGGGGTACAAGTGAAACACAAAGGTCTATTGTGTCATACAGATATTTTAAATATTTCATAAACCTTTGCAATAGTTTCATAATGAGTATTCACTACACATTCTAAAAATATTTTCTATATTCTAACCCTTTTGTAATATGTCAAGCATAAGTATATTCTACTTTTAAACATTTAAATTGAAAACGTTTTCAATACTCTACATCACATTTTCGGGGCATCAGAGAACATTACAAATGAACTATAATTGCTATAGTTTTGAAATTTACTATGAACTCTACTATGAACAATACACATAAACAAAACATTCACGCATACTATAATAGGTATAGTTTGGGATTTTAATACACAGTTTTACCATATCAGGACTATACATTATCAGTCATATAAACAATGACCTATATAGTTTATGGTATACATTACTACTTTCTGAATAATAGAGTACCATACTAAATAATTATTTATACTCTACAAGACATACATTTAGATTCAAGTACAAATGAGAATTACATTACACGTAAACTAGTTAATACAGGGTTGTGAAACATCACTTCATTTGTATCTTTGGGGGTATGGACTAAATGCTATCATAGTATAACCAGAGTCTCCTGGAGGGAGAGTGTGAGATTTGTGAACAGATTTATTCGGGATTGACTATCCCACACTTGAACCACTAGCTACTGTTAGGCAGGCATGCATGGGGTGACAAATGTCATAACGTCCGGTGCCTAAAGATCGTCGTAGACGTCACTAGGTCATATTAAACATGGTTATACGAACTCACAACAATATAAACTAACCATTTGTTTACGAGAATTGAACTCTTCAGATAGTTTTATTTTTAATTAATAGTACTGTTACACTACACTGGAGGACCCCAGGGATACAAACACATGGTCTTATTTTAAGTAGTAAAACTACTATACATTACTGGCGGCAGCCAAGGTTTTCATACAAGAACATACTGTACAAACTGGTGTTAGATAGAGTTTTTATACAATACATTACTTTACATTACTAGTGGTATGTAGGGATTTTCATATAAAATTACAGAATTTCGTACCAAACATACACTTTGGTCTTAGGGTTTAAGACTATTATTCACTACTAATAAAATATTGGATTTTTTTTAGAACATAGAAACATTTTTATTGATTCATTAACAGGTTTCCGTTACAAAAAAAATGTTTATGAACTCACCAGTTTAACGCTGATACTCGTTTTCAAAACCGCTTGTATTCTCAGGAAATCAGTAGACAGGTACTCTCGCAGCTTTTGAGAAAATGCAGCGTATAGGGTCACATCTTTTATATTTTTCTATACTTTTGATGTATACAAACTATGTATCAAACAGATGAAAATACCTTATATATATATATATATATATATATATATATATATATATATTCAATGTAATGGTTGTGTTTACTTTGATTACTATGATGCAATTGTTGTGATACTATACATGACGTCCTCCACCTCGAACGTTTCCGCCATTTCGGTTGGGGGGTGTGACACAGTCCCACTTCATCATCTTGTGACTATAAAAAGATTCATACAACATAAAATTAAAAAATTCGTCTCAAGTATACCTTTACACACATACCCAAATTTGAAGCTTGATTAATATCTAAAACTTTACATGCAACACATTTGCATTTACTGCATTTACATTGGAAAAGTTGCAATTGCTCTCTTACATTCATTGAACCACTCACATAACTCTTTAAAATCTACAAATATAATCTATCATTTTTTGTTGACGTACATACAATATGCAAGCTATAATGTACTTATACAGGTTAAATATTTCATTTAACCCATCATTAAAATAGCATGATTTGAGAAGTTTTGGAAGTTATAAATCACGATGTTTCAATTAATCATAAATTAAATTATATAAGTTGAATAGTCTTCGAAGCTTCAAATGCATGAGGTTCAAGGAAAAATACTAGCTTTATAAAATACTAGACGAATCCCCACACGTTGCGCATGAATATATTTATATAGTTTTTTTAATGGCAAACACACACATCCATACAATTATTTAATCATTTTCCTAATTCTATAAACCGTGATTTAATATTTATAAATGAAAAAACAATGTTAATAAATGTATATAAAACATATATTGATTTATATATATAACGAATAACAAATAGTATTAAATATAAATATTTGATGATTTTATTGATCATTTTAAGGTTTGTAAATTGTATATAAAATGTATGTTAATTTATGTATTTAATGAATAATATATATATGAAAGACATAAATAAAACTTTTAATAACATAAAAATACTATAATGTCTACTATAACATTTGTAACAAAAAAAACCTTATTAAACACTGATAAATCATATAAAAAATGTATAGAAGACACACACACACACACACACACATATATATATATATATATATATATATATATATATATATATATATATATATATATATATATATATATATATATATATATAGACACACACCCAAATACACACACAGACTATTAAAATAATCATATCGTTGTTATTAACATTGAAATAATTATATTTACACGAAGTCGATATAAAAACTTATTATAACATGTTTGATACCTTTAAGGCATACAACAAAAAATTATTAATAATGTTAAACTAATTATGAAAGAATACTTATTTGTCCAAGAAAAATCTTCGTAGTAATAACCATCATGCGACAAAACACTCTTTTTTTTCAACTCTTTGTATTTTAATTAAAAATATCTTAAAACACGTGATTGTTTGTGAGAAAACTTATTTATATATTACTAATATGTATACAATGTATATAAACAAGAGGAACATAAAAAGTAACTACCAATTATTAAACATATGTTACAAAAACTTTTGAGTTGTAGTGATTAATAACTTTTATAAAAACCAGTTATTTCATGTTAATAAAAGTCAAAGCCAGTCAATAAAAGTAAAACGCGTTAAGTTAAAAGTGAATTTATTTATTCTTAAAGCGTAAAGTATAAATATAAGTCAAAATATTAAAATGTTAATGAATTAATTGAATAAACAAATGAATTTATACCCCACTATAGGAGTTTTCGATTTTTGGAATCAAAATCCATCTAAAATCGAAATCACTTTGTGAAGCATTTAGGATCGAACACCCACCCACCGAGAACAAACTTGGAACCGAGAACAAACCTTTGAACCGAGAACCTTGTGACCGAAAACTACATTGACCGAAGACTTCTAGACCGAGAACCCTTAGTTCTCAGATTGGACCTTTTGACTGAATTCATGGATTTCGGTTGGGAGGATATGCCAAAATATCAAATTTTAGGAGGTGGCACACATTCCAAAGTGATATAATACACCTTCCAATGCATATGTAAAATCAATATTTCCACATATTTGTATGTGTTGGCTGAAATCAATAACTCATAATCCCATTTCATTTAAGTTCGCCACTTTTGCTCTCAAGACTCATACACATATCTTCAAATCTTCAAGAGTTCCAAGTACATCTTCAAACTTCCTAAGAACACATTCAAACTACTTCCCAGGAAACTCCTTAATACCTTGTAGGTAACTTTACACAAATTAGTCTTAGTTAATATTTTAATGGTTAGTTTATCTAATTTACTTATATACTATGTGTTGAATACTATTAGGATTTTAGATATTTTCACGTGTTCTAACATGAAGAACATCACTACTACATCGTACCCAACCAAGAACACATACTCGGGGTGAGTTCATACCCCTACAGTTTTCATGATTTTACATGTTTTTTGGGGGGAATACAAGTAAAACACAAGAAAACTTGTGTTAAAATACAAACAATTACATTTATATTTTTACAAAATATAAATATACATATGCATGCATATTTGTTACAATAAAACTTTAACTATTTTGTAACATATCGAGCAAAAAAAGCCATAATTATATAAACAAAAATATATAATTATTATTTCATTTCACTATATTATCATAGCAAAAAAATTGATAATGTTTGTACAAAGAATTCACTACTTCAAACGAAACATTTTATATAAACTTTAATAGGTATAGTTTATGGAACATACACACTATTTTACCTGGTAGGGGGTACAGATAATAATTATTTAAAAGAATAATTATTTTTTTTCACACTACGTGAACATTACATGAAAAAGGGATTTCAGTACACTATACGTAAACCGTTGATATAGCTTTGTGAGATATTTTCTTCAAATACTTAACTAAGTACCAACAAAAATCCTATATTATAACCAGATTCTCTTGGAGGGAGAACATGACACTTGTGTATAGATCTATATGGGACTGACAATCCCGCATCTAAACTGTTAGCTACAATTAGATTGGCAGGTCTGGGGTGACAAATGTCAAACTATTCCGACACCTGAAGAACGTTGTAACATGCCATCAGTCATTCAATATGGTTATAATAATTCACAATTAGGTGTTAACAATGCATTTGGTTTACAGATACAAACATATCTTCACTAGTTTTATTTAACGATAAGACTACAAAACATTATTTTTCGAATACAATGCAGTTTACATTTCTAGAAACATGCAGTTACATGGTTTTACAAAGATACAACTATAGAATATAATTTTCTGGGAACACACATTCTAATGGTTTTATATAAGTATAAAATCACACATCACTATTTTAAGTATCGAAAAATACTTGTACACTACGGTCTTGGAACATTAAGACTATGTTTCATATTAAAGAAAATATTGGATTTTCTGGAAGTACACACTATGTCTTTCAAAGAACAAATACTACATTACACACAACAGACAATATCGTATTTTCTGACATCTCATTCATACATTTTACAAGGAAAAACAACAAATTTTCTTACAAATGCTTATGAATTCACAAACTTTAATGTTGACACATTTCAAAACCACTTGTATTCTCAGAAAATCAGTAGACAGGCACCCATACATGTTTTAGTGAAGACAGAGCCAAGTGTTGTTGCGTCTTATATTTTGTTGTATACTTTTGGAGTCAAACAATGATTCAAATACAATGTAAATATTAAATTATGAATAAAATGTTTGTAATGTTTTTATCTCTATTATGAAATTATTATGATACTATACATGATGTCAGCCCGCCCCCGGACGTTTCCGCCGTCTCATCGGTTCGGGGTTGAGAAAACTTTATATTTGAAATCATAAGTATACACAAATTAGAAAACTCTTTTGTTGTTGTGAATATTTCAAATGAATTTTATTTAAGTAAATTTGTCGCGTTACGCAGAATAGAATTGTCTCTCTCTCTCTCTCTGTATATATATATATATATATATATATATATATATATATATATGTATATGTATATGTGTATATATATATATATATATATATATATATATATATATATATATATATATATATATATATATATAGACACAAACAAAGATACATATATACACACTCTTAAAATAATCATGTCATTATTATTAATCTTGAAATAATTATATTTATACAAAGTTGATTTAAAAACTCATTATAGCATGTTTGCTGCCTTTTAAGGAATAAAATAAAAAATTATTAATTCCATTAAACTAATTATGAACGAAACTTTGTTAAGATTGTAAACTTCTATGATATAAATTATGGAGCACATCAATGTACATCAATGTACTTAACATGTATTGCTTTAATCAATTAAAATATATGGTTCAAACAACATTTTATACATGTACATATGTAAGTATAAAAGGAAACAAAAATCTAAGAACAAACAAAACATATTGAGATATTCATAACAAAAATGAATAGATAAAAACAAATAGGCTAAGGATGATGTTCTCGCATGTAACTTCGAAAATTGCAAACCACAACTCGAATTGCACATCACTACTAGAAAAAAATATAACACGATCAAAATATGAGTAAAAAATGATACATTCATCTACAACCTTGACTTTTTGAGCTCTTTTAGTGAATCCATCACTACTAATACGTTCTAAAAGAATTGTGCCTATTACAATTGTTTCTTTGATTTTCTTATGACATCCTTCTTACATGTAAGAGTTTATATAGCATGTTTGGTGTTTAATGCTAAATCAATTACTTAGAAGACATTTTAAAAGCCATTTAAGAATATGAAAAGACAAAGGAGTTTCAAATCAATGTGGTGCTTAGAAAATATATTCATTTGAGAATATGAAAGGACAAAGGAGTTTCAAATCAACATGGTGCTTAGAAAAATGCTTCTATTATAAGATATTAGATAGATAGATATATAGATAGATAGATAGATAGATAGATGGATAGATAGATAGATAGATAGATAGATAGATAGATAAATAGATAGATAGATAGATATATAAAGATAGAGATGTATTTCTAGTTTGTCTTTGGATTAACCGATCATTCAGATTGCGAGAACCACATTAATGCATCGTGATGTTTTTCGTTTTTAATTTTCATCTTTCGGTAATGTGTTTATTGATTCTTGTTCCTAATAACTAACATAAGAGTTATGTATGATGTTGAAAAGGTTAAAATTGATAAATTTGAAGGTTACGGTTTTAGATTTTGGAAGGTGCATATCATAATATTAACTTTACCAGATAAGTTACATGTAGTCTTGTGTGAATAGAAACCAAAAGCGTTGAAAAAAGAGGGTTTAACATGCTCCAAACAACTGGCATAAGAGTCATGACAATGGGGCGGAGTCGGGGCGTGGCAAGATATCTCAAAAAATCAGTGTGTCAAATAGATAATGTGAAATAAATCTTCAGGTGATGTTGTATGATTAAGTAGGGCCCTTACCATTCGAACCGGAAGTACTTGAAACATTTTAAACACGAAACCATAAGCACAAAGCTTAGTGAGTGCCCAAAAATACAACATACCATATATAACATAACATGCTTATTTCAACCTAAAATGAAGGCTATGAGGAAAATCATAGTCTTATTTCTTGTCGTGGGCCAAATCATGGTCTTTATTTGTATGAGTGACAGGGGATGAATCTTAGTCTTTCATACTATTGATAGAAGCCAAACCCTAGTCTTTATAGAAATGCCAGGGGCCAAATCCTAGTCTTCCATGCAAGAGCCACAAAGACAAACTAGCATCTTATATAGTATAATGAGACGACTCACCCCGTAAACGCAATCAATAGCTAAATAAATCACTTAGTCAAGAAGTGGGTGCTACACACTTCTTAATAAATCATCCAAGGTAACTCTTAGTCTACCTTCTTAAACTAGCCTTTTGACTAAAAGTCAACTCTAATTGCCCTCCACATCGTGGCCAATCAATATCCATGTCGTGGTTATCTAAATTGGTCCTGATCATAATCTACTACAACTTTATGGCATACTTGTCACCAAGCCATGGTACAGCCTAGAGAAAATGGCCGTGACCTAAACCAGACTTCACTTTATGGTAGGTAAAACCAGACTTCAACTCTTAATCCTCTAAGCCTTCAATTTTAACCTTCCAGAATGTTTCTTAGGACCTTAAGGGCCAAGAAAAATACTAATTTTACGGACATGCATAACCCTTGCATGTCCTTCACCCAACTATGTCAAAATATAATGAAATAACCCAAAAACTTCATGCATGAATCCAAAATCTCAACGAAATTCTAGATCTAGAATATCTTAAGCTCAAGGGACACAGACGAGCCATAAAAGTTTCATACTTTCTTTCATCCCATCATTCAAACTTCGTATATAGATCAAAACTTGCTAAGATTAATAGATCTACAAGAAAGGAATCATTAAGTTGGAAACTTGAGGACTTAAAAATGGTCCATGGAGTAATTATAAGGATGAGGAGGAGTTACTTGTTGGATCCTTTCACTAAAACCTTCTTCTTCTTCCTTTAAAGTGCACCAAACCTACCAAAATGACCTCAAAACTTGCAAGGAGACAAGGGTTTGCTCAAAAATGCTTTAGGAGGTGATGGAGGCTGAGGGTGGGGAAAACCCTAGCCATCAGTTCTTTAAATAGGGATTTAAGCCCAAAAATTAGGGTTTTGCACATCTAGTGTGTAACGCCCACAAATCTGATCTACTTAATTAAGACATATTTTGCATTGAAAATGACTTTTGATAGAAAATTATTTAGGGTAAATAACGTTAACCAAACTTAGAGTGTGTGTGAAAAGGGTACCGTACATATGAAGAATGCAAAAATTCGACTAGGTATGAAGAAGTTATGCTTTTTTGAAGTTTCGTAATTAAACCGGCACGACTCTAAGTATCGTAAAAAAGTGAATTTTCGATAGACTACTTTTTAGCCTAAGTAATATAAATGAAAGTCATAAGTCATTATTATGAACCTATAAATAAGATTTGTTGGTAATTCCAAGTTTTATACTGATTGATCTACTTACGGGAGAGATTTCTAGAATGGTCATATTGGCTTGGTTATTAGATTTCAGAAAAGCTATTATGCTGAAATGATCATGCCTCCCAACTGCCCTGCCTGGCTGATGCAAGCTTTATAGATCTTGATGTCAATATTGAGGATCTAGACTATTGTTAGGATTAAATAGATAACATCATATAATAGAAGTAGCATTGCTAAAAATATAAGAGATTAATAATACCTAATAATCTATAGGTGATATAAATACACTAGAGATAGGTTAGTGTACCCACGTATAGAGTTAGTATTAAAAGTTAGTTTCAGGCACTGCATTCTAGTCTATGGATAAACTTGGACTCACAGAAGATACATAGCTCGACTAAGTTTGATTTTAGGTAGTCTCTTTAGGAGAATGTGCGGAACCTATGAACAAAGAGTATGGTTGTGTTCCAGGACACTATCAGGTGTCAATGTACGGTAGCTCCATACCACATGACCAAAAATGGTGGGTCTCGATCAGGCAACTGTTAGCAGTATGTCGGGTCACCCCACAAAGTAGGTGACAACACTTAATCATTCTAGATGATCTTATGAATTTCTTTGCTACTGTGAGATCTTTACTCATAGATGTAGATGAATTGTAAAACCATATTCATCAGATACTCTGACGGCCCATAAGACTTTATGACTTACATCGACAAAGGAAGCCCCATGTTGTGTAGTCAATCTTTTAACGGTTCATCAGGCAAGATAATTTCTCCCTGATAATCTTGGACTAGGATCTATGGGGATCAGTAGGAAAAGTTGTGTAGGAATGGAATTCAATATGGATTTAATATGGTAAAGGTTGATCTTGCGTGTTTGATAATTAAAGAATATTATTATGTTTTTGGACTTATAAACTTGTTTTTGATGTGGTTATTCTCATGCTAATCCAATTTCAAAAGATAATTTTCAATAGATTCATGTTTTGTATTAGTTTAAGGTTTAGACTAATTACATGAAAAAGTTTGATTTGAATTATCTTGTTCTTATGAGTTGCTTAGATTAATAGAAAAGTTGAGTGAAATAGTTGTTTTCAATCCAAATTAATCTAAGAGTTGATTCTAAAATGTGTTTTTGTAACTTGTCCTCAAGTTATATGAAAAGTCACATTTAAGTTTCATAAAACTCATAGAAGTTGGCAATGGTTACAAAAATGAAGTCTTGTCATCATTAATTGATTTTATGACTCCATAACTTGTCCTCAAGTTATGGAAATTCAAGAGTCACTTCGTTAAGTAATAAAATGTGTAACCTTAATTAATTCCATAAGTTATAAAATAAAGATAAGTTAATTCTTTTATTAGTTTAAAATCTTCTATAACTCGTCCTCAAGTTATGGAACTTGAAGAGTTTTTGGATTAAAACTACTTTAAACACATAAGTTATGGAATTAATTAGTTTTGAATAATTTCAAAACTTGCCCTCAAGTTTTGGAATTTGAAAAGTGTTCTCTTATGAATACTTTAATTCCAAGTTAGCCCTTAGAATTTTAAAAGTTAAAATTCAACCCTTATACTTTATAATATTATAAGTTAATAATATTTATATATATATGTATAAGAGTAAAGTCTTACCGTTAGTAGGCCTCATTCACGAAGCCGATCTATAAGGGGGTATAAGGTTACTGCCTATAAAATGGCAGTTTAATGGGTGTCTACTCTCACCCACGGCTTCCTTGACTGGTGGAGGGTCATTAGCCGAACGGGTTTGACAGGACTATAATTCTCCCTTCATTAAAAGAATTAATGATAAATAGTAAGTAACTAAACTCTTAATAATACCCAATCTTAGTTACTTAGGAAAATGTGAATAAGGCGCTAATCCATGAAATTACACTTTGCACCTTGTTTAAGTCGATTAGTGGAGCGTGTGTGGTTAACCGGCACACTAACTCGTATTTAACAAGGTAGGAAAAGGGTAAATTAATGTTTATCATAGTATCGATGGAGCGTGTGTGGTTAATCGGTACATCGATTGAGGGGTGAACACTTAAGGGTACCAAGTAATTTTCATGGTTACTTCACACCTTGTTTTGTGATACTCGGCATCCTAGTCACAAAACTTGAAGGGCACACTCGAGATTGAAACATGCCATTGAACAGTTCAATGAATCTCAAAAGATCTAGGAGTTTCAAATCCAATTAAAACCTAATAATAAATTTCGTTTATCTTGGTGGAAATTGGTGAATCATCATCCACCTACCTTCAAATATTTTATAGATTAGATTACGGCATCCCTCTTCTAAGTTATAAAATAGTTTGTTGGGTCCTAGCCTTAATATTTCACATTAGGTGTCATATTAAGGACTTTAGATCAACTATCTTGAATATCTCCCAAAAGATGTTTGGTCTAGACATCTATGATCTTCCCAAATCTCTTGAAACAAGCTTTCCTAAATGAAGATGATGTCCTTTGGAAATCATACTTCTTTAACCTCCTCCAATTATTCTCCCTAACCCACAAGTTCAAGGTCACTCAAGCCCTATTGGCAAGGCAAGGTCTAGGTGTGATCATATCTTGGAGATGTAGTCACATATTGACAAGCCGGGGGAGTTGGGTGTCAAAGTCTTGAGAAAGTTGGTGGTTCAACTACTTTCTAAGTCACATAGTTAGTTCTTTTGGAACACCTTTGAAACAGGCTATGACAAGGCCCTTAATGATCTTATCTATTTGCTAAGATCAACTTCCTAAAACTTGATGGACATTGACAATGATGACATTGGATATCTAGTAAAGCTATCTCTTCCCGGTGGAAAGGGATCGGCCATAGTCAACTCGGTTGACCAAATGGTAAAGAGAAAGGCTAAGTCTGAGATAGTCCCGTGTACCATTATCAAAGTGTCCATATGTTTATATTGCCAAAGGAAGGGTCATTAGTTGCGAAGCTGCCAAAAATAACTAAGGATGTTAAAGTCAACAAGTTTGACTCTACTTCAGGTAAAGTCCGCTATCTAACTCTACTAAGTTTCTATCATGGTGATGTTTTAAGAATCAAAGAAAAGTGAAGAAACTTAAAGAAAGAATATGCTGAATCTGATCGCGTAGATGGATTTCTATCACATAGTTTAAAGATTGGATTCTTGAGCTACTTCTTAGGAGTTATCAGATATTGCTTCGGAATAGATAACAACAAATTTTCATATGCATCGTAAGGATAAATTTTTCCGCAAAGTTTTAAAATAAATGAAATTTTTTTTGATTTTATTTATTTTAAAATATCCTTACAATGACATTTGAGGAAAAATTGTTGCTTATATGATTCCATTAATAGCAATAGTGGAAATATGAAATTGATTCTTTCATTTGTGGTAATGTCTAAATTTACCAAATAAGGAAAGATTCTCATCACCCAAGTTTCAATTGGACTGGAACTTGGAATCATGCAAGTTGTATAGCATGATGAATGAGAACGTTCAAGTATTGGAAAATTAAGAATAATTACTTGTTCACATGGATGTGTGAGTCAAGTAATGGATTAAGGGGATCGAGTACACATTCTTGTGCGCTGGTCAAGTCCACCACAAAAGATTGATAGGATTATTTGTCATAATTTACTAAAGCTCGGTAAGTATGGTTATACTTACAAGCTTAAGTGTAATTCTAAGACATTGGAAAAAGGTTTCAATGTATGGCAGAGCGAATAAGAAGAATCAAATTAGGCAGAAAGATAAAAGTTTCTCAAATCTGAAAAGATGGGAGAGTACTTTAGTATCAGTTTTGTGATCATCTTAATGATTAAGAAACCATAGAACAATTATTTCTCTAAGGGAATCTTAGTGCATTCTTATGACTAAGAGGAGGAATCTTGAAGTGGTTAAATCAAGAAGATGAGTCATACTTCGTTCCAATACAAGTCTTAGAGTCATACTCCAAGATTGTAATTTGAGTGATATGTCTTAAAGAAGGTTTAAAACACTTTTCAAATGTAAGAGTAAAAGTTTTCTACTCTTGTACATTTGAAATTGTTAAGTTGTGATGTTTTGGATAAAATAAAGACCAACTAAGACCAATTGTATGAAGTCTTTGTCTTGATTAGAATCCTCACTATCTCTTGGATGTTTGACAAGGGAGTCTTATAGGTCAACAGGACAGTGGGAGTCTTAAAGGTCTTGAAAGTCTCAAGAACTAATCAAGAATAAAAACCTGAAGTTCTTCACTAGCATACAACTTGAGGTTTATAACCTATCATGTTGACATATTGTGTGCCCATTCCAGTTAAAGTTGGCTTTGCATATGAGTTCTTAGAGTTCTCAATTGGTTGCGCAACAACATGGAAGCAATGGCAGGCCCTTGAGCTGCCAGGTGGCAAGAAATCAAGATTGAGTTTAGTCCATATGAGTTTGGATTTGTCATTATCCTTGTCTTGTGACTATGGTTTTGACAATTCACATGGATAAGAACACATACACCAGTAAATCTATGTGTCATAAGGTTTCTCTCCGATTCATGAAAATGATGGTGAGGAAACTCTTTCACTAAGTAGATTTTAGCTAGATAGCAATTGTAATATTTGCATTCTCAAAGTCATTAGTGGAGCGTGTGTGGTTTATCGGCACACTAACCTGGACTTGTGAGAAGTGGAAAAGGTCTACAAAATCGAGACTATGATTACGACATCCCTTTTCATAGTTCTTAAATTGTTAAGACACACAAGTGTGCTATCTAAGGCAAGGTGTATGATTTTGATAAAGTTTTATCAAAGCAATCTAGTATTAGAAATTTGAACTTTGGAAAGATAGTCAATAAAGTATTGATTTCTAGAAGTCCAGTTAATTTCTGAGTACATGTCAAAGCTAGTGGGAACATAAGTGTTACACTAATAATCATCATGTTAGTGGGAGCATGATAATTATGATAAGTATTGCAAGTTAGCAATGTTAATTATAGAAAACAAAGTTTCAATTGGGAAAGAGTTGTTTTGCTATAATTAAGGGAGAGGAAATTATACTTCATCTCAAATCTAAAAGCTTAGATTGAGGTTTTAATCGTATTTAGTGAAGGATATATATATGAATTTCATGTTGGAATGGCTCAACATAAGGAAAATCTGTATATGGGTCCATTATTTGCGTTCTAAAATTCGATTATGATTACGACATCCCTTTTCATAATATAAATTATGAGAACTTGGCAAATTGAAATGGAAATAGTATAGCAAAAGACTGGTGTAGTCTTTATGTGAGACATCATGAATCGTGTCCCATATGCTTCGGATATAGGATCGATTACATGTGTTATATTCATTCGTTCTAAAAATTTTCCAAATGCCTGGGGCATTAAGAAGGGAAACGGTTTAGAACTGGATATGACTAAAAGGATTAAACAATTATCGAGGATAATATAAGGTTTACCAAATATTGGGTGCTCAAGGACAGTTGGAAGTATAGTGATAATTCTGGAAGGACCAAATTGACATAATCTGTAAGGAGGTAGCTCTTGTTTAGAAGTGACAGTCAAAATGGAATCTGGAAATGTTTCAAAGTTAGAAATTATTCAATCTGTGTGAGATTAGGAAACTTAATGGAAGAAGGATGTTTCGAAGGAGCTGATCTCCTTTGGAATACTCTGTAATGATTGCCAAGTCTTTGTGAATTTGTGCATAATCATTACAAGAAGATCAATGCATATAAGTTTAGAATCTAACAGATTTCAGTAAATGGCATGAACTTAGAATTCTTGCATTTACAGTAAGGATTTGGGACTGTGAAAAGAGGATCATTGGAGTTATGTTCAATTGATCTAGTTCACAAAGTAAAGATCGTAGTATGCATACTTGGTGTATGGCATGACTAGTGTTTAGAAAACATAGTGTACATGCTTGGAGCATAAGACAACTATTGTTTTAAATTCAAGAATAAAGTTGATAGCTGAAACAATATACAATGAATAATATGTAATCATATGGTGTTAAATAAAAGGTGTTTTATTTATGTTCATAGGTTTTTGATACCATATTGGATTCAATTATTATTGTGTTTCATTTTGCATGTTTTGACTTCCAGAATAAACTAGGTTATTCTTCCGGAATGACTAAGTTATTCAAACCATCCACAGTCGGTCATATGTTGGAAGTTAATATGAATCAAGACTGTCATGGGTTGGCATGTAGAGGTCTAAGATGCTGGACAAAGGGCTACAACACTCATGAGTGCTCATAAGTTCTGAGTATTGGATTCAACCCGCACTCATTCGAATCACTTCATGGATTTTATCACGAGTGATCATGAGACAATAATATCTTATATTCTTCAAACCTAGAGATATGAGTTGTTACTATGAGTTGATAGTACATTGATTGCACGAAAACGCATTGGTAACTCGATGTTATAAAACGTGCCTTTGTGTATGATTCAACAAGTAGTAGAACAAGCCATATGAGTCGAAGTTTATCCATTCCTGTTACCTTCGGGATAAAAGAGATATATGTGGGCCCCTCGATGATTTGATGATGACAAATGGAAGTGCTCGGCCGGGCGAGGACTGATTTGATTTGTTCAATTAGTCAGTCGTCATAAATCGGAAATCGGGAAACAACGAATGGAAAGAGAGAATGACTATAATCCATGTCCCAGTCCATATGATATCTAGAATGGAGGAATATATGATCCCTTATCTAATGGACAAGTTCGTTGACAAGAGCAGAGTTCGACAGTGGCTTTAAGAGCTACGATTGCTAGTTAGGTTTTGAAGTCATACTCAATAATAGTTTTAGACTTATCCAAGTGGAAGACTTTTGGATTAATGTCTAAGTCCATAACTATATTTGGTATGTACTTGACCCGACTCGGCATGGTCCATTTGGGTTGCACTTCACCGATACAATTTATATGGATAGTCTTTTGAGAATAGTATATTTATGATTAATATTAATATATTATAAGTTCTAATATATTAATATGGAATCATATTATTTAATTAGTATTGATCAATAATTAATTAAGTGATCAAAATGAACTAATTAAATATGGACTCTTATATATATGGAATGGGCCAAGTTCATTTAGGTTGGGCTAAGCTTTCATGGATAGTCCATGGAGTGTTTAACCCATGGATCATATGAAATGAAATGTCATGGGTTTAACCCTAGTCTCCATACTATATAAAGATGTCATTGGTTGGTGAAATTGGCACTAGTGTGGTACATTAAGAAGGGCTAGCCGATTTCACTAGAGAGAACCAAGTATCCATATTCTCTAAAGTCTTCCAAGTTGTTTTGGTGATTTGTGATTCCACTTGAGGCTTCCACACTATTGGGGTTAAGCTATTAAAGCTTGAAGACATCAAGCTACATCAAAAGGTATGTCATTTAACTAGTACTTTGTAGTATAAGAACTTCATAATATGCTAGTTAGGATTAAAGCCATGGAAATTTCTTATTTGCATGTTTAATAGAGAAAACATAGATCCAAGGTTTATAGGGTTGCATGTACACCATAGGAGTGTTAGAATGCTCAAAACCCAACAATAACATGCACGGGCTTACTTTAGGATAAGATGCCTAATTTGCTTTTATATGCCAAATGAATTGTAGTATAATGTGCCAAAGATTGCCATCTAGGCTGTTATTGGACATAAGGTCTGCTACTGACCTTGTATTAGGAAATTTTATGTGTTCAAACTTCTAGACACTTAATTATGATATTAGAACTAACAAATAACTTTTTAGACTAATAAGGAGGATTTTGTGTCTAAATCGTCTCTATCTATATTCTCGTCATTATACACTGAAGTCTTCTTGGGTATATAGAACGTCGTGAACATAACAAGGATAAGATGCACGGGCTTACTTTAGGATAAGATGCCTAATTTGCTTTTATGTGCCAAATGAATTGTAGTATAATGTGCCAAAGATTGCCATCTAGGCTGTTATTGGACATAAGGTCTGCTACTGACCTTGTATTAGGAAATTTTATGTGTTCAAACTTCTAGACACTTAATTATGATATTAGAACTAACAAATAACTTTTTAGACTAATAAGGAGGATTTTGTGTCTAAATCGTCTCTATCTATATTCTCGTCGTTATACATTGAAGTCTTCTTGGGTATATAGAACGTCGTGAACATAACAAGGAGCGGTAGAGTTGTCACAAATGAAGGAGGTCCAACACCTTAGAATGTCGAAATAGGAGTTGCTTAACTCCTGATGATTGAAGCCCAAACCATGATGCTAGAAATGCTTTGTAACGCCCCGATTCTTAGGTATTGCTTAAATAAGATTTATTAGGTTAAGCTCTACTCGACGTGTTTCTTGACCTACTCGTCGAGTAGCAGCTGGATGACATCACATGTTAAGTGACCTACTCGACGAGTAGGAGCTGGCAGAGGAAACCCTAAATCCCGGGGTTTGCACCCCTATTTAAAGGGACCTCAGCCTCCCTTGTGTAACACCCAAAATTTTCAAACAATTTTTACATTTTCCAAAAACATACTTTCATTTATAAGTATTATAAAAATTTCATTGTATCATATAAAAATCATAGAAACACAATCCCAAGATCATAATGCATAAAAACTCCTCGTGTGTGTACTGATCATGCCGACACCTTTCCGCGATCCTCACTGGTACCTGAAACACATAACACAACACTGTAAGCATAAATTCTTAGTGAGTTCCCCAAAATACGATATATAACACTTATTATCCACTCGAGGCTATAAATCTATGGACCCTCTGGTCCTAACTCTGTGCACCCTCTGGTCCTAACTCTGTGAACCTTCCGATTCTAACTCTGTAAACTCTGAAACATACATAGCATAAATCACATAGAAATCATGCAGTGTCTCATATCAAATAAATAACATACAAAATACTCTATCACATAACTCTAAGTACCACTCTAGGTAAAGTATAGTGAGAAGACTCACCTCGGGTATCTCGGATAATCTCGAACTCGAACACACTGTTCTAGCCCCGCCTAATCACATAACAACACTCTCAAATAAATAATGGTTCACAAAGGCTAGATTAAATCCACTCTATAATTCCACAGAAGGGTCCGTACCTTCTCTGTATGCGGGGCGTACGCCGGAAAGTCACAAACGGGGTCTCAGCCCCTAACGCTGCGCGTACTGAGAGTTACGCCCAACGTAAGTCTCAGTTTTAGCCTTTCCTTGGTTTTTGGTCTTGAATGGTTAAGACACTCACCCAACCTCTAGATCTGACTCTTTCTAGACCTCTTATTCCATAAAATTGGAACTTTTAAGCCTTTGCATGGCTGTAAAGGTCCTTATACCCTCTAACACTTTTCCTTCCTCCTCAAAAGATCTAGATATCATGCATAACTTATCATCTACGTCCAAGTTTGCATTTTTATGAACATACAACTCTTATAGTCCTGAAATATGATAGATCTGGGACAATGGAGACCATTTGCTCATAAAGTCTCCATCTTAGGACTAAAAACCCTAGAAATTGGTCCAACAAGCACACCACACAAATAACAAGTCAAGCTTTGAGCTTTTTACCTCATGAAGAAGCTCCAACATCTAAAAATCCCGGATATACTCTTGCCCACAACTCCTAGCCTCCAAAATGGCCTCTTCTTCTCTTCCACCACCTAGAAATGACACTTTAAAGCTTAGAACACGAACACACTAGCTAGAAACGAAGGAGGACTCTCTATTAGGGCTTCACTATATGAAATGGGGCTGAGGCCAAGGCTATAACGTTTCTTTTATAGCGCACAAGCCCCAAATTAGGGTTTACACCAGGGCTCGCTACGCCCAACGTACCCTGGCGAGTCTGCGTCCAAAATTAAGCGCGCGAGTACGCGCAACGTACCCTTTAGTACGCGCAACATACTCACAAGCCCAATAATTCATTCAGTTCATGCTTATTTTGACATCTTGGGAAAAGCAGAAGGGTTTAAGAGAAACACCTGAATTCAGGATGTTACAATTCTCCCCAACTAGAACCAGAATTCGCCCTCGGTCTCATGCTGCAAACAACTCCGGATGCTGCTTCCGCATCTCTGACTCTGACTCCCAAGTCAGCTCGAACCCTCTTCGATGTTGCCACTAGACCAAAACCAAAGGCACCTCCTTATTCCTCAAAATCTTGACCATTCAATTCAGAATCACAATCGGTCTCTCAACATAATTCAGACTCGCATCTACCTGAATATCCACTAACAGTACTACTGCTGACTCATCGGCAATATACTTCCTCAGTTGAGACACGTGGAAGGTATTATGAATTTGGCTCAACTCTGCAGGTAACTCCAATCGATATGATACCTTCCCTACCCTTGCGGACACTTTGAATGGACCGATGTACCGGGGCCCCAACTTGCCCCTTTTACTGAATCGGATTACTCCTTTCTAAGGAGACACTTTCAGAAGTACAAAATCTCCAACCTGAAACTTGAGCTCGGATCGTCGCCTATCTGCATAACTCTTCTCGCGACTCTAAGCTATCAACAATCTCTGTCTAACCTGTTGTATCTGCTCTGTCTTCTAAAGTACGAACTCAGTGCTACCCAACACTCATTTCCCGACCTCTCCCCAGCAGATGGAAGTCCGACACCTCCGCCCATACAATAACTCAAAGGGAGGCATACCGATACTCAAATGGTGGTAGTTGTTATAAGAAAACTCAGCCAAAGGCAGATACGTGTCCCAAATCCATCCGAAGTCCAACACACATGCCCAAAGCATGTCTTCGAGTGTCTGAATTGTCCGCTCACTATGTCCGTCCGTCTGTGGGTGGTAAGCGGTACTGAAATGTAGCCTAGTACCCAACTCCTCATAGAACTTCTTCCAGAACCTGGAAGTGAAACACACATCTAGATTTGACATAATCCTGATCGGTACACCATGCCGCGATACCACCTCCCTCACATACAGCTCTATCAACCTCTCTGCGGAAGAACTCTCACTGATAGCAAGAAAATGAGCGCTCTTTGTCAGCCGATCAACGATCACCGAGATTGCATCGATGCCTCTCGTAGTCCTCGGCATTTTGGTGATAAAATCCATGGAAATCTATTCCCACTTCCACTGGGGAACCTCTCTACAAAACACGCCACGTACCTCTTCATACAGGGCCACCAATAGTCTCTTTTCAGGTCTAAATACATCTTAGTGGCCTCAGGATGGATCGAAAACTTCGACCTATGCGCCTCCTCCATCAAGGTGGCACATGCCCTACCCTTAAATGGCACCCAAATCCGACCCTAGAAGGTCATAAGCCCCGACTATCAGTAATGAACTTAGATATTTTCCTGATCATCCGCTCTCATTTGTGGTTCTCTGGTCTCATGGCCTCCACCTGGGTCTCCCGAATGGTGTCCAACACCAGGTTCATCACTATCAACCTCAAACAAACATCTCGTAATGGGGCACCCTCTGCCCTAAGAATCAAAGCATCGGCTACCACGTTAGCCTTGCCCGGGTGGTACAGGATCTCACACTCATAATCCTTTACCACGTCCAACCGTCTCCTCTAGAACATATTCAGATTGGGCTGATCCATCAAATACTTCAGGCTCTTGTGGTCCGTGTATATAGTACACCGAACCCCATACAAATAGTGACACTAGATCTTGAGGGCGAACATTACTGCCCCCAACTCTAGATCATGGGTGGGATACCTCATCTTATGTGGCTTTAGCCTCCTCGATGCATATGCTATCACATGTCCTCCTTGCATAAGCACCACACCCAGTCCCGATATCGATGCGTCACAATATACCACAAAGTCCTCCATTCCCTCCGGAAGGGCCAACACTAGGGCTTCGCACAACTTCTAGCAAAGTGCCTCAAATGAGGTCTGTTGCTCTGGACCCCAATTGAAGGCGACGCCCTTCTGGGTCAACTTCGTGAGAGGAATCGCAATCCTGGAGAAATCTTTGATAAATCTCCGATAATAACCAGCCAGCCCCAGAAAACTCCTGATCTCTGAGGCGGATCTCGGCACCTCCCAACTCATCACCGCGCCAATGTTGGCCGAATCGAACAATATCTCGTTTTGGTTGACGAGGTGTCCTAGAAACTGAACCTCTCGTAACCAGAAATCGCACTTGGAGAATTCGACGTAAAGCCTCTCCGATCTCAGAACTCCAAGGATTTCCCTAAAATGCTCCTCATGCTGCTCTCTAGATCTCGAATACACCAATACATCATCAATGAACACGATCACTGAATGATCCAACATCAGCCTGCACACCCTGTTCATGAAGTCCATGAATGTCGCCGGTGCATTGGTGAGCCCGAAAGGCATCACCACGAACTCGTAATGCCCATAACGAGTCCTGAATGCTGTCTTCTGGATATCCTCATCACCCACCCTCATCTCATGATCTCCAGACCTCAAATCAATCTTGGAGAACCAAGACGCTCCTTGCAACTGATCAAACAAATCATCGATCCTCAGTAAGGGGTCACGGTTCTTGACCGTCAGCTTGTTCAACTCCTGGTAATCAATCCACATCCGGTGTGAACCATCCTTTTCTTTACAAAAAGGATCGGCGCTCCCCACGGCGATCTACTTGGCCGTATAAACCCTTTCCCCAGCAGCTCCTGAAGCTGCGAGGATAACTCCTGCATCTTTGGGGGTGCAAGGCGATAGGGCGCCTTGGCGATAGGTGCTGCCCCCGGGACCAAATCGATATGGAACTCCATCTGCCTCTCGGGAGGCACACTCGACAACTCCTAGGGGAAAACATCCGGGAACTCGCGCACTATCGGGACCTCATCGGCTGACCTCGGTCTCTCTACACCTACTCTCGTATCCATCACATAAGCCATAAACCCACTACAGACCTGCTGTAGACTCTGCCTCGCTCTTGCGGCTGAACAAAATTTTGACCCAAGATGGGTACCCTCACCATAAACTGTAATAACTCCCCCACTAGGGTCTCGTATGGTCACCAGCTGACGCTCGTTGTCGATAACCTCTCAAAATCTACTCAACTGGTCCATACCCATGATTATACAGACGTCTCCCATGGCAATCGGGACCAAATCAATCAGAAACTCAACGCCGAAGATCTCGAGTACACATGCTTAAATCACATCCGTGGCATGCACTGCTCTCTCGTTAGCTATGGAAGCTAGCAAAGTTCGACTCAACGCCTCTCGGCGGATACGGATGTGCTGACTAAAGGCTAGCAATACAAAACACCGACTCGTACTCGAGTGAAATAACACCAAAGCATGCACAAAACACACAAGGAAAGTACATACGCATAACATAATATAAACACCGGATCTTAAACATCATAGAAATACGAGAAAGAATACATACCAGCCAGAACATTGGGTGTCGCGCCGACCTCCTCCACGGTCAACTGAAAAGCACTCCCTCGTGCCTTCGGTGCCTCGGCCTTCATCGGTTGGCTCTCTGTAGCTTGTACAGTAGCAGGGGAAGATCCGTACAGCTCCAGACACTCAGTATTCCGGTGTCCAGTCTGGCTGCAGTGAAAATAGACTGCAAATCCCTTAGGGAAATCCTTAGCCATATGCCCCTCCTTACCAAACTTGTAGCAATACCCTTCTCTACACACTCCCTCATGACCCTTGCCGCACTTGCCACAAGTAGGACCCTTCTGGTTCCCTGATCTCGAATTAGCGGGCTTGGCCTACTTGGCTGTCGGCTGGGACTAAGCCGGTTGTCGATCCCACCCCTGAGACTCAGCCTCTTCCCTAACCTGAGTCTCCAACTCTATCTCCCTCTTCCGAGCATTTTCCTGAAGCTCTACAAATTTATGGTATGACGAGTTGGCCACGAGCTCTCATATGTCCCTCCTAAGAATACTCAAATACCGAATCATATGTGCCTGCTCGGTAGACACGTGCTAAGGGCAGAACATCACCCTCTCATGGAACATCCTGGTGATCACAATAACAGACTTAGTACCCTACTTGAGGGTCAGAAACTCCTGGTCCAAACACTTCATTTCCACCGGGGGAACGTACTCATCACGAAACATAGCGGTGAACCTCTCCCAGGTCACTTCTGCAAGCTCAACAAACGAAAAGTGCGACGTCACAAACTTCCACCAGTCTTTCGCTCCCAAGCGAAGTTGGTTTAGTGCGAACCGGACCCTCATATGCTCTGGACATGAACACGTATAGAAGCATCCCTCAATATCAGAAACCCATCTCATTGCAGCAATTAGATCCTGCATCCTATCAAACTCTAGTGGCTTCGTGTTGTCGAACTCCCGGAACAGCAACGAATCGCCACCATGAGGTCTGGCAGCAACAACAGCTGTGGTAGCTGCAGTGGCTGCATGTAACATCGCAAAATACGCGCCAAAAATTTCATTTTTAGAACATGTATTTAGCAAAACATTAGAAATAAAACGTTCAATGCTCATATCATTTCACAAAGATATTGCACGTCCGGAAAACATTTTTATAAAATGTAATAATGTCAGAGTACAGATCCTCAGGAAGATCTCATAATGCGGAATACAAAGCATGTGTGTGATGTACCGCTACCGCACCGACTCCTTCCCCTTCGAAGAAGAGGTACCTGAAACCAAAAATGAAAACTGTAAGCATGAAGCTTAGTGAGTTCCCCCACTGTACCACATACCATAAAATCACATAACATACATATACTACCGGGCATATCTGGGTGCCCGACCTACCCCTTCGGTCCTTGCGACCGGATACTGTCGTGCATATCTGGGTGCCCGGCCTACCCCTACGGTCCTTGCGACCGGATACTGTTGGGCATATCTAGGTGCCCGACCTACCCTTTGGGTCCTTACGACCGAATATTGGGGACTATTTCACCCCCTACTGCTACAACATAACACATATCACATAACATCATATCATACTAGCACATAAACATAACACAGGTAGTAGCAACCCCAGATGAATATCACGGAGACCATCATCTATCATACAACTCCTACTGGTGGCCCAGCATTGTGGTCATAGACCCACCGCTACTGGAAGGTAACTCATCTCGTACCTGTTGATCTGTGTGGGAACAGTCTGTCTGCTGTCGCTACTCCGGAAATCCTCCGGCTGCAATTCCCACCAAACACATAGTCGAATACTGCTAACCGACCTCAGGGTAAACTGACCATTTACCCTTAACCAAACCATGAGTCCAAGTCAAAGTAAACTTCTAGTTGACCTGACTCGCCGAGTTGGCTTGTCAACTAGCCGAGTCCCCATCCCTTTGTCTAACCAATATCCCGTCTCTACTCATTGAGTTTGGCATTGACTCAACGAGTTTTCCTTCTAAGCTGATGGCCAAACATTTTTCATTCTACTCGCCGAGTTGTATGAACAACTCGTTGAGTTCGTCTTCATCTAAAGAACACTTTATGCTGAGACTCTCCGAGTTGTATGAACAACTCACCGAGTCTGTTATTGAGGCAACAAGATTGCCTTGAACTCATCGAGTCATGGCATTGACTCGCCGAGTTACTACATGAGTGAGTCTGGCTTCCAACCCACTGAGTCACACCCTATAACTCACTACTCCAACCCGCAAACACGAAAAGGGGGTAAACTCGGGGACTCGCGACTCGACTCGCCGAGTCTGCTGCATGCAAATACTATACACGTGATTCTGCTTGAATCTAACCCATGCCATTCATAGATCTGGGTTTCTAGGGCCTGGTTTACATGTAAAGTTTCCAACTTTACGGCTAAATAAACACCCATGAGGGTTTTAGGGCTCAAAATGCACCAAAAGAGTAGATCTAGGGCTTTCATGCACTATGGCTCCATAAAGGCAGTAGATCCAAGCTCCTGGAGCTCAATCATGGCTAGATCTAGAGGCTAAACAACTTATTACGAACCCTAAGACACAAACAAGCTTGGGAAAAAGGCTCAAGAAGGACTTTCATGGAGCTACAAGGGACAATAAGCATGAAAACAGAGGGAAACTGAGTTATACCTCTAGGAAATCACTGAGATAACACCAATATACCTGGGCTCCTTCTTCTCTTCTTGATCTACTCTCCTACCCTCTCCAAATCTTCAAGAAAATACACCAAAATGCTTCAATCTCACAAGGAATAGGCTTGAACGAAGTATAAGGCTCTGGAGGGGAGGGGGAAGGGGGCGAGCTTAGGGGCGGATAAGAGGGTTTAAATAGGGTGCAAACCCTTGAAATTTAGGGTTTCATTAGACAGTGGGGACTCATCAAGTCCAGAATATGGACTCGCTGAGTCGCCAACTTAAAGATGTTCCAGATCTCGTCTTTACTCGGCGAGTCGGACCTACAACTCGCTGAGTCCAGGGCTAAAAATGAAAAACACTAAGATAAATTTTATGTACCAGGAACCAGGTGCTACAGATCTCCCCCACTTATTTTAGACTGTGTTCTTGAAGTCTGCCGCTCGATCCTGAAACAACTCGGGGGTAATGCTCCATTATTTCTTCCATTGGCTCCCAAGTCCATTCCGAAACAGATCCTTCGACTTCCGGTCGAGGATTGCGACTGGGCGCTCAATGTAATTCAGGCTGTCATCAACCTGTATAGCCTCTAACGGCACCACCACTAAATCATCCACGAGGCACTTCCGCAGCTGGGAGACATGGATGGTGTTGTGGATCTGACTGACCTCGACTGGCAGATCTAGCCTATATGCCACCTTTCTTAATCGGGCTACAACCCTGAACGGACCAATGTATCTCACGCCCAACTTGCCCCGCTTCTTGAATCGAATGATGCCTTTCCAAGGCGACACCTTCAGGAGAACCATATCCCCGACCTGGAACTCCAGGTCTGATCGATGCTTGTCAGCGTAACTTTTCGGCCGACTCTGCGCAGTATGAAGCCTACTTCGAACCTGTTGGATCCTCTCGGTCGTCTTGAGCACCACCTCGGTGCTCCCCATGACCATTTGACCAACTTCACCCCAACATATCAGGGTCCTACACCTCCGTCCGTACAACATCTCGAATGGGGGACGGTCAATACTCGCGTGGTAGCTTTTGTTGTACGACAACTCAGCCAAGGGAAGACAGGTATCCCAGCTACCACCGAAGTCTAAAACGCATGCCCGCAACATATCCTCTAAAGTCTGGATGGTCCGCTCGCTCTGACCATCCGTCTGTGAGTGAAAGGCGGTGCTAAAATTTAGACGTGTGCCCAACTCATCATGAAACCTCTTCCAAAACCTGGAAGTGAACCGCACATCTCGCTCTGATATCACTGACACTAGCACCTCGTGCCACGCCACTATCTCCCTGATATAGATGTCGGCCAACTTTTCGGCTGAGATACTCTCCTAAATCGGAATAAAATGGGTGCTCTTCGTCAACCGATCCACGATGATCCAAATCGAATCTACTGCTCGCGCAGTTCGTGGAAGCTTTGTGATAAAATCCATCGTAATATCCTCCCATTTCCACAATGGGATATCCAAAGGCTGCATCTTGCCGTGCGGTCTCTGATGCTCGGCCTTGACCTTCCTACAGGTCAAACACTACTCGACGTACCACACAACATACCGCTTCATGCAGGGCCACCAATAGTCTAGGCGAAGATCCCGATACATCTTCGTCGCCCCTGGATGAATAGAGAATCGGGATTTGTGCGCCTCCTCCATCAAGATCTGGCGCACGCCTCCATGATACGGCACCCACACCCTACGGTGTAGTGTCAATAACCCTCGGCTATCATAATCGAAGGACGTGACTTGACCCACTATACGCTCACTCTTCTGATGTTCCTCCTTCATAGCCTCCAACTGAGCTTCCCGAATCTGTTCTAACAGGGGAGTCACTACAGTCATCCTCATGCAAATATCCCTGATCGTAGCCGCCTTGCGGCTAAGCACATCGACCACCACATTAGCCTTCCCTGGGTGATAAAGGATCTCGCAATCAGAATCCTTCACCACATCCAACCACCGGCACTGCCTCCTGTTCAGATTCGGTTGATGCATGAGGTACCTCAAACTCTTGTGGTCCGTGAAAATGGTACATCGAACCCCGTAGAGGTAATGCTGCCATATCTTGAGGGTGAAGACCACCGCCCCCAATTGTAAATCATGCGTCGGGTAGTTCGCCTTGTGAGGCTTTAGCTGCCTCGAGGCATAAGCAATGACATGCCCCCTCTGCATCAATACTGTGCCTAAGCCCGAGATAAACGCATCACAGTACACCAAAAAATCCTCTACGCCCTCGGGTAGGGCTAAGATTGGCACCTCACACAATCTCTGCCTCAGAATCTCGAACGCTGCTTGCTGCTCAGGCCCCCATCAAAAGACCATGGTATTCCTAGTCAACCGTGTCAGGGGTACGGCTATCTTGGAGAAATCCTGAATGAATCTCCGATAATATCCTGCTAATCCTAGAAAACTCCGAATCTCGGATGGAGACTTCGGAATCTCCCATCTCATCACGGCCTCCACCTTAGCCGGATCTACTGAAATCCCGTTCTGGTTGACAAGGTGCCCAAGAAACTGCACCTCGCGCAACCACAACTCACATTTGGAGAACTTGGCGTACAAGCTCTCCCTCCTCAAGGTCTCCAAAACCTCTCTCAGATGCTCCTCGTGCTCCTCTTGCGTCTTGGAATAAACCAAGATGTCATCGATGAAAACTATCACTGACCGATCCAGCATCAGTCTACACACGTGGTTCATGAGGTCGATGAACGCGGCAGGAGCATTGGTGAGCCCAAACGGCATCACCACGAACTCATAATGGCCATAGCGCGTCCGAAACGCAGTCTTCTGTTCATCCTCCTCTCTGACCCTCATCTAATGATAACCTGAACGCAAATCGATCTTGGAGAACCAAGATGCTCCCTGTAATTGGTCAAAGAGGTCATCAATCCTCGGGAGTGGGTAACGGTTCTTCATCGTTACCTTATTCAGTTCCCGGTAATCTATACACATCCGATGCGACCCGTCCTTCTTCTTCACAAACAGGATCAGGGCTCCCCAGGGTGAACTGCTCGATCGAATAAATCCCTTGTCTAGCAGCTCCTGCAGCTACGTAGACAACTCCTGCATCTCGGGAGGAGCCAACCGATAGGGTGCCTTGGCTATCGGAGCCGCACCAGGAACTAGGTCGATCCTGAACTCTACCTGACGCTCCGGAGGTATTCCAGGAAGCTCCTCCGGAAAAACATCAGCGTAGTCTCGCACCACTAGAACCTCGCTCACCGTCGCTTTACCCATCTCCCGGGTATCCAGAACATACGTGACATATCCCACGCAACCCTGTTGAAGGTAGCGCCTAGCCCTCGCTACTGAACATACTGCAGGTCCATGCTGCGGCCTCTCACCGTGGATCACCAACTCTCCCCCACTCGGGGTACTAATCCGCACTAGCTGCTATGCGCAATCTATCACCGCCCCATTAGAGCTCAACCAATCCATGCATATAATCACCTTGTTCCCCTGTAACGGGATGGGAACCAAATTCACCAAATAAAATTCCTCAAATAACCTCAAAACACAATCCCTGAACACTTTTGTTGCTCGTACCGATCAATCATCGACAATCTCTACCTCTAAAGGGCAATCCAACATGCCCGAAGACTCAAGAAATCTCTTGCTAAGTGCAAGGGAAACAAATGACCGGGTGGCACCCGAGTCAAACAACACCTGAACTGGGATACCATTCACATGGAACGATCCTAACGCATGAACACAGGGCACATATCAATAACAAAACATCATAAAAATAAAGATAGAGGGAAAGAATCATACCCGTCACCACATCAGGTGCGACGCGTGCCTCCTCTGCAGTCAGTTGAAACGCCCGGATCCTCACCACTGGAGCCTCTACCTTGCCCTGCCGGCCATCTGTAATCCGCAGGGTAGCTGGAGCTGGCGCCTTAACCGGCGCTGATGCTGTCAACTGGGGGCAATTGGCCTTCTTGTGGCCCTTCTGGTTGCAATGGAAACACAGAAACTCAGACGTCTGCATCACAGGTGCAGGGGCGGTACAATCCCGGCTGAATTACCCAGAATTTCTGCACTTGTAGCAACCTGACGATCCTATCTTGCATGCTCCCTCATGCGCCCTACCGCATTTCTTACAGTGGTCCCGTCCCTGCTGGCCTTTCGGCCCCGCACCCAATCCCTTGGGCTTCTTTCCTGAAGCCCCCATAACATGCCCCTCTTCCGGCTTCCTCTTCCGGATGTGCTACAGATCTATCTCCCTCTCCCTTTCCCTGGTAAACATAGGGTCCAGGGTAGGGCAAGCTGAAAAACTGACACGCTCCCAAATATCAGCTCGTAGCATGTCATGATAGCAAGTCGTCCTCATATCCTCATCACCCGCATACTGTGGCACCAGTAACGCTCTCTCTCGGAACTTGGCGGTGATCTCTGCCACAATCTCTGTCGTCTGTCTCATATCCAAGAACTCCTTGGCCAACTGCTGAAGCTCGACAGCCAACGTGAACTCTGCCCTGAACCTAGTCGTGAAGTCCGACCAAGTCATAGCCTCAACAACCGAGGCTCCCAACGAGTCACTCACGGACTCCCACCAATCCCTAACTCGATCTCGTAGACACCCCGCTGCGAACCTCACCTTCGACCCCTCAGGGCAGAAGCAAATCATTTGTGCAGACTCAATGTCTACAATCCATCGTCTGGCGGCTATGGGGTCCTTCGCCCCGTGAAAATCCAACGCACCACTGCTCCGGAAGTCCTTGAAGGATAGTGTGCGGGATCCCGACTGGCCAGATGCGATGTCGCTCCTGAATGCCCTGAGGCGATCCTCCATCAAATCCAATCTCCCTTCCTTGATCAACCCGAAGATAATGGGGGTCGAGTCAAGGTTGCCTCTGGTGATCTCTGACGCGATGAACTCATGTAGCCCCTCATCTACTGGCTCGGAGCCTGATCCCGAACCCGATCCCCCTCCTGTACTGCCAACTGCTGGCCTCGAGCGTAGCACCACCATTCTGAAATACATAAATAATAATTGTTAGTGATACTGATACCTCTGGAGGAATTGCACCTACTACAAGTTTCCTGGTCTTATCTTGTCCTTCCTCGGTTCGGGTACGGATCCTCTACTTCCAGTATTACGGGCCCATACTACCTTCCACATCTATCCATACCTTCTCCAAGACAGCCTTAATTCCACCAGGTCGCTGTCACTACCACTGATCACCGCTATACTCATCCTAGGCTTGCCCCAGGAAAATCTCTAACTCCACTCGACCCGGTCCTCAGCTGCTGAAGGCCTCCTTGTAATGCCAATTAGCTATTACCTGAATACCATCACATGTGATGAGGCTCAGATAATCCTTCGAGTAACAGATTCATCCCTATAACGGTTAGACTCAAACGAGAGCTGCACAATAGGGCCAAATCCAACACTCTAAGATTATTCAATCCTGATCACATGTGATGGGACGTATTCACCTAATGGCTAAATCCCATAACTTAGAATCCCACAGAGCACAAAGCAAGTAGCATTCAGACAAAAAGGGAACAATCTCATGCAAATCTGTTCTTACAGAGAGAAATCGAACTAGCATACAATGCTAAACTCATACTATCAGGCATAACCTTACAGGCTATCCTACTGCTATCTACTCAATTCTAGCATGCAATTTTCATACACTGAAGCACATAAGGCATCACTCCGAGATCCTTAGTCCTATTCTAGCATGCTGTTCTACTAAAACTGATAAACATAACACAAGCTTGTATGGGTACTTTGGGGGATACTTACTTGAGCTTGGTCGGTCGCGCACATCACACACTTTGTTCTTTCTTAAAACCCCTTACTTAGCCTTTTAGAAAACATTTTCTCTTTCTAAAATCTCTTAATCCCTCGATTTGAGTTCAAACACCCCCGAAGGTGTGTCCGAATCCCTCAAACCAGGGCTCTAATACCAACTTGTAACATCCCAAAATACGAGCCAAAAATTTCATTTTTAGAACATGCATTTAGAAAAAGATTAGAAATAAAACGTTCAATGCTCATATCATTTCACAAAGATATTGCACGTTAGGAAAACATTTTTATAAAAAGTAATAGTGTCAGAGTACAGATCCCCAGGAAGATCTCATAATGCGGAATACAAAGCATGTAGGTTATGTACTGCTACCGCACCGGCTCCTTCGCCTTCGAAGAAGAGGTACCTAAAACCAAAAAGGAAAACTGTAAGCACGAAGCTTAGTGAGTTTCCCCACTGTACCACATACCATAAATTCACATAACATACATATACTGCCGGGCATATCTGGGTTCCCGACCTACCCCTTCATTCCTTGCGACCGGATACTGTCGGGCATATCTGGGTGCCCGACCTACCCCTTCGGTCCTTGCGACCGGATACTGTCGGGCATATCTGGGTGCCCGACCTACCCTTTCGGTCCTTACGACGGAATACTGGGGACTATTTCACCCTCTACTGCTACCACATAACACATATCACATAGCATCATATCATACTAGCACATAAACATAACACAGGTAGTAGCAAACCTAGATGAATATCACGGAGACCATCATCTATCATACAACTCCTACTGGTGGTCCGGCATTGTGGCCGTAGACCCACCGCTACTGGAAGGTAACTCACCTCGTAGTTGCTGATCTGTGTGGGAACGGTCTGTCTGCTGCCGCTACTCCGGAAATCCTCCGGCTGCAATTCCCACCAAACACTTAGTTGAATACTGCTAACCGACCTCAGGGTAAACTTACCATTTACCCTTAACCAAACCATGAGTCCAAGTCAAAGTAAACTTCCATTTGACCCGACTCACCGAGTTGTCTTGTCAACTCGCCGAGTCCCTATCCCATTGTCTGACCACTATCCTGTCTCTACTCGTCGAGTTTGGCATTGACTTGACGAGTTTTCCATCTAAGCTGATGGCCAAACATTTTTCATTCTACTAGCCAAGTTGTATGAACAACTTGTCGAGTTCCTTTTCATCTAAATAACACTCTATGCTGAGACTCTCCGAGTTGTATGAACAACTCGCCGAGTCCGTTCTTGAGGCAAGAAGATTGTCTTGAACTCATCGAGTCATGGCATTGACTCGCTGAGTTACTACATGAGTGAGTCTAGCTTCCAACCCACTGAGTCACACCCTATGACTCACTACTCCAACCCGCAATCACGAAAAGGGGGAAAACTCGGGAACTCGTGACTCGACTCGCCGAGTCAGATGAACGACTCGCCGAGTCTGCCGCATGCAAATACTATACACGCGATTCTGCTTAAATCTAACCCATGCCATTCATAGATCTGGGTTTCTAGGGCGTGGTTTACACGTAAAGTTTCCAACTTTACGGGTAAATAAACACCCATGAGGGTTTTAGGGCTCAAAATGCACCAAAAGAATAGATCTAGGGTTTTCATGCACTATGGCTCCATAAAGGCAGTAGATCCAAGCTCCTGGAGCTCAATCATGCCTAGATCTAGAGGCTAAACAACTTATTACGAACCCTAAGACACAAACAGGCTTGGGAAAAAGGCTCAAGAAGGACGTTCATGGAGCTACAAGGGACAATAAGCATGAAAATATAGGGAAACGGAGTTATACCTCAAGGAAATCACTGAGATAACACCAATATGCTTGGCCTCCTTCTTCTCTTCTTGATCTACTCTCCTTCCCTCTCAAAATCTTCAAGAAAACACACCAAAATGCTTCAATCTCACAAGTAACAGGCTTGAACAAAGTATAAGGCTCTAGGGGGGAAGGTGGCGAGCTTAGGGCGGATAAGAGGGTTTAAATAGGGTGCAAACCCTTGAAATTTAGGGTTTCATCAGACAGCAGGGACTCGCCAAGTCGCCAACTTAAACGTGTTCCGGATCCCGTCTCTACTCGACGAGTCGGACCTACAACTCGCCGAGTCCATGGCTAAAAATGAAAAACACTAAGATAAATTTTACGTACCAGGAACCAGGTGCTAGACTGTGGCCTCAGTAACCACCGCGTATCTCTCGTTGAAAGTCTCCATCAGAGTGGTCTTGATAAACCCAAACATCTATGGAATCTCTGCACGGATGGCCGCAACCACCTCCTCATGAATCATCTGTCGGAGCTCCTCATCGCTCACTCCGCTGGTCCCCGGTCTGTGACGTGTCCCAACCATGATGTCTCTGAAATACAACATAAATCATATCAGAGACTCGCTCGAACATACACACACTCGTTAACTTAACCCTACTCGTTTCTTGGTACCCCAAAAATTCTTACATGGGCTGCGCACCGCTCTAGTGTCTTCAGTAGTACGAGTCCAATACTACTATCCACACCGCATCAGTATTCATCCTAAGTCCTCCTCCTAGGATCCCAAGTCCCAAGTACTCCACACTGTCTGCCCTCTAGTAGATCTCTCATAAGCTCCTTGCTGCCATCGATTCACTCTTAAGCATCTCCTGGCAGCAAAATCCCTAGGCGAAGGCATCACAAAATCAGGCCACTCTAGCCCTAATAAGAATACCTAGCCTACTCTAGCATGCATATCATATCATAACATACCGTATAACTCATAATGTAAGGGTATTTTGGGAAATCACCGTTCGGACACTAGCTAATCGTACACACTGCTTTGTGCTGCTCTTTCAAAACCTTTTACTCTTGAGAAAATTTAGTGAATTTTATTTTCAAAAATCTCTCAAATCCTCAGTTTGAGTTCAGATACGCCCGAAGGTGCATGCGAATCCCTCAAACCAAGGCTCTGATACCAACTTGTAACACCCAAAATTTTTAAACTATTTTTACATTTTCCAAAAACATACTTTCATTTATAAGTATTATAAAAATGTCATTGTCATATAACAATCATAGAAACACAATCCCAAGATCATAATGCATAAAAACTCCTGGTGTGTGTATTGATCATGTTGACGCCTTCTTGCGATCCTCACTGGTACCTGAAACACATAATACAACACTGTAAGCATAAATGCTTAGTGAGATCCCCAAAATACCACATATAACACATATTAGCCACTCAAGGCTATAACTCTGTGGACCCTCTGGTCCTAAGTCTGTGAAGCCTCTGGTCCTAACTCTGTGAACCTTCCGGTTCTAACTCTGTAAACTCTGAAACATACATAGCACAAATTACATAGAAATTACGCAGTGTATCACATAAAATAAATAACATTCAAAATACTCTATCACATAACTCTAAGTACCACTCTAGGTAAAGTATAGTGAGAAAACTCACCGCGGGTATCTCGGATAATCTCGCACTCGAAAATACTGATCTAGCCCTCGTCTAATCACATAACAACACTCTCAAATAAATAATGGCTCACAAAGGCTAGATTAAATCCACTCTATAATTCCACGAAAGAGTAAAAGACCATTTTACCCCTCCCTGACCCTAAAAGTCCAAGGGTGGAGCAAAACCCTAAAAGTCAATGGAAGTCAACAGAAGGTAGTACGCGGCGCGTACCTTCTCTGTACACGGGGCGTACGTCGGCGAGTCACAAACAGGGTCTCAACCCCTTACGTTGTGCGTACTGAGAGTTACGCCCATCATAAGTCTCAGTTTCAGCCTTTCCTTGGTTTTTGGTCTTAAACGGTTAAGACACTCATCCAACCTCCAGATCTGACTCTTTCTAGACCTCTTATTCCATAAATTTGGAACCTGTAAGCCTTTTCATGGCTGTAAAGGTCCTTATACCCTCTAACACTTTTTCTTCCTCCTCAAAAGATCTAGATCTCATGCATGGCTTATCATCAACGTCCAATTTTGCATTTTTATGAACATACAACTCTTATAGTCTTGAAATATGATAGATCTGGGCCAATGGAGACCATTTGCTCATAAAGACTCCATCTTGGGACTAAAAACCCAAGAAATTGGTCCAAGAAGCACACCACAAAAATAACAAGTCAAGCTTTGAGCTTTTTACCTCAGGAAGAAGCTCCAACCTCTGAAAAGCCTAGATCTACTCTTGCCCACAACTCTTAGCCTCCAAAATGTCCTCTTCTACTCTTGCCCAACGTACCCAGGCAAGTTCGCATTATAATATTATAGTAAAGGTTGGATTTTAACTTTTAAAATTATAAGGGCTTAATTTGGAATTAAACTATTCATGAAAGAAAACTTTTCAAATTCCAAAACTTGAGGGCAAGTTTTGAACAATTCAAAAACTTTTCAATTCCATAACTTATATGATTAAAGTAGTTTTAATGGAAAAACTCTTCAAGTTCCATAACTAAAGGACAAGTTATGGAAGACTTTACATCATTTAAAAGGTGACTCTTCATCTTTTTATAACTTATGGAATGTTTTATGAGTTTTAATAATCATAAATGTGACTTTTCATATAACTTGAGGAAAATTTACATAAACACATTTTATAAAAAACTTTTAGATTAGTTTGGATTGAAAACACATTATCACATAATTTTTCTATTAATCTAAACAACTGATAAGAACAAGATATTTCAAGTCAAACACTTTTTCATGAAATTAGCCTAACTATTAAACTAATACAAAGTATGAATCTATTGACAAATATCTTTGAAATTGGATTAGTATGAATATTACCACTTCAAAAATAGGTTTAAAGGTTCAAAAACAACTTATGGTAATGTTTCTAGTCTATTTCCATCCAAAAAACTCGAAGATATGTTGTTAGGGGGTCCAACTAGTCGAGTACACGAACCAAATCGACGAGTTGGATCATTTTGAACACTTTTTAGGCATGGACTCGTCGAGTCAGTTGCCCAGAAAGCAAAAAAACTTCGATTTTTAAGCAGATTGCTTCAAGTATATAAGAAAACAAGCCTAGGATCTGATACCACTGATAGGTTTTGAGCATTCTAACACTCCTATGGTGTACATGCAACCCTAAATACCTTGGATCTATGTTTTCTCTATTATCCATGCAAATATGAATATTCCAAGGTATTACCCTAACTAGCATACAATCTTTGATACTTGGGTAATAAAATAGATAAAATACATAACTTCTTGATGTAGCTTGACTCCATGAAGCTCGAAAGCCTAGTGCCTCAAGTGTGACACCTTAAATGGTTCACATAACATCACCAACACTTGGAATAACCATGAGAAGAAGACACTCATGCTCAAATCGGCTAGCCCTCATATATGTATCACTAGTGCCAATTGTTTGAGCTAAAGGGGTCCTTATGCACATTAGGGTTACACCATGTAACCCATGACTTTACCCATTTATGTTCCATGGGTTTTAACCTCCCTAGAGTATCCATGGGTCACCACATGGGTTAAACCCAATATAATGAATCATGGATCATAAGCCCATATATATAAGAATGAATGATTTACACAATCAATCCCCATATATTTAATTAGTCTGTAACATACACATTTTGAAATCGTTTTTTGTAATGAATAAAATTGTGAAATACTATGTGAAATTGAGTGTTGAGTTCTAACAGATGGTTTTTACTAGAAATGAAGTGATGCCCAAATTACTATTTTGACCCCCTGTTAATTCAAGGTGAGTTCAATATATAGGAACAATTGTACGTTATGTGTTATATGTGCTATGTGCTTTTCAGTGTTACTATTCTAGGTTATTTTCCCGTGTTATTTTATTCACTATTTTTATAGCAAATGTAATACCTTTGACCATGTGATCAGTAAAAGGACTTAGATTCACATTAGTACTGGTACGTAACCTCTATCCATGTAGAGCATGTCTCTGTAAGAGAATGACTTCTATTCTATGGCATTGGCAAATGGTTAGACAAGACTATAAGCCTGAAATCTAACAAGATGTTAATCAGAAATTTTATGTCTTCTATGCCATTTAGGCCAAAGTTTTATTGATGTATATCAAGCATTGAAAAGTATATCTTTGAATAAAGTCTTTGATTAATATGAACGCTTGTCACATGATTTCACATATGTCTTTGTTGTTCCTCTTTGCTTCTGCCATATTGATGTATACATATGGCATAACGTTATATTGTATCTATTATTGAACCCACTAAGCGTCACCGCTTACCCTATCAATGTTTAACAATTGTAGGTGATAAGTAAATAGTATGATCATATATTGTTGAAAGATTTAGAATAGTTTATAATAGTACTTTTGTACTCCAGTTTATGTTTGTATAAATTACAATATCCTGTGTAGTTATGTAATATATAACACTTTGTAATAGTCAGTTTGTATCCAGTAGTTTGTAATCTCTTTATCAATGTAAAATATTGCTTTTATGAATATGCAAGTAGCATGTTTTGGAGTAATAATATTGTGAAGTATGAAAGTTGGGTCTTTCAAAAACACAAAAGTTGGGATCTTTCAACCATGGTATCAGAGCAGTAGTTTGAGTGAACTAAATGCCATGGATTGGTATTTAGACTTAAACTATTGGAAGTTCAATATATGAACTTAATCATTGTAAGTATAGGGATACAAACCATAGGAAAAATATAAGTAAAAGTATTAGGTAATAATAAACCCTAATATTCTAAAATACTATCTTTCCATATATTTCAGATCAATGGCTGAACAAGTAACTAGCCATACCCCTGAGGTTGGTGGAGATCCTCAAACCGAGGAAGTGAATACTCTAGTATCTCCTTGTGAGGAGCGACTGTTGAGTAAATTTACTGGTGTTATTCGACAGACTCTCGAAGAACACAAAAATAATGGTGATAAAGGAAAAGAGAAAGCCACTGGAGAATCTTCAAGCGGAAAGGTGAAACGTCCCTTGTTCAAAGATTTCAAGAGTAGTGGTGCTACGGAGTTTTCTGGTGTCCTTAATCCTATAGTTGTTCTAACTTGGATTCAGAAAACCAAGAAAGTATTTCGTGTCTCTCATGTGGATGATGAAGACAAGGCTATCTATGCTTCTGCAATGCTCATTGGAGAAGCCTTGGTCTGGTGGGAAGCAACATATGAAGCTCTCAACGGATGTGACCAAGAGAACTTATCCTGGGAGTTGTTCAAAACTCGTGTGCTAGAGAAGTATTGTCCTCTAGATATAAGGAGAAGATTGAAAAAGGAATTCCTCAAGCTTAAACAAGGAGGAATGACTGTGAATGAGTATGAAACTCAGTTCAATCAAAAAGGATGGTTTGCTGTAAAATACATTCCAACTAAAGATGAGAAAATTCAGTTATTCTTAAAGGGACTACGACATGAAATTCATGATTTTGTAGCTAATCAGGATGTTCTATCATTTGATAAAGCTGTAGAGTATGCTCGAAGGCGTGAGCATGACTTAGAGATACGTGGTGCCACTCTTACTGTTCCAAAGCATCCACGTACTGAAAGAACTACTCATGTTTCCACTATTCCACTAGCTCAAACTATTCGAACTAATCCTAGCAAGCAAGCGCAATCTCAAAGTGCTTTTCATGGCTACGGAAGGTCACAATCTTTTTCTATTATCGCCTTCATGTCACGTTTGTGGAAGGAATCATCCGGGTCAATGCAAAATAGACAAGGAATCCATTGTCTGTTATAGGTGTGGAGAAACGGATCATATAAAGCCAGCTTTCCCAAGGAAGGATGTGACTTGCTATGCATGTGGTATTACTGGCCACAAGAAGCGTTTTTGCCCTACTCTTACCAACCAAGTGACGGGAAGTCAAGCTTCTGTTCAACAACTGGAGAAAATTCAAGTCCCTATCCAAGAACCAAAGAGTACTCCAGCTAAAAAGGAGGAGGTGCCAAAAGCTAAGGGTCGTGCATTCCAGATTACCACAGAGGAAGCACGTAAGGACCCGAATGTTGTGACGGGTACATTTCTTGTCAACTCTAGACCTGCTCACATCTTATTTGATTCTAGTGCCTCAGATTCTTTAGTATCTTATGAATTTGCACATTCTTTGCAAACTGCTTGCTATGCACTCGCGCAACCATTTCACGTAGATACTGCGGGAAGTATATCATTACTTGCTGATAACATCTATAGGGATTGTGTCATAGAGATTGAAGGCTATAATTTTCTTGCTAACCAAATCCCTATCTCCTTGCCCAACTTCGATATTATTCTCGGCATGGATTGGTTGTCAAAGAACCATGCAAAACTCTTGTGTTACGAAAAGATGGTACACATTCCTATTGAATGGGAAGATTCTATTCATGTCTACGGTGAACAAAGGATCTTAAAAATAATCTCTTTCCTCAAAACTCATAAATTTATATTGAAAGGTTGACCTATCTATCTGGCCTATACAATTGACATCTCAAGAAAGGAGAATAAAACTGTAAATGCTGTTCCCATTGTTTATGAATATCCTGTTGTTTTCCCCGATGAGCTTCATGGACTTCCTCCGGACAGGCAAGTAGAATTCCGAATTCATCTTGTGCATGGTGCAGCTCCGATTGCAAAGACTCCTTATTGTCTTGCGCCAACCGAAATGAAATAAATGATGATCCAACTATAGGAATTACTTGACAAAGGCTTTATTCGACCGAGTACCTCACCCTGGGGTGCTCCAGTATTGTTTGTTAAGAAGAAGGACGGATCAATGTGGATGTGCATTGATTATCGTGAGCTAAATAAGGTGACTGTCAAGAACAAGTACCCATTACCTCGCATCGATGATTTATTCGATCAACTTCAGCGTGTTAGCTATTTCTAAAAGATTGATTTGAGATCTGGCTATCATTAGTTGAAAGTACAGGAGCAAGATGTACTGAAGACTTCTTTCCATACTCGTTATGGGCATTTCGAATTCCTTGTCATGTCATTCGGTTTGACAAATGCTCCTGCTGTATTGATGGATATGATGAATCGAGTATGTTGCCCAATGCTCGATAAGTATGTCATCATATTCATTGATGATATTCTAATATGTTCCAAGTCTGAAGCTGATCATGCCGTTCATATTCATGAAATCTTAGAACTTCTTCGAAAGGAGAAACTGCTAAAATCTAGAAATGTGAATTTTGGCTTCGCCAAGTTCAATTTCTCAGCCATGTTATTTCTAGTGACGGTGTATCTGTAGATTCTATCAAAATCGAAGCCATTCAAAATTAGGAAGTGCCCCGTAATGCTTCCGAAATTCAAAGTTTCTTAGGTCTCGCGGGATATTACTAGAGATTCATTAAAGACTTTTCTCGTATAGTCGTACCTCTCATGAGTCTTACACGGAAGGAAGTGAAGTTCGAATGGGGTGAAGCCAAAGAAATAGATTTCTCAACTCTAAAAGATCTTTTGAATCATGCTCCAATCTTATCACTCCCAGAAGGTGATGATGATTTCTCCGTGTATAGCGATGCTTCAAGATTGGGACTCGGTTGTGTGTTGATGCAGCTAGGTAAAGTGATAGCTTATGCCTTAAGACAACTAAAAGATTATGAAAAGAATTATCCCACCCATGATCTCGAACTCACTGTAGCGGTATTTTCCCTAAAACTTTGGAGACATTATCTTTTTGGTACGAAATGCCAATTGTTTACCGACCACAAGAGTCTCAAGTATATATTCAATCAGCAAACTTTGAATATGAGACAACAACAGGCCATGGAGCTGATCAAAGACTATGACTGTGAAATCCTGTACCATCCTGGAAAGGCTAATGTGGTTGCAGATGCACTTAGCAGGAAGGTTTATCGTAATAGTATGTTCTATATTATTACTCACACTACGGTGAAGTTCACTATTCTTGATGAACTAGAGAAGTGGCAAGTTGAGGCCTTAAAGCCAGAAAATGTGAAGAAGGAAGGAATGGTACATTATGCTGATGTTTTACTTGATGACCCATGAGGATTAAAAGTATTTAAGAATCGGCTATGGATTCCAAAGATTGGTGGATTAAGACAGAATATTTTAGATGAAGCTCATAAGTCTAAGCTGTCAATACATCCTGGTACAAGTAAAATGTACTATGATGTAAGAGCTCATTATTGGTGGCCTGGATTAAAGAGAGACATTGGAATATATGTACAAGAATGCTTAGTATGCTTACAAGTCAAAGCAAAGCACCAAAAGCCTTATAGAACCCTAGAAAGTCATAATGTTCCTGTATGGAAATGAGAAAAGTTGTCCATGGATTTTCTTACCAAATTGCCAAAAACTGCTAGACAACATGATAACATTTGGGTAATCGTCGACCGCCTTACTAAGAGTGCACATTTTCTCGCCATGCGTGAAACGACTCCAATGGAGAAATACACACAACTATACTTGGATGAAATTGTTGCAAGACATGGTGTGCCACTAAAGATCATTTCCGATCGCGATACTCGCTTCACTTCTCACTTTTGGGAGAGTATTCAACGTCAATTAGGATCTCGAGTTGCTCTCAGCACCACTTATCATCCCCAGACAGATGGTCAGACGGAGAGAGCAATCAAAACAGTAGAAGATATGCTTCGTGCATGTGTCTTGGAGTTCGGTGGTAATTGGGATAAATACTTACTGCTTGTCAAATTCTCGTATAATAACAGTTACCACACTTCAATCAAAATGCCACCATATGAAGCATTATATGGCCGCAAATGTCGTACGTTGTTATGTTGGCGTGATGTAGGACAGAAGATCCTTAGAGGCCCTGAAATGATTCAGGACACCACCAACAAGATTCAAATTGTACGAGAAAGAATGAAAGCAGCCCAGGATCGACAGAAGTCCTATACAGAAAAGAGAAGACGACCTATAGAATTCCAAGTCGGTGATTTCATAATGCTGAAGGTATCCCCATGGAAAGGCCTTATGTGATTTGGGAAGAAAGGAAAGTTGAGTCTTAGATTTGTTGGTCCTTTCAAAATCATCCAAAGAATTGGAAAGCAAGCATATCACTTAGAATTGCCTGAAGATTTGGCAGGTATTCATGATGTGTTTCATGTGAGTTATCTGCGCAAATGCTTGAGCATCTACGATGAGACAGTTCCATTATCCGAGGTGAAATTGGATAATAAGTTAAGTTATATTGAAGAACCTGAAGAAATCGTGAATGAAAGAACAACTAAGCTACGCAATAAAGAAGTAGAATTGGTGCTTGTCAAGTGGAAACACCATCGAGGCCCAAACTATACTTGGGAGAATAAGAATGAGATAAAAGAAAAATATCCCCATTTATTTTAATCGATGTAATTTTGGGGACGAAATCCTCAAACGGAGGAGGTATTTGTAACACACACATTTTGAAATCGTGTTCTGTAATGAATAAAATTGTGAAATACTATGTGAAATTGAGTGTTGAGTTCTAACAGATGGTTTTTACTAGAAATGAAGTAAAACTATGTTTAGAATCACTCAGAAAATATTGGAAGTCTTATGAGATTCCAATTAAAAGCCAAATAGTGAAATTTAGCGAAAATATAAAATTTTAAATAAGTAAAATTTTATTATTGGAAGTTGTAAATAATCTCGTTAGAAACTTGTAGGTGAAAACCTCATCGAAATCTGAGTTATAACGAAGAAGTTATGACCAATCGAAGATCCGCGATAAAACCGACACGGTGCCGAATGACATAAAAAGTGAGTTTTTGATAAACTAATTTTTAGCCTTATTGATCTAAATGAAAGTCATAATATTCGTTAAACTGAGAAGTTCGATAAAAAGAACGCCAAAATCTGACTCCGTGTGAGGAAGTTATGATTTTTCTAAGTTTCAAATTAGCAGTAGACAGCTAAAAACTTGAATTTTAGATCGAGCGATATTTGGCCGATACATCCTAAACAAGAATCGAAGGTCTTGTCATTAGTAGTACAACAGTAAAAAGTCTGACAAAAACAGATGTCGACTGAAGAAGTTATGAATTTTTAACGGATTTTCCTGTCCCGGTCTATTAAAAATAATAATATTAAAATTAAAGTCAAAACTAGCCGACAAAGTATAAACGAAAGTTGTAGAGTATGATTTTAACTACGCGTTCATATAAATAATGTCAAAAACGGAGCTTGTATGCGAAAGTTATGGATTTTAGAAGTTCGGGTGCAATTTTCGAAAAATTCGCATGGATAAGAAGAGGCCACGTCACCTCGCGCGAAGTAGATGCGTCACTAAAGTTGTGGCCCAGTCCGAGGAGCGACATGTGTCGCATGCGTGGAGGAATCCGAAGCAGCCACGTAACGCCCACGAGCCTCTGACGCACGCTTCGCATCGGAGCGACGTCCGAGCCTCGTAGCAGCCTTGTGACCTCCGCTTCTCTTGTCGCGTGTCCGAAGCTCGCATGAGCCACGCCTCCCCTTTGATCCGAGCTTCATAGCTGCGACGTGGGGCTTCCTCAGCCATGCAATCCTCGGTGTCTCACCCTATAACGGGGAGACCTGCGAGACTTGCCGACTAGTTTTGGAAATTTGCCACTTTTCACCCCTTTTTCCATATTTTCTTCATTTTGACTTTCCCCGAAGCCCCGTTATCAATTTTAGCACCCGAAACACGTCCCGAATCTCCGAGAAGCCTGAAAAATTTATCATTTCGGTTTTGAAGCTCTACCTTCGCAGAGCCGGGTTTTCAATATTTTTCCCAGTTTTTATAGAAGAAAGTTATTTATAGTAACGAAGTGCTGCCCAAATTACTATTTTGACCCCCAATTAATTCAAGGTGAGTTCAATATATAGGAACAATTGTATGTTATGTGTTATATGTGCTATGTGCTTTTCAGTGTTATTATTCTAGGTTATTTTCCCGTGTTATTTTATTCGCTATTTTTATAGCAAATGTAATACCTTTAACCATGTGATCAGTAAAAGGACTTAGATTCACATTGGTACTGGTACGTAGCCTCTGGCCATGTAGAGCATGTCTCCATAAGAGAATGACTTCTATTCTATGGCATTGGCAAATGGTTAGACAGGACTATCAGCCTGAAATCTAACAAGATATTAATTAGAAATTGTATGTCTGCTATTCCATTTGGGCCAAATTTTTATTGATGTATATCAAGCATCGAAAAGTATATCTTTGAATAAAGTCTTTGATTGATATGAACGCTTGTCACATGATTTCACATATGTCTTTGTTGTTCCTCTTTGCTTCTGCCATATTGATGTATACATATGGCATAACGTTATATTGTATCTATTATTGAACTCACTAAGCGTCACCGCTTACCCTATCAATGTTTAACAATTGCAGGTGATAAGTAACTAGTATGATCACATACTGTTGAAAGATTTAGAATAGTTTGTAATAGTACATTTGTACTACAGTTTATGTTTGTATAAATTACAATATCCTGTGTAGTTATGTAATATATAACACTTTGTAATAGTCAGTTTGTATCCAGTGTTTTGTAGTCCCTTTATTAATGTAAAATATTGCTTTTATGGATATGCAAGTAGCATGTTTTGGAGTAATAATATTGTGAAGTATGAAAGTTTGGGTCTTTCAAAAATACGAAAGTTGGGGTCTTTCGTAGTCTCTTTTGATCATTAAATTAAGTCCAAATTAATTCTTGATCAAGACTAATTAAATAACATGATTTCATATTAATATATTAGAACTTATAATATATTAATATCTCACAAATGTCGTCTTCTCACAAAAGGTCTATCCAAATGTTCTGATGCCATACAACCCAAATGGACCATGCCGAGTCAGGTCAAGTATATACCAATTATAGTTATGGACTTAGACACTAATCCAAAAGTTGTTTCCCTTTGTTTGCTCTAGTGCAGAAACCACTAAGTTTTGAGGGACTCTGTGGTTAATAAGAGATTGTGCCAGCTCTTTGGCATTGTCGAAAGTAACAGGCGTTGAAGCTAAAACACATGATTGAATCTGGGGAGACAGTCCCCAAATATATCTCTCAATCGTTTTGCTCTCCAGAGCAACCATATCCGGACAAAGAATTTTCAAGTCACAAAATCTACTGGTATAGGTTGATATATCAGAACCAACCATTGCAAGACCCCAGAGCTCTTGCTCGAGTTTCTGAATTTCCCCACGCGGACAGTATTCATGCATTAGCATGGCTTTTAAGTTCTCCCAGCTTATCGAGTTAGACACTACCAGAGTAAGTGACTTAACGTGGCCATTCCACCACGTTAAAGCTCTATCTGGAAAGGTACAAGCAGCGAATTTGACTTTGTTGCTCTCTGGATAGGAGCAGCTTTTGAAAATTGCTTCTGTCTTCTCTATCCATTATCTTAATGCCATAACTCCTCCAGTCCCATTAAAGGTACTAGGTTTGGCATTCAAAAAATCTTTATAAATGCACTCTTGCGAGTTCCCATGACTCTCGCCATGGTTAGAAGGATGTGCACCAACTCCCAACCCACTAGCACCAGGAGTGTTGATATGAGGCATGGCAGTAGATAAAGCCGCTATGACCACCACTTAGAACATTGCAGTGTCGAACTGAAGAGGTGGTGGCGCTGGTGCTTCATTAATAGTGTTACGTCTTGGATTTCTACAGGAGGCATCTTTTTCGATAAAAATTAAAAGATACAAAGATGGTAAGATATCAAGAGTGAATATAAATTTTTATATCTTTGAACTAAATCATTTAGTTCAACATGAATCTTGTAATGAATTGGAAATAGAAGTCTATAACATGTACAACTTGTAACAGAATGATATGAAATTGAGTGGTTATTTTTCAAAGGGTATGAACATGCATGTCGATTATATTGGCATACTGAATACATGAACTCTGGAAAACGTTACCCTAAACAGGTCTACAATATACCAAATTCTAGGAAAATTATCGACATCATATAGACCTACCGAAAATAGGATTTTCGCTAGAACATATTCATACACTTTAACTATAACCAAAAGAGTGAATAGAGAACGAGTAGAGCATCTCCTACTAGCGACGGTTATCCCTTGGACGAACCCTCAACTCAACCAGCTGATGCTTGACAGCAAGCAGATGTCTTTCATACATTTTCAGGTGTGCTTGAAGCTCTATGACTTCAGAGTTTCAGCTAACTCTTGCAGTAAGGCTTTATTGTCTCTCATTGCATTGTTACGGGCATCTTCATCACGACGAATGAGAACTGTATTAACTGCTACATTAGCATCAACTTCCCTGATTCGATTGATGGTTATCCTACCTTGTATATCATTTCAAGCAATCCTGTTGACCATAATTGGCAGGACTCTGTCTGCTGAGCCTCCTTCACTCAGGTTGTAGAAGCTTCTATCTCCATTGTATGGGATGGGTTGACCCTACTCTTGACTCCATGTTTCCAAGCTTTCCGCCCACAGAGGCGTCGGGCCTTGAAAATTAGGACGAGGGTTGGGATTTGGGATTGGAGCTACTAAGGGTAGATCATTGACCTCTGGCTCGGAGTCATAATTCTATGGAAAGTTCTCTATGAAGTCATCATCCAATGGAATTGCATGATTATTTTCTGGCTTTACATCTTGTCCTTGATTAGGAAAGCACATATCTCCAGGTAAGTGAAATTCAACCATTGTTATCTAAGAGAGAATATGGATAAGAGATGTAGAATATAGTTACTAACTATAGATTAAGGATACAAGTTTCTATGAGAGAGACTTATAGTTAACAATTAATGTATTCTTTATGACTTGTTCGAAGTATTACTATAACTATAAAGTGTATACTAATTATATATAACTTGGGTATAACCGACCTTCGATTAAATGATCTGGCTCTAAATCCACAACAAAACAAGGAACAGGAAATGAAGCTAGATCACATATTCTTAGTCTATATAGCTTTAATTATATATGACTGTAATATACTCTTAATATTTATAGTTCTACCCTCAATTATTTTATTGTTTCCACATGTTGTTTATTAGTACATAGTGCCTAAAATACCCCTATAGTATTTTAATCTGTATGTTTTGTTCTAGAGTTCTTCTGAATATGTATAGTTGGTAAGTTTTAGACATGTCGCAACACTACTATCACTCCCAAACACATGTTGGTCATATCTCAAATCAATATAGTTGATTAGGCTATGTTAATCCTAAATATGATTACATAACTGCCTAGATTTGACTGTAATGTCCAACTTCTAAATACTTTTAAGTTCTTATGACTATGATACTATACTTGTAGGTATGAATGTTAGTATACTTTTTGAAAAAATAATTCAATTTCTAAAAATTATCTTGTAGTCAGAGCTCTCAGCCATAAATGTATTTATAGTTTGTATATCTTTTATGGATTGATATACTGAGTTCACTATAAACAATGCCCTGATACAAATCTGTCACACCCCCAAACCAGACGACGGAAACATCCAGGGGTGGAGGACTTCATTAGGGGTGGAGGACTTCATTTGTAGTATCACAACACATACACTTATAGTAATCAGAATAGAAACAACCACTATATTTAAAAAAGTATAATCATTTACATGTGTTTCATCATTATATACTGAAACCAAATAGTTATACAAAAAAGAAGATAAAACATAAACAACTCCATCTTCTCAAAAGCATGGGGAGTACCTATCTACTGGTTCCCTGAGTATACAAGTAATTTGAAAAGAGATTATCAAGATAAAGTTGAGTGAGTGCATAAGTATTTATGTTTGAAAGAATGTTTTCTGTTTCTTGTATATGTAAACTGTTCCAAAAAAATCATATATTTTCTGTTGTACATGAAAAGTAGTTTTAATTACATAAAACGGTTCTGTTTGTAAACCAATGCTCAATAATTATATTCATTTTGTAAACTTGTATGCGAGAGTGTGCCAGGTTTCATCAACTGTTATTGTAAAATGTAATGTAATACTCTAAACTGTGTCTTGTAAACTAGTGCTTTGAAACTGTACTTGAGTATAGTTAATTATACACTAACATATTGTTAATATCTTTTATATGAGTTATTATAACCATATCGACTAGATTGCCTGACCCAACGCTATGAATGTGTTGAAAGATGTTGATAACAAGTATCACTCTTAGTCGTGTATGCCTGACTGTAGCTAGCAGTCCGAGTGCGGGGTTGTTAATCCTAATAAAGATCTATACTCACATTGTTTCGATCCCCGGCTGGAGATTCTGGTTATAATCTCAGGACTTTACCTATATTGTTTAAATAAATTAAACAACATGTATCAAATCAATCATATAAATCATATAAATGTTACATGTATAATAGTTATGAAAACTCAATCATTCTAAAATAAATGATTGATAGTATGTTCTTGAATTAGTATTCTTAACATGTATCTAAAAGATGTATACCCTTGAATACTTTTGAATCAAACCATTGTTCTTGTAAAACTATGTACTTTAGTATACTTGAATTATGAATTAATGTTTTGTGAATCATAAATTATACCTATTATAATTTATATGTACTATCTGCTCTGATATCGAGTATTCATGAATGTGACCCCTTGCTCAACATGTTACAAAGGGTAATTGAAACTTACTGAACTAACTTTTATACTTGTATACATATACAAATATATATATATATATATATATATATATATATATGTATATATATATATATAAGTAAAATTTAAATGACATTCGGACAAACAAGTGATGCTTATAATCCTAAATCCAAACAAGGAAAAAGAATCAAAGTGAGTTATCAGTCCTAAGGCTTTTAAATCTTATTTATAATATATATATATATATATATATATATATATATATATATATATATATATATATATAAGTATGATTTCTGGGAGAAATATAAGTTTATAAAAACATTTAAAAGAAGTTTGATAATTTGAAATACATTTTGGTGACTTGATGTCATTTTGCAACAATCATTGAAAACCACTTGATTTGATGATATCTGAAATCCATTTTGATAAGATACTTGAAACCATTTGTTTATAACACTAAATCTTTGTGTTAGACTTGTATTCTCCCCCCCCCCCCTACCCCACCCCTAAACAGTAAAAATTATGAAAATATGGGGGTATGAACTCAACTTTAGTGAGTTACTCAAGTGAAAGGTCAAGGTAGGATGCTAAGTGTCAAGTGAAGTCATGAACACAAACGGATCCTATTAGCATATAATGATACATATATGGATATAATTAGTGTATATACAACTAATTATGATAGAAAACCACTTTAGGGACTAGGAAACACTTGAATTAAAGTGTTAGAAGTACAAAGGATTGCATAAAATGGGTGTACGGCCACACTAGTGTGTGTACGGTCATGTGGTGTACGGCCACTTGTGTGTACGGCCAAGTGTGTATGGCCATGGAGTGTACGGTTGTTACATGTATCCTGGTATATAGGATATTGCTATATAGTAGTGATGTGTAGATCTGTTTGCTAGTATGTTAACTAGTTATATGATTATCTATTATTACAAATATGTTTTTTGTTACGTGCATGTCGACATGGTATGGTGTTATTGAAACTGTACTGCTTTGTGTTGTAAGTCAACAAACTAGGGCATTCCAACCGAAAGGTTTTAGACATTCCAGCCAGAAGGTTTTGGGCATTCCAACCGGAAGGTTGTGTGTGACATCCCCAATTTCACGGCCAGAAAAGATGGATTTGTTTATGCTTTGTTTTATAAATCAGAGTAATCATTTAAAGAAAATGGTTGCGGAATTTGTTCCCAAAACAAGATATGATAATAACTTATCAAAACATTTCTCAAAGAGAATGTATTGTTTTATTTAATAATAAAACCTTGGGATGTCATGTTCCAATATAGACCAAAAGCATAAACAATATAAAATAGACCTTACAACAGTTATTTATAACTACTGATCTATAATCCAAAATCTCTTGTCAAGTCCACCAACTTATACCATTGTGCCATTACCTGTAATACAAAGAAAACTAAGTAGGTCAGGATTTACCTAAGGAATTGGCACAAAGTCCATTGCTGCCAAAGCTTATCTATCAGATACTATATCCATAGCTATCAGGCACTAACTCCATAGTCACCATGGTTTATACAATAGGCACAAAGTAACATCGTCACAAAGGTTTATCAATAGGCACTAAATCACATAGTCGCCAGGGTTTACTCAATAGGCACGAAGTCACATCGTCACCAAGGTTTATCAAATAGGCACGAAGTCGCATCGTCACCAAAGCTTACTCAATAGGAACGAAGTCGCATCGTCACCAAGGATTTACTCAATAAGAACTACGTCTCATAGTCGCCGCTATTCATCTATCCATGTTCTACCCTATACATTTGTAGATATAAAATACATATACAGTTTAAATCATTTAACACCTGTATAAAAACATCAATTCCAAGCCCATCTCAAATAGACAAATAATATATATATATATATATATATATATATATATATCACATAGCACGTATTTCATAGCTAATACTTTATATTTATGTGTTAGAAGAAAGTAACTATACACTCACCTGATTAGAAGATGATCGGACAGCACTACGGCTTGTAATAGTAGTATTCTTCGGTAGATCTGGAAGATCTTCACAAAAACCAAGCTCCTCGCGGGCAGAGCTTTGGCTCGGGAATTTCACTTCTCGGGATCTTCGGAGCCTCGGCACTTGCTTTGGGGCTCGGGAATGATATTGGGGCTTCGGGATATTTCTTGTACAAAAAACGATGCAAAAACGTGAGAGAAAGGGAAGAAATGAGCAAAGAACTCGGCTAACCTCTAATCCCTTTTATAAGGGCTTAACCACTGAATTACGCTGGGCGTAATTAAGGTTACGCTGGGCGTAACCTGGATAAGCTCACTGACTCCCCCACTTTGGATAATATCGAAATTTTATATTTAAATTTAATATCGAATTTATTTAATAAACTTCAAAAATTCATATCTCCCTTATACGAGCTCCGTTTTTGATGTGATTTATATCTGCACGTAGGTAAGACTACGCTCTACAACTTTCGTTTAGACTCCGTCGGCTAATTGTGAATTTATTTTTTTATTATTTATTTTTAGTAGGCCGGAACAGGAAAACTCTGTTATAAATTCATAACTTTTTCATCCGATGTCCGTTTTCGCCTATCTTTTTACCATATCACTACTATTAACGAGATCTTCGATTCTTGTTTAGATTTTTTTGGCTAAAAATCGTTCGATCTCAAATCGAGTATTCGGGCTGCATACCGCTAAGTCGAAACTTAGAAAAATCATAACTTCCTCATACGAAGTTAGATTTGGATGTTGATTTTGTGCACGCTCACGGTTTAATGTATTCTACGACTTTCGTTTAGATCGCTAAGGCTAAATATCAGTCTAACGTAAATTCACTTTTTACGTCGCGCTGTGTCGTGTCGGTTTTCTCGCGAAACTTCGACAGGTCATAACTTCTTCATTATAACTCGGATTTCGGTGTTCTTTTTTATGTATGGAATCCTTGTAACATATACTATAACTTAGTTAAGATTACTCATTCTAAATAATCTTTCATCAAAAAGTCATTTTTGATGCTTATCCTTTCTAAATTGACTAGCCCTGATCTATGGGCGTTACAATTATCTCCCCCTTAGGATGATTACGTCCCGGAATCATCAATAGAATAGGACCTATAAAATGATTCCAATCTTCTGACTTATGTAATATGTTACATCAAACTTGGTTCTCACGTAACAAACTCATCGTAGTCAGACTCAATTTGATATGACCACTAGGGTCGGAATAACAACCATCTTACTAGTCATTACGGAAACAATGGTAATGAAATACTTGAATAAAACGAAATCAATTAATAGCTTCTTGGTAACCTTACGACTTCCCATGATCCAAGCGTGAGTCCTATGCTTCCGGTAGTATAGATCTCTACTACCATTCACATCTACTCGTACTCGTCCCAAGTATTGTCTCTCAGTTAACCAAGTCACCGTACATAAATCGTATAATCATTCAACACATCAAATAACAAAACTAGGGTTTATATTAATTCTTGAAACTATTACACAAAACTTCAAGTTTACCCTATACTATGCCTCTAACAGGCTATGCTTCCTGATACATAATTTATATATTAATATGAAGTCTTCATCTTTTAATCCTCCCATCATTTTCTGCTTTGTCGAGGAGCATGTGGAATGCCCTTGACTGTGGCAGTGCGTTTTTCTTTGGGCAGTTTCTACAAATATGCCCTTCTTCGTTACATCCATAGCACACCTTTTTGTTAGTTGCGCATTTGTTGGCAAAATGCCCCGTCTTCCCACATTTGTAGCAGGTCGTCTCCTCATTACACTTCCCGAAGTGTTTCTTTTTACACTTGTCACACCACTTCTTCTTCCATATTTCGAGAATTTTGTTTCTTTGTTGATCACTGAAGATCCTTCATGTTTCCTTTTCTCTCCAACTTCAGCTCTCTCCAGACCCTTTTATTTTATTTGGGTCTCAACATTTTTGGTTGCCCAGATGGTGACTTTCAGAGTGTTTGCTTTTTTGACTATCGGACCAAAGTCCGCTGGTAATCCATTGGCAAAATTGTTGACCTTGGAAAGTTCCGTTGGAATTAGGTATGGAATAAGCTTCATCTTCTCCGTAAAGCTTGTAGCGTATTCAGTGATGCTCAATTTTCCCTTTTTCAGATTCTGGAACTCATTGTTGATTTCCAGAAGATCTTGCTCAGAGTAGTATTGCATTTCCAGTTGCACCACAAACTCTTCCCAAGACATCTTGCTAGCTTCCCCCTTGGGCATCGAACCAACCAGTAACTTCCACCAGCTCAGTACTCCAGATTTTAACAGAGTAATTGCAAGAGCGGTCTTCTGTCCGTTGCTGCACTCACAACTTTCAAACATTGTCTCCATCTCGGAGATCCAGTCCATGACTTGCACCGGTGCCGAGTTCCCAGAAAGACACGGTGGTTTGGATGCCATGAAATCCTTGTACTTGCATCCACGTCCGTCATTTCCTCCATCCTGGTTGTTTTGGCGAACTATTGGTGGGTTGGCTTGACTAATGGTCCCACTGTAGTTTCCTCCTTCAGACTGCTCTCCATTTACTTCCGGCTCTTCAACTTGAATTGAAAATTCTTCGCGATTTTGTCTAATCATACGTCTGGTTTCTTCCATCTGATGATCTAACATTGCCTGGATCATCCCTTGAACTCCGGCCATTATCATTGGTTCAGGTGCTGCTGCTACAACAGGTATTTGCTCAATCACTGGTATTTGATTCCTATTTTCATCAGCATTTCCAACTCTACTCCTCGTTCTTAACATTTTTGATCTATACACCGAATAAGGTGAAATTAGATCCTCATTCAGAATAGATATTCAAATCATCATTATCGCTCCGAAACGTTTACATGCTAGTTCTAATACTGTAGACATACGCTTAGAATCCTAAACACATAAGGTTTCTAGATCCGGTCAGCAACAGACCATAGATCCGAACAAATAATATCATATATGGAAAACATATAACATTTAGCACACAAAAGCATTTTAGGCAACTTTCCTAAAATATACTAGTGCTCGTGTCTTAAAATATGGTAGACACTTATCTCACAATCATCACTTAGCATTCTAAGTTTAAGTCTAGAAATCCTACAAATTCCTAGTTCGCTTAAACTAATGCTCTGATACCAACTGTTGACACAATAATGCATTTATTATATACAATTATCAAACAATCAACCCAAATACCCGTTCTTTTCATATTTTTATGAAAAAAATGTAAAAGTTTTGACTGCAATGACCAGAACTGTCAAAATGACTAAAAAAAATTAAAGGGGAAGGATTTAGCAACTTTTTAGAAAAGGGATCAAAGTTGTCAAACCGTTAAAGTTTTGTAGCCAAACTTTAAATATTAAAAGGTTCCTAAAAAGTGTAAAATATTGAGTGCAGGGACCAAAAGTAACAAAATGACTAAATAATGAAGAGTAAAGTTGCCAAAAAGACATGCAAATTTACTATTCCTAAATTTAAAGTCCAACAATAGTATAGGGACCAATTCTACCAAAAAAATAGCAAGTTAACTTTTACTAATATTCATTTCTTTATTTTATATATATATATATATATATATATATATATATATATATATCTTAGTTTTACTAACATATTTTTCTTTTTACCAACAATAGCAATGTAGTTTCATTTACAGAGCTTAACTTTCTTGGTTAGATATGTTGTAAATACTATATGTGAAACCCGTATATTACACATGTTGATCAAAGAAAACAAAATATAAAAATGTAAACAATAAGTATTTTTTTTTAAATAAAATTTTGAAATAATGAATGAAGAAACATATTAATTAAAATTTATTATAATATTTATTAAATTTAATACTTTATATATATATATATATATATATATATATATATATATATATATATTATAAGATTATATGACTTTTTTAATTTTAAAAATTAAAAAAAGATCATAAATTGACATGTGGATATTATTAATTTAAAAAATATCACAAAATAACAAGTGATAAAACTCATTATAAATTGATATGTGACAAAAAAAAGATTCATTTATTAAAAATGATTCAGCAATTTGGTTAGATATTTGTAAAATGTGAATATTTAATTCAATAAAATTAATTTTTTTAAAAGATGAAATAATCATTTTAATCATTCAATACATTTTATTCACATCTATCAAAGAGCCTTACAAATCGAGAGAAAATAATAATAATAATAATAATAATAATAATAATAATAAATAAATAAATAAAATAAACGATCTCTGGAATTTTCTCAAATAACAATAATCGGCCCACAATCAAGATTAAAAATAAAAAAATAAAGAAAATTAAAAAAAAAAAAAATTATCGGATTGTCTCAAATAACAATAATCCGCCCACATTTTCAAAAAAGTTCTCTCAGATCATTATATATTAGCCGAAGAGCATCAGTTTAAATAGTTGAAACCAAATTTTTTTTGCTTCTTAACCGGGAAACGTGACTATATTAATTTTTCCTTTCTTTTTCTGCTTTCTCATTTGTCAGTTAACTGTACGACGTAATTTATAATTCCACTAATACTCATCTCCATCCCTATTAAAAATTATCTGATTTTTTTTTTTTTCAAAAACCATTACAACTTGCATTTTATCACCACGTTTTAATAAAATAATCGTAATATTCAATATAAGAATGAATGATCGAATGACCACTAGACCTGCAGTTGGAGAATACCTTTCAGCCTTGTACGGAGGAGGTAATTAGGTTTTAAGCCGTGCATGATGAGGTGGCATGGTCCCATCAGCCGACACTATTGGACTTGGTAAAAAACACAGAAATCACACCGACACGGACATTACTTCCATGAACTACCCCATGGTCGTCCTTTTTCTTCCATCATAATGCATGCATGTTTTTATCATAATTGGATACATTTCAATCGTAAAAAATCAAACAAATTTGAAGTAATATATGCATGCATGATTGTGTACATTAATTAGGGTTTCATTACGTTAACCTGACTATTAAGAATACACTATCGAGCTCGAGAGAAAATGTTAAAATATTAAAATATAAATAATAAATATTCTTTAAAATAAAATTTTAAAATAAGAACATATTAATTGTAATTTATTATAATATTTGTTATATTTCATATTTTACATATATAATTAAAAGATTATATGGTTTTTTAATTTTAAAAATTGAAAACAAAACTATAAATTAACATTTGGATATTACTTATTTAAAAAATATCACAAAATAACAAGTATTAAAACTTATTAGATAACTTATTAACTTATTCTTATTAGCTTATTTGCGGTGGGAATAAACAATAAACAATGAGGAAGATGCTTATTAAAATCAGTTTATTTAGCTTATTCCTACCACAATAAGCTGATTTTAAAGTTTTCTATCCAAACATTTAAATTTGATTTGTTGTTGTGGGAATAAATAATAAGCAATAGTGACCATTTTTTTTTCATATCCAAACACCCCTAAGTAAAATATTATTTATAATGTTTGGTTCTTCTAGACCTTATTGTAATTTCTTATTCACATATAAGAATGTTTAAAATCATTCATCAGGTTAAAAAGTAATGTCATTCATGTTTATTTGTACTCGTCATGTGTCATTCAATGTGTAAATTAATGAAAACTATACTACAATGTCCCATGAAAATTACAATACTTAATTAATTGTAACAAAAGATGAGGATAAAGAAAAAAAAATGGTCCTCTCAAAGTCAGTCCTCTCGAGTGAAGGCAACAACATGCTCTTATATAATCATCCTCAAGAAGAGCCACGTGGACGCTACCATTATTAGGTTACGTCTTCTTTTATATATTTTTGGAAAGGCAAAATTACACCTCTAAATTGCTCATATTCTATTTATCTCACATATCATTAAACCAAAGGCTTGTTCAACTAGATCCATTCTAGATCCGTAAGTACGGACTTGCTAGACGACAGTGATGTACCAGGCTAATTAACCATGTCGAAGATGTTTAGAACAAAATGATTTGATATGAAGAAAATAATAGATATGGGCAAACATATAGAAGTTAGAATGATTGGCATGCATTAAGACTTTCGTCAAAATAATGCTAAAAATTTGACACAAAGGCATACCAAGGGACATCTACCAACCTCAAATGTCATAAACCTCAATATAACAATAATAATGTGATATATATATATATATATATATATATATATATATATATATATATATATATATATATATATATATATATATATATATATATATATATATATATATATATATATATATATATATATATATATATATATATATATATATATATATATACACCAAGGGACATCTACCAACCTCAAATGTCATAAACCTCAATATAACAATAATAATGTGATATATATATATATATATATATATATATATATATATATATATATATATATATATATATATATATATATATATATATATATATATATATATATATATATATATATATATATTCACACTTTATAGTAAATTATCATCAATTGGTTATTTATTATTGTAATTCGATTATTAATAAATATATTAACATTTGTATTTAATTGAGATATTATTATTTTATGTAACTAATATTTTTCTAATTGGAAATTTATTATTTATGGAAATAATATTTATTGGAGAAATAACAATTTACAAAATATATTATAAATTATGATTATTTAAAGGCTATATTTATATCTTAGTAAACTAGTTTTCACACACACACACACACACATATATATATATATATATATATATATATATATATATTTATTTATTATCTTATAAAAGAAATCTCACTATTTCTAAAAATAGACTGAATATAATAATATTATTGTTTTAAGACGTTTAAATCATTAAGCTAATAGTACAAGTAGTCATCAATAAAATAATATTAAATTTTAATCTGTGTTTTGAATCCTTATATTTCTCAACAAATTCTATCTCCTTCCTTGAATTTCGGATAATTCAAAATTTGAAACCATCAGAAAATACATGTTGATTCAAATATCTCTTCTGCAGATGGCTTTTTCTTAATAGGTTTTTATTTTAATCCTTACTTGTAATTGATTTTATCATTTTTAACTTTTTGTATTTTTATCTTATAAATATATTGGGTGAAGGCTTTATTATATCAGGTTTGTTCTTAAAAAGGTTTTTACTATGTTTCTTTAATGTATTGGCTTTGCAGGTTCAAAGAACTCAACCAGAAGGACCAGTTAGAGCATTATATTATCATTAGTTTGTATATTTTGACATCTTACTTTTGCAATAAAGAATGGTTAAATACAAGATTTGACATGATTAAGGTAGTTTGTATTTTTTTCATCTTATTTAGTCTAAAAATGAAACCTTTTTCATCATTGGTCCTTATAATATCAAGTTTCATCACATGGACTTCCTGATTACAGTGATTATTGTCCTTATTATAAGGTTCTATATAGATTTTGTTCAATATTTTAAGGTTTCAAGAACCTAAATCAATATGAATCCTTGAATTACATACCATCGTTGAAAATGTTTTAATTTGTGACCAAACTTGGTTTAAAATTACAATGAACAAGTTAACACCTGAGTATTTTGGCCTTCTCAAAGGCCTATTTATCAACTTTTGAATCACAACACATGATATTCTAAAGGTTTATTTTTATAAACTATTATTTATATATACTTTTGGATTTTACTTAGTAGAACATTAAATTAATAAATGAATTAAGGAAAACGGAAAAAAAAAAAAAAAAAAAAAAAAAAAAAAAAAAAGAGGATGATAAACAGTAAAAGTGGTTTGGGTATGTATAAATGGAAGTAATAACCATTTACGGGGTGTTTGGCAAAAAAAAACTTATTGCTTATTAGTTTATTAGCTTATAAGTTAATAAGTAAGTGTATGGTAATTTATGAAAAAAATGACGTATTAGAGGTTCCCCACCGGAATAAATTATTTTAATCCAAATACTTTTTTAACTTATAGTGATGTGGAACCTAATAAGTTGTTTTAAAAAAAACTTAGCCAAACACCCCCTTAATATGGTATGATAATGCTCTTGAAAAATAGATATCATTTCATATTCATTTCTCGAAGTGAACGCAAAATGGTTTTAACTCTAAAGAGATCAAATTATTCGTCGCCTGCCGCTTTGCGCGGGTGGACGGCTAGTATATATATATATATATATATATATATATATATATATATATATATATATATATATATATATATATCACCTTATATTAATGATAGACTTTTATACAAAGTTGATATATAAATATATGTAGCATCTAGTCATGGATAAAGAAAGAAGCGGTGGCTGAAAATCAAGAAGTATGAGCTTTGGTTGCCTTTTATTTGTTTAATATATGTCCCGTGACATTCTCTAGCTTTAGCTCTATGGTCATACTATTGGTCTACACTTGATGGAACATAAAGGCAATAATTGCTAGTGGTTTGGGCAAAACTTTTAAAGTTGTTCTTGTTCTTTCTTTAGGAGTGTAAAACCGAGAGCGATAGTGTTCTACACAACTCAAAATTTTGAAGTTCAAGCCTCTACTTCTTCTCCATTCTCTTGCAAATTGGGGCTAATTTTATGTCTCTTTTATTGGTTCACCTTTGAACATATATTTGGTGTATATTTGAAATGCTTATAAACGACAAATAAAAAGTTTATACTACCATATTTTGATGGTTCTACTCTTACTTGGTAGATACTTCTAGAGAGCTCTTAATTTAGACCTTAATGTCATATTTCATTAACTTTAAACCTCTCATGAGGATCAAAGTCTTCAAATATTGTTATGCTTTCTCTTCTATGGTTGTTTTAATCTTTATAACTCATGCAAAATGATCATTGGTGGGAATAAAACTAGTTTTATTTTTGTTCAAAATTTAAGTATGCTTTTGCATTGTTTATGTTTTTGAGTAAAATTCCAACAATTAGTATTAAAACCATTTTTGCAAGATTAGTTATTTTTTTTAAGTTGATAAAATATTAGTTTTTTTAAAAATTGATGGTTTTCTCTTTTCGAGAAAAAAATCATACATATTTTCTATGACAACTTTAAAATGTTTATAATTGTTATCTTTTACTAAAAGTTTACATGCATCTTTTCATTAATAAAAGTTGTGATTGAAAAATAAAGAGATGTTTTATATAATTTTGAGTATATAAATGTGCATGACGTGCAAAAACTAGCCATGAACATTTGTACTATTGAATGTGTTGATTTATTTAAAATGGTTGAAATTATTTGTTTATTCATATGGTAGGTAATAATTAAATAGATAGTTTTCATTTGTTAATTTTTGTAAGTAATAGTTTATTTTTATTAAAATGAAACAAGAATGAAGATGGTGGCCATTTTGAATATAAAAAATTTATAAACTTGATTTCATTAAAGTTTCTTAAACTTTATAAAATTATTTTTATAAATCTGCTAAAAATGTTGAAGCAAGTGGAGTCACACGAAGACTTTACAAGATGGAGGTCCCTTATGTCCCTTTAGAACTTGACTTAATAGTTTTGTGATGGCTCAGAAAAATATTACTAGTTAATAGTTTGGTTTATACACATATATTATAATAGAGATTTATAAACTTATCAAACTGCAAACATTATTTTATAAATGGAAGTTTTATTAAAAGATTTACAAATTTTATATAGCACTCAAATATCTACCTAATATTAGTTATTACAATTAAAAAATTGATCGCATCAATTTTATAAAATCGGGTTTTATAAAACAACATTATTCAAATGTGATATTTTCATAAAATAAGATTTTTGAATTATACCATGGTTTATTGGATGTATATAATAAACATGATATAATATGTTTTTTAAAACTAGAATTATTAAAAAAACATTAAATACCCCTTACAAACCTTAAATCTATACAATATTTTTTTGAAGAACACTCACACATCTCTTGTATGTACTAGTTGGATAAATGTCACCTAACGACTTAGTATTATCTTTAGATGGCCGGGGTGTTTTCGCGATTTCCATAACCAAGTTATAGGTTGATTACACAAGTTTTTCAAAATACATGATTTAATCGGAAATCTTTCGTGATCAAGATCACCTAAGCAAGAGAGATCTGATGCATAGATGAGATCAAACATGTCTACTTAAATTTGTTATTAACGATCTCATAAATCTAAGAATTATATAGTAAGATATAATTGATAGTTAATATCTATTGGGTTGAATTCAAATGAATGTGATAAAGTTCACCAAACAATTTATTTGTTTTGGAACTTGGATCCTAGACTTTAATAATTAATATTTTTTGAAACTAAAAGGATATTAATTATTAAAAATTAAATATTAAAATACTAAATGAATTTTATTAAACTTTTGTAGATACATAATCCACCCTCAAAGCCATGAATAGTCATTCTTGATAAAACAATAATATTCAATAGATGCAACTTCAATGAATGAGTTCATTTATTGAGAGAAAATCTCATGAGAGATGTGAAATTATATACACTTAAAGGTCTTAGTCCCAAAAAACTTGATTTGAGAAATAGACTTGCACATGATACCTAGTAAAGGCATCAATATGATGTTCAAGATGCTTCTAACATCACACTAGGAATAATTATTCCTGACTTTCATGAAATCTTTGATAATTTAGATGCATATAAATCTGATGATATGACAAGTTAACCAATATTCCAATAAATATAGTGATATGTTTTTCAAATTTTTTTAAACAATGGAATGATGCAAAGCTAAAAGGATTCACCTTGTGTCATTTAAGAAGCCCGTGTTTTATGAACTGAACATCTTTAAGCCCAAGAAATCCAAAAAGTCCCACATATATGGATATTCTTTCTTTTATGGAGAAATTGGACAGTGGAAGAGAAACTGTTTCTCTGATCTGAAAAGAAAGTCTGGATGAGACTAGTATTCAAGGTATCTACTAGATAGACCTTATACTTTTCATATAACACTCAAGTACTTGGTAATTAAATGTTAATCTAATATTTCTAACTTGTTTGCAAATATTTATAAAAGAGTAACCAACTGAGCACAAAAAAATAGAACTACACTCTCGAAGTTTAGTTCATTATTTATGCTTAGAACATAAATTACTTGTAATATAAAATAATATTTGTGTTGGAATAATGTATGTTTTAAATTTAGCATGTCTAAATATTTATGTCTCAATTATTTTATTTATACGTTTGATTATTTACTTGATCACTTTTTTCATAATGATAATACTCATATACTGAAATGACCGACTTATATTTATTAGACTAAATCTCTTAATAGAATTATAAAGTAAATATCAATATTTTAGTAAATAAAATAAGTTCTATATACAATCAATTTTGACTTAAACTTATTTTAAATCAAACTTATCTGTGACATTGTTTTCTTTATTTTATAAATGAAATCCACATATTCCAACTTCAAGAAAAGGATCCTTAAAGGAAAATAATGCAGTTTATTTGACATATATGAATCTTATTTAAAAATATTCCTAATCGTATTTTCACTAATCCGTAGAGGAAATAATTATTTAGGAACTATACACTGTGATGTATGACTTCATTTCTAATGAATCTCTAAAACTAAGAACAAGATACCAATAAATCCAGCAACACCATCAAAAACTTTAAGTGACAATAAATGATTAATTAGATCTTACCGGATAAAGTTTACTTTGTAATCAGTAGAAATTATCTTCCATTATGCTCTTGGTATTATACCCCAATCACTATTAGTGAATACAAACACCAACAAATTACATATTTGTAGAATATTCTAAAATGGCGTTCAAATTATTATGTACAAACCCACAAAGAATAACTTATTTTATTCTTCTTAATGATGAGTCAACAGAAAACAATCTTCTAGTGACAAAGAAAGTAGGAGGCATATAAAACGTGAATCAATGGAAGAACCATAGCCTAATGTAGCAACTTTTGGCACTAGTTTCAACAAGGAATTGTTGAACTTGAATAATAACTATTCACAAATATAAATTGTTCACATTAATAGTCGAAATCATCTTTGACTTGAAAAATGTGGAATCTCTCATTGACGAGTTCTTCTTGATGGTTTTCTGGCAAATCCATCAACTACCAAAATACTACATCAAATCTTGAATTTAATAAATGAATTAGAGTCATGAACATTAAGATGTAATCCATGTGTAATAATCAAGTATGGGCTTGATTAATCTTCCTCTCTATAGCTAGGCTAGAAGGATTCTTTTAGAAAGAATTTATGCATGTATATCACACACATTTAGCAAGGCTTGTAATAAAAGTATTTTATCATACTCGTTTCATTGACTATGGTCCTTATCATATTCATGACATTGAATATGATCAAACATTTTTCATAAGTAGCTATGATTATATCAACAAGGATATTATTTATCATAACTTCATATTCTTAATATGAGATATATCTAATAGCTTTCAAGATAGACCACTTTTTTTAATAGACATCTACTAAAAGATATCTATATAGCTTATCCTAAAGGTTTTCTTAATCAATGTTACCCTAACCAAATATGTAAGGCTTAAGATTCACTTGTGGATATAAAGAAAATATCTCAAGGTTGTAATATTCATTTTAACATAAAGATACAAGGTATAATTTTTTTATCAAAATGAAAAGGACATATGTGTTTACTAAGAACTAGTGGGAGGATAGTGACATTCCTAATCTTGTATGAATGAGACATACTTAATCATTTGAAATAACATTCTAACTATGCAAGGTCATTTCTCCTTAACTTGAAAAGTATTTCTAAAATGAAAGACTTACGAATGGAAAAATACATTCTTGGAATGCAAAAATCTATAGATATGGATAAATATGAATGTAAAAAGTTTTAAACTCTTTTGTATGAATTAACAATATCTTGGAAGAGATCAATATATAAGATTCCTTTGGAGGATACCTGACATTCTCACATGACACCTTTTTGAGTCTATCTCAAAAGGACCTAGCATATAGGTTTGAGCTAAATAAAATGATTCATATTCTATTTTCTTGGCGAATGAATCCATTATTTATATCATATCACAAGATACAAAATTGAATACATGGTTAAGTTTCTAGATGACCATGAGAACATTCTAAGGGTAATTAACAAGAACTAAGAGAATGTATATGAGATAATTAGTTTAGAATAAATTCTTAATGTAAAGAGATACATATGATTTGATTTCTAAACAAATATAGATCGTTATGAATTATAATTAGATTATCAATTCATTATGGAATGACTAGTAAGTTTAGTTGGAATGAGGTCCAAGCAAAACATAATGACACAATCTACTACAAAGTAAGAATACATTACTTTTGAAGTTTAAGTCAAATACGATTAGATGAATGAGTTCATTGAAAAGCTATGTTTATTTCTATCATTCAAGGATCATAAAGAAATCTTTGTGACTTTGAGATTACACTTAATCATGAAAAGAAACTCGATGTCACGAAAGAACACCAATCATATACTCCAAGATATATATAACTATACCTAGAGTAAAGTTAAATATGGAGATGATAGTATTCACATAATTCACACAATTAAATTTAGTCAAACCCGTTAATAAAATCTTTCATTTTGAGTTAAGTATGAGTAATCACACTTCAGCCATAGGACTTTATTATTCTATAAATGGGATTTTGATTTAGATTTAGTATTTGGATATATGAACATTGTAACAACAACTATTACATAGTTTTTGATATGTTGGGATATGATCATCACCTTAATACTTGTTGTGTTCTATATTAATGTAATGCCCGCAGATTCGGGCTACTCAATTTAGAGACAATAAGCATCAAAAATGACTTTTTAATGGAATATTATTTAGAATAAATAATATTAACCAAGTTATAGTATATGTCACTAGGGTTCCTTGCATATAAAGAACACCGAAATCCGAGTTACGGCTAAACCGGCACAACATCGCATAACGTAAAAAGTGAATTTTTGATAAAATAATTTTTAGACCGAGAGTGTGCATAAAAATAACATCCAAATCTGACTTCGTATGAGGAAGTTATGCTTTTTCTATGATTTAGCATAGCAATGCACAACTCGGAATTCGAATTTTAGATTAGTCGATTCTTTGCCAAAATATTCTAAACGAGAAATGAATATATTGTTAATAGGAGTTCAACGAGAAAAAGACAGTTGAAAACGGAGCTCGTATGCGAAAGATATGGACAAAGCTTAGTCCCTACTCTTCGAGCGCGGCGAATTCGATACAATTTTGTAAATCTGAGATAGAATGAGAATTAGCTGACGGAGTCTAAATGAGAGTTGTGGTACTCGTAATTACCAACACGTGGATATAAAGAATGTAAATAATAGATCTCGTATGTTAAAGATATGTATGAAACTTAGTCCCTACTCTTCGAGCACGATAAATTCGATATAGTTTTGTAAATCGGAGATAGAATGAGAATTAGCTGACGAGGTCTAAATGAAAGTTGTAGTACTAGTAAATACCAAAAATTGGATATAAATAACATAGAAGACGGATCTCATACCCGGAGGATACGGGCGAAACTTAGGGCCTACTCTATGATAAAACCCAATAAATAAATGATGTATTCTTCATATTTTCTTCACACCATAAGACTTTCTTTCTCTTTATAACTTCTCTCTAGACTCCCAAAACCCCTCTAATTCCATAATAACCTAAAGGTGCTAGAGGAAAACCTCGGAGCGCTCGAAGGCTCTGATAAAAAGAGCTTTTCGGCTCAGAAGCTATGCTCCAGCAAATGCCAGTTTTTAGCAAAACCCGCTATAAGTAAGATACGCCTACCATAATTTAAATATATCTTATATTTAAATATAATATTGTTATTATGAACCTATAAATAAGATTTATCAGTGGTTCAAATTCGTTATACTAATTGATCTACTTACGGGGATGATGTTTAGGCTGTGATTTAGTGAGGTGTTTAAAGTTGGATTTCCAAACAGTAGACTTCGTATACCAAACGAACCCTATCTCAGATATGTCCTACGTAGTTATTCCTTACTTGATAGGTCATGAAAGTAGACTTTGATTTAATGATGAATCTAGACTAATAATTAGTCGCAATAAATATTAGACTAAAATCTAGTGGTAATGATATCAGGTTTCATCGAAGGAAAATAAATTAATAGAAGCGAAGCGCTGTCTGAGTTCAAAATCACTACCTTAACAAGGAGTGCATAGTTAATTTCATCTTACACATAGATATGAAGTATAAATTACGTGCTATGTGTGCATATTATTTGTGTTCCTGATATCTATGATAGATGAACGATTTATACATGTTTTAAATGGTTTAAATTGTATATGTATTTTATATCTATGATTATGTTGGGTAGAACATGGGTAGATAATCAATGAGCGATGAAAGAGGATATAGATGAATATTGGCAGCTACGGCACGATCTAATAAGGTGAGAGATGAAAGATGATATAGACAACGAGAGGTCTAAGATTATCAGAAGCCTTGAACCAAACGATGGCCTAGTCATCTAGCAGAGTATAGATAACAACCACGGACTATTCTATACAGTCCAGTGGAACACTAGCAGGCTCGCAACTTGTAGGTGTTGTGAATGACGTGTTCACCTGATGTACTCTAAATATCCTGGCAGATGCATCTAATTGATAATATTGGCAGTTGTTCCTAACTTTTGAACTACGTCTTCACCGGATGTATTCTAAAAACCCTGTCAACTATAGACTTAGTGCCTCATGAAAGAACATTGGTAGATGTGTCTAACATTGGTAGCCATGGACTTAGTACCTGTTATATAAATCCTAGTAGCGATGAACTTCATGCCTATTCCTTAGGATGATCCTTAGGGATGAATGAACGAAGGATAGCTGATTCTTAGGGTATATCCTTAAGAATAAAGAATATAATGGGGATAGGTAATTAGGCTGATTACTGATTAAACATAATAATTATATTATTGTGGGTTGAAAACCCTATGTACTCACCAGGTTTCCCAACCAGACCCACTCAGTTTATTTGTATCACAGGTTTCAATACTAAGCTACATTACACTGAGAGATTAAAAGAGATGTAGATCGCTAGTATAAATGAATGTAAGGTCTGTTTATGCTTATGTTTCTGTATTGACAATGACATCCCAAAGTTTTAATAAAAAAGCACATTTATTTGGAAATGCTTTGATAATACATTTATTATGTTTTTTCTGGGAACAAATTCCACAACTCTTTTTTTTTAAAAGATACTCTGATTTTTAAAATAAATCATAAACAAATCAGCCTTTTCTGGCCATGGAAATGGGGATGTCACAATTCAAATGTTTAATCCATGAATAATCTTATTTTTCTAAAAGTTCATAGTCGGTTTTAATTGTCGGAGCAATTATGAAGTGAGACTAATATGAATTGGATTGGTTGAGTCCCAATAGATAAAAGTAGGCAAGAGGTTGCAAGCAAGTTTCATAGGTACTTGTTAAAGAACCAGTACTGAAAGGACCCACATCAAGATCAAATCATAGATCACAGTCATGAGTGACACTTAATTATAAGGTAATATCTTTGTATCCTTAACACCTATGATACATAGTGGGACTTAAGTGTAGGGAGTATTGTGCTTTGATATGGTCAAACATTGATCCTTAACCAGGCAGTTATAAAAACCATTTTTAGGTATGGTATGAACTATGCAAGATGCTTATGTAGTCAAAATGGGATTTGTTCCTCTTATATGTTGAGAGTTAGACATTTAACGCGCGTTACCCAAAGTTGAATTAAAATGAGATTGATTGCGATCCAAGGCTCATGTTCAACATGATGTCTGTAACAAAAGGATAACTGATAAACATACCTTATGCATCAATTGAAGCCTTGAGCTTTTGGGAGTTGGATGTGGATGAATTTCATTCTTCGTCATGTGTTATTGGGGGCAGTAAAATGTTTGTAGATGTTCACCACTGTCTATATCAATCTATGACGAGTCGTGTGCAAGTGGGAGATTGAAAGATCTTGTATGCCCAAAAGTCATTATAGTATTATATATCTAATAATATATGATCATATAGGGTCACACCTTATATCAAGTTACCATCAGTTTATTATATGCTAATGTAACTTGATTATTAACAAATATATCCACACTTCTATTTAATTGGAAAACTATTATTTCATGTAAATAATATTTTAATAATTAGGAAGTTATTATTTATGGAAATAATATTTATTGGAGAAATAATAACTTATGAAATATATCATAAAGCATGATTATTTATAAGTTATATATTTTCTTCATAAACTAGTTACAATTTATTTATATAAAAGGTAGTTATATATATATATATATATATATATATATATATATATATATATATATATATATATATATATATATATATGTGTGTGTGTGTGTGTGTGTGTGTGTGTGTGTTTGACATCTGAAAATTTAAAGGTAAAATTTTCATTTTTTTTAATATAATCAAAACACAAATTCTATTTTACTCAAACATTTAGAAGTATAACATAATAAAACAGTTATCAGAATACAATCCCAAAATCACTAAGTTGCAGAAAACATGGGTGTATGCGCTGCGATCAAGCCATGCCCTTCCCTTTTGAGCCACAAGTACTTGAAGCCACAAGCAAACTATAAGAATATACCTTAGTGAGTTCCCCAATATACCACATACCATACATTTCATACAAGCAATAAAGAGTATTATGTGCCAGCCATAGTCTTGTCATTATGCCAGGAACCATATCATGGTATTACCATTATGCCACAAGTCGTATCATGGCCTTTCCTTCCTGAGCCAGAGGCTAATACCCGGGGTCTTACAAATAAGTGCCAAGAGCTACCTCCTGGTTTTCATGCAAGCATCAAAAAGACAACTAGCATACAATTCTACAACTAACTATCTTCTTAATTGTCAGGGTCTGAACCCTAGTCTCGCATACAGATTTTCCAGGAGCTACCTCCGGGTATTTCATAAAAATGCTAAGGGCCACCTTTGGTCTTCCAATAATATATAAGCTAATGGTCCAACATTAGTGCATTTGACCTATAGATCCAGTGAGGAGACTCACCTTAGACAACTGAAAACTATGGATAAATCTGTGACTACAGATCCAATAAAATCCATGCGCTATCAATCATAAAATAACATCTAATTAATAATTGGATCCCGAATCACCGTAAGAGTCCAGATTAGGGTATAAGACCTTTCTACTCGTTCCCAAACTTGGTCCAAGGCCAATCTAATTGTCCAAAACCCCAAAAATCCAAAATAATCACCTTAAGCCTAATTATAGCCCATTCCATATTGCGCCTAAATCTCTTTCATGGGCCTTCAAACAAAGTCCAATAAAATATCTATAGCCCAAAAAATAAATCTTGATAGCCCAACAAGGCCCAATATAAATATGGCCCAAAACCGAGAAGCCCATAACACCGAAGCCTACTGCTGAGTACGATGGGTGTACTCAGCTTGTACAGTAGGGGTACTCACTTAAGGGCTTGTATGATGTGCTTACCAACTTGTACCCCCAACGTACTCAACTAGATTGGCCAACTTCCTCATTCAGCTCTTAAATGGTTAAGACTTCACTATAAAACTTATATCCGACTTCCTTAAGATGGTTTATCATGTAAAGTTGCCAACTTTATGTGCATGCATGGGTTAATGAGGCTCTTAGTGCTCAAAAGAGCTTAATAAATGACTAAATGTATGAATGAGACCACCAATACCATAAAACTTGCACCTTTAAGCTTAAGGAACCTAAAGATGGAGCTAAATCTGGATCTTCAAAATGGCCTTAACCCATTAAGACCAACCCCAAAAGGACAAAGAAGCATAAAACAATAACATGAAGATAATTAAGCAAAGAGTAGACAATTTATGAACTTTATACCTCAAAAGCCACCAAAAGATGGAGCTAAATCTGGAACTTCAAGCTTCCCCCCAATGAATGAGTCTTCCAACTTATTCTTCTATCACTTCATGGAGCCCAAACCACCAAAATCAAGACCAAGGCTCAAGAACACTCAAAGATGCTATTAGGGTTTGAGATTAGGGTTTTAGGGTAATGGAGGTTGGTTAAACAAGGCAAAAAGGATATCTTTTGGCTTATATATATGGTATAAGACCTAAAAATAGGGTTTCTACACTACTCATGTATGCTAAGTGTACTCCACGTACGCCTAGCGTACATGGATGAGCTCCATGACTAGGGATGCAAGCGGGGGAAGGTAGTGACGGGAACCACAAATCCCATACACATACCCAACATTTGACCCCAAACCCATCCCCGCCCCTGCCCCACGAAATACCCAAAGGGTTCAAGTGAAGAAATACCCGATGGATACGGGGAACCCGCTGGATAACCATTTATATAAAATATAACTTTTCAAAATCCAACAATTAGAAAAAAAAAACATAACCACTTATCATAATAATAATAATAAAATATCAGTTTTTTATACTTAATTTTCAAAAACAACAAACTAAACCAAACATAAAAATTCATGAAACAATCATAAGCAACAAAAATAATAACCAAACATCAAAATCCACCAAACACTTTCACTCTTTAATTTTCAAAAACAACAAACTAAACAAAACATAAAAATCCAGTCAAAAGAAACAAAAATAGTAACTAAACATCAAAATCCACCAAACACTTTCACTCTGTTGCACTTTTTCTAATGTTCATGCAAGTGTTTGGTTCCATTCTTGCTTTTTCCACTAAAAATTTTCCCACAGTAGTTGCATTCAACCTTATCAAATCCACCAATCTTTCATATTTCAAAATGAGACCGAATAGGAGAAGTCAATCTTCTTGTATTTTTAGCAGCTTGGCCAGTGGCTGTAGCAACAACTTGTGCATCAGAAGGAGCAGCCTCTTGTGGAAGCTGTTGATCGTGAGTCTCACTATAAAGCAAGGCAAAGTCAGGTTCAAGTAAAGACTCAACCACAGATATACCAATACCAATTAACAATATATAATCAATTGATTCAAGTCCCAGTAAAGATTTTATTAAGGGTCATATAAATATTCAACAATCAATTTCAGGTTAATAAGCTTCACACATGGTTGATTTCATAAAGTTCATTTAATGACAAAAAATAACCATGATTACAGAAGATAAACGAGTTCATAGATGGTTGATTATAACAACCATCAATAACAACAAATATTAGGGCTAAAACCGATTAAATCAACAAAAACAATTAGGGCTAAAACCGACTACAAAAAAACAAAAAAATAATATATATATATATATATATATATATATATATATATATATATATATATATATTAAAGCATACTAATACAAGAATTGATTAAAAAAATAAAAGATTAGGGTTATTAGGGCTAAACCAATTACAACAAAAAACAATTTATATAACCGATTATCATTTATCAAATATCAATTATATAAACTCGAATCATTCATGTTGATCGGTCTCATTAGGAACGAGTTCAGAATATGAAAAAAGAAACTTACTTGGTAGTGGGATCTTGTGGTGTAACAGGAGAATCTTTTATGTTTATTAGTCTCACCCGAGGTCGAAGATGAACTCTTGATGTTTATCGAATGAACGGGAGAAGAAAAGGATGTAGAGCAGTAGAATGCAGATGCACGTTCCCCTTTTAATATACGCCATAACTGGTATGTTATGGACTTGATTGGAATATGGTAATCGAAGAGATACGTTGTGTTTAGTCTCGAAGAGATACATGGTTGTTCAGTACTCCATGTCCTGTAAATCGAACCTGATCCATCCCCACTTTGTGTATAATGTGTGAGACCCATTCCCCACCCGTTGCGGGTACGTGTGGGTACTCGAAGCCATGGGTCAAACTTACATCCCTATCCGTGACCATCCTTCACGAGTACGCCTAGCATACAAGGAGTACACCCAACGTACTCCAACTTTCGCAAAGTTGACATTTTCACCCCTCTATGGACCAAATCTGCAAACAATACACCCTGAAATGCCTAAACCAAAATGTGAGATAAATTGAGGGTTATAACTCTCCCCCACTTAAATTAGATTTCATCCTCGAAATCATTCCTTACCATCCCATGCACACTAGACAACCTGAGTAACACAACCACAACCCCGAGCATATAAAGCCTTCCCTAGAAAACTGAACCCAACTTTAGCAGAACTCTCTGACCTGATGATAAACGATTCCTTAATCCATTATCGAATCGCGACTTCTACCTTACCCGAAATCAGAAATCTCCAAGTGGTCTGACTCTTTAAAAGAATGCCTATATTGAACCACTACCAGGCCAATTCTACTTTGAATTGCAAGCTAAAAAAACACTTCCAACCCTTGATTATCTTGTTGTTTATACTAGGAACAAAATCACTAACCATTCATTGATGCAAAACACTTTTACTTGTCAGAAGGCTCAGATAATCCTTCATGTAGAAGAATCATCCAAACAATGGTTAGACTCAAACGAGACTTGTGCAGCAGGTCGGATCAATTACTCTGAGATTATTCAATCCAAGCTGCAAGTGAAATAACATATTCTCCGAATAACAAACGACCAGATACACGAGTCCCAAATCACTAATACAGCCTCGACTCATCTTGTTGCCCCCTAGCCGCTTTCCAAAAGCATCGAAGACCTCCCTGGTCCTAACTTACTTGCCAATTAACCAATTCCCCAGATATTCACCCAGTTGATGAGACCATTAGGCATACACAGTCACACCACATGACCTCCGAACAAAGGCCTTATCTGAAAATTAATTGTCCTAGCTATCTTGTCACTATGACTCCATCAACCTTTATGATCCAACCAATCATAACCAACCATTAATCATGATGCCACCCAAATCCAGTGCTAAAAGTGAATGCTACATGACCAACTATAGTCTTATATCACAAACGGCCTCATACGACCCACCATATTCTTAATTCCATGGATGATGTGGCCTTCCCACAGTCTTACAAACTGACCTACTCTAGTCTAATCCATCTGAATAAATTCACAAGCAAAATCATAGAACTGCCATGCCCACTTGGTTACTCAAGGACCGATGAATGCTACGGGTCACCCCGCAGTCTGACAACACTCCAACACTAGCTACCAACTTAGTGAATGCTACGACCACCCCACAGTCTTACAACACTACAATACTATCTTCCAAACTAGTCTTACAACACTCCTATCTTGCGATGGCCACCGCCAATGGTCTTACTGCTCATCTATCAATCCATCCATGCTCATCCTACATTGAACATGCATCTGACTATACTCCAATCAGGCGTTCGGGTCATGCTTCAAACCTGAAAGCCTTAATCAGACAAGAATAGGTAGGAGGATTTAACACAACCCTGAAGGATCCATCTATATGCTTGTTATCCATCATAATGAAGACACCACTCGAATGTTGGAGGTTTCCCGAACTCCCAACTTTCACAATCTTCAAACCAGACGGCCACTTGAGTTGTCTTCCCTCCCGATGGGGATGTGAAACTCATTGCAAATCTGAACGATCCCCCCCTGAATTCAACTAAGATCTCCCAACCCACAAAATTTTATAGATTCCCATCCCATATTACCTCCTTATAATTTGAACCGCCGACAACCTATGCTTACCAAGACTAGTGTTCCATCACTAGCCAATCCCAATGACCACCTAACTCTTGAAATCTGTAACACCCGAAATTTTAAGGAGTCATTTTTGGGTATGAATCACCTAATTAAGGATTGGAAACGGCATGTCCAAATATGTGAAAGCACGGGTTTCATTTTGGGCAACACAATGTGTTCCTTTTGCAACACACCGTGTTGATGGCTAGAAGGAAACCCTAATTTTCCGGATTTTGCTCCCTATTTAAAGGAATATTTAGGCTAGGTTTTTTCTCCCTCAGCCCCCATCAACCCCTCAAGCTCTGAAAGAAACCCTAATCATCTTCCTTCCCATTCTTGAAGCTAATTTAGTGTTTTTGAAGCTAAAGAAGGAAGAAGGTTGAAGAATGAAACAAATATCCAGCAAGCAAGCCCCATTATTTAGTTTGGCACTCTTATTGACTTTTGTAAGTGTCCAACACTTGATTTTTATTATTCCAAGTTGTTAGATCTTGAGTTTTGTCCCATTAGCTTCTTGTTCTTGATTGTTAGGGTGGTTAGATCTTATAAAGTTTTCAACGTTTTGAAACTCCAAGTCAAGGTGACTTAGTAGTGTTTTGGATCTGGTCTATAATTAAGTTTTGATGCCATGCATAGAGGTTAGGTCATAAATCCTCATTTTGACCTAATATGGGTTCAAGACATGCATTGACATGTATGTCTCTAAAGTACCAATCTTTGGGATGGTTGTGGTGTTAGAATCACCTTTGGAAAGGATGGACTTTCGAATTTAAGGATCAAGTGCTTATTAGTTAAGCGCTTGCATTCTTAAGCTTTATGGATTAGGTTTTAGACCTTTTTGGGTAGTCCTAATGGATAAAGTTGGAAACTTTATCCTTCTAGATCACATTTGGACTAGATTTGAGCTTTGGAGCTCTTGTAATCAAAGAAAACGGCTAAATGTATTGAGTTATTGGAACTTTGGAAAACACGACGTGCTTCTATGGCAACAAGACATGTTGGCTAGGATTTTTCTGACTGTTTGGATGTAGGCGAAACACGGCGTGTTTCTAAGGCAACATGGCGTGTTGGAGTCAACATGTACTGTTGACTTTGACTTTTGAATTTGACCAAGTTTGACCCAATGGGTATTTGAGGTATTTTTTAAGAGTATTTAAGTTTTAGTATTTGGTGATGAATATGTGTTGGTTGGAGCTAAGATTCAAAGTTAGGACCTCATCAGCTATGGATTAGATCGAGAGGTGAGTTTTCATCGCTGTACTTACTGGTCAAAAGCACCAAGGCTGACCCATTGGATTGATATGTTGATATTCACTGATATGCTGATTATGGAATAAATATGCATGATTATGTTGGTTATTAGTATGCTAGTCCGGTAGATCTGTAGGACTACCTATGATTTTGTCTAAATGATTATCTATATATGTTGTTATTTGTAGACATATTGTGTTGGGTTAGGGTTGTACTACTTTGTGATGTAGCTAACAAACACTGTAGCATTCCAAATTTGAGCTGAGGACCAGGTGGTATGCCAGACTTATACTAAGGGCTCATATGCATTCCAGATATGAGCTGAGGAGCGAGTGGTATGCCAGAATCGTACTGAAGGCGGTACTGGAGCATTCCAGATATGAGCTGAGGACCGGGTAGGGTATGCCAGACTGATACTGAGGGCTCAGTGGCATTCCAGATATTAGTTGAGGACTGGTTGGTATGCTAGACTCATACTGAGCGCTAGACATTTGTACTCCAGTCTGAGCATTGATTGGACTAGAGAGCAATCCATACATAATTTGGGCGCCCCAAGGACAAGCCATACTTATGTTGTGAGCTCGAAAGCAAGACAAACATAAGTTGTAGGCCCCAAGGGCAAGCAGACTTATGATGTAGGCTCGAGAGCAAGCTAGATATGAGATGTGTGCCTGATAGGCAAGCCAAACTCATACCATGGGATCATGGGTAAACTAGTCTTTTAGCCGTGGACTTAATACATGATGTTGTTTGTATATGACATGTTTTCATGTTGTGGTATTTGGGAAATCTCACTAAGCTTCGTGCTTACAATTTTGGTGTATGGTTTCAGGTACTACAGTGGACTGTGGCAAGGCGAATGCATGACTGTATACATCCTTGGTTTTACAACTAAATAGATCTTAGGGGACTCTGATTTTAAATAGTGTGTTAGAAATACTGATTTTATAAATACTTTTATTAATAAATGGTTTTTTTTGGTATATTAAAGTTTTTCCATGTTTTTGGGATGTTACAGTATCCAGATGAACACTCCCTGCAATCTCAGCAAGTATGACAACACCAATCGCTACCCATGATACAACACACAATCCTTAAGTCCTTTATACTGGTGACAAAGACCATAACACTTGCAATAAATAAATTGCCATGGCACTTACAGTGACCAACCGAACTCGTGCAACTACCACCACTATCTCCTTGCTAGCGCTCCTTCCTTAGAAACGGTAGTGATTGAACCCCAAAGTTTCTTCCATAGATGATCACCGATTCCACCCGATCAAATGCTAACACAACTGAACTCTGACTTCATTGGAGAACTAAAATGTTAATCTGAAAATAAACCTTCTAACCGATACCTCTGAATTGACCCATCAATGAACTGGAACACAACTGAAACAACTAAAACCCGCTCAACAAGACACGACCCACTAATGATTCATGGCATGCAAAAATGGTATATAATAATTCTTGATGATATAACCCAGACAACAATACAGAACGAAACTAGACATAATGCTTACCCAAACCAATATAAAATTCCAAATCAAAATAAATACTGCTAATAACCAAGAAGAAAGCAAAAGATAATATACCCACAATAGTACCTGCTGGAATCTTAGCCTCCCATGGCTAAAACTACAATGCTCGGATCCTCTCTGTTGGGGCTCCTGCTCCACCCTCACGACCATCAGTGGTCCTCAAAGTAACTGGAGCAGGTACACTCACTGCTCCACCCCTCAACATCGGACAGTCGACCTCCTTGTGGTCCACTTGGTTGCAGTGAAAACATAACTGGGTTGTTCCCTAAATACAATACTGACTTACATGGCCAACCCTTCCATACTTGTAGCAGCCCATACCCCTAGAATGATAAACCCCATCGTGTTGCTTCCCACGCATGTTGCACTAGCCCAATCTTGTTGGCCCTTCAATCACTAATATGAAGTCGTGGATCTCTTTGCAGGACCCTAAACTTCATGTACATGCTCTTTCCCCCTCTTTTGCATGGTGCTCCAAGTCAATCTCCCTCTCTCGGGCTTTAGAAATCATATCGTTCCGGGTCTTGCACCCTGAAATACTCATGAACTCCCTAATGTCATCAATAAATATATCATGATACCCTAACTTCTTCATTTCCTCATCCTCTGCATACTATGGAACCAATAAATCACTCTCCCGGAACTTGACAGTGATCTCTACCACAGTGTTCGTAGTCTGACAAAGGTCCTGAGACTCCATCACCAAGTACTGCACCTCAACAGCATTCAGGAACTCAGCCCTAAACCGAGTCACAAACTCATCCCAAGTCATTGTCTCAAGGGCTTCTCCTCCCAAAGAGAAGTCTACCTCCTCCCACCAATTTCGGGCTTTGTCCTTCAGAAGACATGAGGCAAATCTGACCTTCGACCCCTCGTGGCAGAAAATCATCCAGAACGTGTTAGCTATATCTACTAACCTGTTGGGTTTTGGTATAATACAACATCCTATGGTGCACATACAACCCTAAATACCTTGGATCTATGTTTTCACTAATTATACATGCAAATGGTTTCCAAGGCATTAAACATATAACTAGCATGCATTTGACATAAACCATATAATATACTAGTTAGGGAAACATACCTTTTATGTGGATTGAAGTCTTGATGTATTTGGCCTTAAGAGCTTAGCACCAATAGTATGAAATGCCTCAAATGGAATCACAACACACCTAGGACAAAGGTGGCTCTTGAGAGAGAATTCCATGCACCAAAACACCTCCATATTTCTCTATGAAAAGAAGTGGTGATTTTGGCTATGGAGTAACCTATTTATATGTAGGATTCCAAGGGTCATGGGTATAACCCATAATCCATACCCATGGGTTTTATGATCCATGGTTCATGTGGCCCAACTCTTTATGTATCCATACATAAACTTGGTCCAACATGGATCATAAGCCCACCACATATAAATATAACTATTTTTCATAATTAGTCCCCATAGATTTAATTAGTCTCTTTTGATCACTAAATTAATTCCAAATTAATTCTTGATCGATACTAATTAAAACATATGATTTCATATTAATATATTATAACTTATAATATATTAATAAACCATAAATAACCTTCTCTCAAAAGTCCACCCTAACAAATTGTCCTGATGATATGCAACCCAAATGGACCATGCTACTCTCGGGTCAAGTACATACCAATAATAGTTATGGGCTTAGACATCTAATCCAACAGTCTCCCACTTGGATAAGTCTAAAACTATTATTGCAAGTACGACTTCATAACCCGAATAGCAATCGTAGCTCTTAAAGCCGCTGTCGAACTCTGAACAAATCAATGACGCGTCCATTAGATAAGGGATCATATATTCCTCCATTCTAAATATCATATGGACTGAGACATGGATTATAATCATTCTCTCTGTCCATTTGTTGTTTCCCGATTTCAGATTTATGACGACTGACTAATTGAACAAATCAAATCAGTCCTGGCCCGACCAAGCACTTCCATTTGTCATCATCAAATCATCGAGGGGCCCACAGATATCGCTTTTATCCCGAAGGTAAAAGGAATGGATAAACTTCGACTCATATGGCTTGTTCTACTACTTGTTGAATCATACACAAAGGCACATTTTATAGCACCGAGTTACCAAATACGTTTTCGTGCAATCAATGTACAACCAACTCATAGTAACAACTTATATCTCTAGGTTTGAAGAATATAAGATATTATCCTCTCATGATCACTCGTGATAAAATCCATGAAGTGATTCCAATGAGCACGGGTTGAATCCAATACTCATAACTTATGAGCACTCATGAGTGTTGTAGCCCTTTGTCCAACATCTTAGACCTCTACAAGCCAACCCATGACAGTCTTGATTCATATCTACTTCCAACATATGACCGACTGTGGATGGTTTGAATAACTTAGTCATTCCGGAAGAATAAACTAGTTTATTCTGGAAGTCAAAGCATGCAAAATGAAACACAAGAACAATTGAATCCAATATGGTATCAAAACCTCTGAACATAAATAAAACACCTTTTATTTATCACCATATGATTACACATTATTCATTGTATACTGTTTCAGCTATCAACTATATTCTTGAATTTAAAACAATAGTTGTCCCATGCTCCAAGCATGTACACTATGTTTTCTAAACACTAGTCATGTCATACACCAAGTATGCATACTATGTTTGTCTATGATCTTTACTTTGTCAACTAGATCAATTGAACATAACTTCAATGATTCTCTTTTCACACTCCCAAATCCTTACTGCAAATACAAGAATTCCAAATTCATGTCATTTACTGAAATCTGTTAGATTCTAAACTTATATGCATTGATCCTCTCGTAATGATTATGCACAAAGTCAGACAGACTTGACAACAACCATTACGGAGAATTCCAAAAGAGATCAGCTCCTTAGAAACATCCTTCTTGCATTAAGTTTCCTAATCTTAAACAGATTGAAAATTCTAACTTTGAAACATTTCCAGATTCCATTTTGACTATCACTTTTGAATAAGAGTTGCCTCCTTACAGATTATATCAATATAGTCCTTCCAGAATTATCACTATACTTCCAACTGTCCTTGAGTAACCAATCTTTGGTAAACCTTAGATTGTCCTCGATAATTGTTTAATCCTTTTAGTCATATCAAGTTCTAAACCTTTTCCCTTCTTAATGCCCCAGGCATTTGGAAAATTTTAGAAAGGATGAATATAGCACATGTAATCAATCCTATATCCAAAACATATGGGACACGATTCATGATGTCTCACATAAAGACTAAACCAGTCTTTTGCTATAACATTTCCATTTCTATTTGCCAAGTTCAGATTATGAAAAGGGATGCCGTAATCATAATCGAATTTAAGAACGCAAATAATGGACCCATATACAGAATTTCCTTATGTTGACCCATTCCAACATGAAATTCATATATATTTCCTTGACTAAATGATTAAAACCTCACGATCTAAGCTTATAGATTTGAGATGAAGTATAATTTCCTCATAATCGAATTTAAGAACGCAAATAATGGAACCATATACAGAATTTCCTTATGTTGACCCATTCCAACATGAAATTCATATATATTTCCTGGACTAAATGATTAAAACCTCACGATCTAAGCTTATAGATTTGAGATGAAGTATAATTTCCTCTCCTTTAATTATAGCAAAAGAACTTTTCCCAATTGAAACCTTTTGTTTTCTATAATTAACATTGCTAACTTGCAATACTTATCATAATTATCATGCTCCCACTAACATGATGATTATTAGCATAACACTTATGCTCCCACTAGCTTTGACATGTACCCAGAAATCAACTGAACTTCTAGAATTCAATACTTTATTGACTTTCTTACCAAAGTTCAGATTTCTGATACTAGATTGCCTTGATAAGAGTTTATCAATATCATACACCTCTCTTAGATAGCTCACATGTGTGTCTAAACAATTATGAAGAGGGATGCCTTAATCATAATGTTTAGACCTTTTGTCATTCCCACAATTGCTATCTACTCAAAATCTACTTAGTGAAAGAGTTTCCTTACCATCATTTTCATGAATCGAAGAGCAACCTTATGACACTTAGATTTAATGGTGTATGTGTTCTTATCCATGTGAATTGTCAAAACCATAGTCACAAGACAAGGATAATGACAAATCCAAACTCATATGGACTAAACTCAATCTTAACTTCTTGCCACCTGGCAGCTCAAGGGCCTATCATTGCATCCTAGTTATTGTGCAACACGTTGAGAACTCTAAGAACTCATATGCAAAGCCAACTTTAACTGGAATGGGCACAAAATATGTCAACGCGATAGGTTATAAACCTCAAGCCGTGTGCTAGTGAAGAACTTCAGGTTCTATTCTTGATTAGTTCTTGAGACTTTCAAGACCTTTAAGACTCCCACTATCCTCTTGACCTATAAGTCTCCCTTGTCAAACATCCAAGAGATAGTGTGGATTCTAAACAAGACAAACACTTCACACAATTGGCCTAAGTTGGTCTTTGTTTTATCCAAAACATCACAACTTACCAATTTTAAATGTACAAGAGTAGAAAACTTTTACTCTTACATTTGACAAGTGTTTTAAACCTTCTTTGAGACATGTCACTCAAGTTACAATCTTGGAGTATGACTCTAAGAATTGTTTTTGGAATGAAGTATGAATCATCTTCTTGATTTAACCACTTCAACAATTCATAGTTCCTCTTCTTAGCTATAAGAAAGCACTTAGAGGATGAATTGTCATAAGGTCTCTAAATCATTAAGATGATCATAAAAACTGATACGAAAGTACTCTCCCATCTTTTCAGATTTGAGAAACTTCTATCATTCTGCCTAATTTGATTCTTCTTATTCGCTATGCCTTACATTGGAACCTTTTTCCAATGTCTCAGAATTACACTTAAGCTTGTAAGTATAACCATATTTACTGAACTTAAGTAAATTATGATGAATAATCTTATTGATCTTTTGTGGTGGACTTGACCAATGCATAAGAATGTGTACTCGACCCCTTAGTCCTTTACTTGACTCACACATCCATGTGAACAAGTAATTAGTCTTAATTTTCCAATACTTGAAAGTTCTCATTCATCATGCTATACAACTTGCATGATTCCAAATTCCGGTCCAATTAAGACTTGAGTGATGAGAATCTTTTCTTATTCGGTAAATTTAGACATTACCACAAATGAAGGAATCAATTTCATATTTCCACTCTTGCTATTAATGGAATCATATAAGCAACAATTTTCCCTCAAATGCCATTGTAAGGATATTTTAAAATAAATAAAATCAGAAATTTTCTTTTATTTTAAAACTATGCGGAAAAACTTATCCTTACAATCCATATGAAAACTTGTTGTTATCTATTCCTAAGCAATATCTCATAACTCCTAAGAAGTAGCTCAAGAATCTGATCTTCAAACTACGCGATAGAAATACATCTATGCGATCAGATTCAGCGTATTATTTCTTTAAGTTTCTTCACTTTTCTTTGATTCTTAAAACATTACCATGTGACCCAGTCACATAATGTATCAGGAATCTCATAATAGAAACTTAACAGAGTTAGATAGTGGACTTTACCTGAAGTAGAGTCAAACTTGTTGACTTTAACCTCCTTAGGTAAATTTGGCAGCTTCGCAACCAATGCCCCTTCCTTTGGAAATATAAACATATGGACACTTTGATAATGGTACATGGGACTATCACAGACTTAGCTTTTCTCTTTACCATTTGGTCAACCGAGTTGACTATGGCCGATTCCTTTCCATTGGGAAGAGAATGCTTTTTTTGGATTTCCTGTGTCCCTATTGTCAATATCCATCAAGTTTTAAGGAAGTTGATCTTAACAAATAGATAAGATCATTAAGGGTCATGTCATAGTCTGTTTCATAGGTGTCCCAAAGGAACTCACTATGTGACTTAGAAAGTGATTGAACCACCAACTTTCTCAAGACTTTGACACTCAACTCTCCCGGCTTGTCAATATGTGACTACATCTCCAAGATGTGACCACACCTAGACCTTGCCTTGCCAATAGGGCTTGAGTGATCTTAAACTTTTCAAGAACTTGTGGGTTAGGGAGAATAATTGGAGGAGGTGAAAGAAGTATGATTTACAAGGGACATCATCTTCATTAGGAAAGCTTGTTTCAAGAGATTTGGGAAGATCATAAATGTCCAAACTAGACATCTTTTGGGAGATATTCAAGATAGTTGATTTAAAGTCCTTAATATGACACCCAATTTGAAATATTAAGGCTAGGACCCAACAAACTATTTTATAACTTAGAAGAGGGATGCCGTAATCCAAGCTATAAAATATTTGAAGGTAGGTGAATGACGATTCACCAATTTCCACCATGAAAAACGAAATAATAATTAGGTTTTAATTGGTTTTGAAACTCCTAGATCTTTGAGATTCATTGAACTGTTCAATGGCATGTTTCAATCTCAAGTGTGCCCTTCAGGTTTTGTGACTGGGATGCCGAGGATCACAAAACAAGGTGTGAAGTAACCATGCAAATTACTTGGCACCCTTAAGTGTTTACCCCTCAATCGATGTGCCGGTTAACCACACACGCTCCATCGATACTATGATAAACATCAAGTTACCCTTTGCCTACCTTGTTAAATACGAGTTAGTGTGTCGGTTAACCACACACGCTCCACTAACCGACTTAAACAAAGTGCAAAGTGTAATTTCATGGATTAGCACCTTATTCACATTTTCCTAAGTAACTAAGATTGGGTATTTATAAAAGGTTTAGTTACTTAGTATTTATCATTAATACTTTTAATGAAGGGAGAATTATAGTCCTTGTCCTACCCGTTCGGCTAACGACCCTCCACCAGTCAAGGAAGCGGTGGGTGAGAGTGGACACCCATTAAACTACCATTTTATAGGCTGTAACCTTATACCCCCTTATAGACCGGCTTCGTGAATGAGGCCTACTAATGGTAAGACTGACTTTACTCTTATACATATATATAAATATTATTAACTTATAATATTATAAAGTATAAGGGTTGAATTTTAACTTTTAAAATTCTAAGGTCTAGTTTGGAATTAAAGTATACATGGGGGGTAACTTTACAAATTCCAAAACTTGAGGACAAGTTTTGAAACCTTTCAAAACTCTTGGATTTTTCATAACTTATGAGTTTAATTAAGGTTTAATGAAAAAAAAATCAAGTTCCATAACTTGAGGACAAGTTATGGAAGACATTAAATCATTTAATGGTGACATTAAAAATAGAGACTCTTCTATTTTCATAACCTATGAGTCTTAATGACACTTTAAAAAGAAAAACTCTTCACTTTCCATAAATTGAGGACAAGTTATGGAGTTCATAAAAACCATTAAGATCAAATATTCCAATTAACACAATAATCAAATAATTTTCCTATGATCTAGATTAAACTCATAAGTAAAACTAATTCATATCAACAATTTTCAAGAAATTAGATAATCATATAAACTAATACAAATCTTGAAACTTTGATAAGTATCCTTTGAAGAATCTTGGACTTCATAACCTAAAGAGTTAATAAATGAGACATTTCACATCCATAACTTATGGAAGTTTCAAAACTCTTAAGATCATAACTTAAAAAAAACTTTTGAGTTCCAAAATTTTATGACAAAATTTGTAACTCCTTAAAACCACTTAGATCAAACTTTTAAAACAAATAAAATAATCATATCATTCTATCTTTTAATAAATTGATCTAATTCAACTCTTGTAGTAAAGTGACTCAAATTTTACAAATTATTAGTTTTTCATAAAATCAAGTAATTATCATAAAATTTGACAAACTTCATGTTTTCTTTTCTTTTTTTCATCAACTTGACAAAAAAATACATTTGCATCAAATATAGTAGAAAACAACCCATGGCTCTGATACCACTGTTGGGTTTTGGTATAATACAACATCCTATGGTGCACATACAACCATAAATACTTTGGATCTATGTTTTCACTAATTATACATGCAAATGGTTTCCAAGGCATTAAACCTATAACTAGCATGCATTTGACATAAACCATATAATATACTAGTTAGGGAAACATACCTTTTATGTGGCTTGAAGTCTTGATGTATTTGGCCTTAAGAGCTTAGCACCAATAGTATGAAATGACTCAAATGGAATCACAACACACCTAGGACAAAGGTGGCTCTTGAGAGAGAATTCCATGCACCAAAACACCTCCATATTTCTCTAAGAAAAGAAGTGGTGATTTTGGCTATGGAGTAACCTATTTATATGTAGGATTCCAAGGGTCATGGGTATAACCCATAATCCATACCCATGGGTTTTATGATCCATGGTTCATGTGGCCTAACTCTTTATGTATCCATACATAAACTTGGTCCAACATGGATCGTAAGCCCACCACATATAAATATAACTAATTTTCATAATTAGTCCCCATAGATTTAATTAGTCTCTTTTGATCACTAAATTAATTCCAAATTAATTCTTGATCGATACTAATTAAAACATATGATTTCATATTAATATATGATAACTTATAATATATTAATAAACCATAAATAACCTTCTCTCAAAAGTCCATCCTAACAAATTGTCCTGATGATATGCAACCCAAATGGACCATGCTACTCACGGGTCAAGTACATAACAATAATAGTTATGGGCTTAGACATATAATCCAACATAACCATCCCCATTTTTCTTTAAAAAAATCTTTTTAGAATTTTCCTTCCTTTTACAAAATCTTTTTAAAAGTCGTTTTCTTTTTAAGACAAATTATCAATTCCTCAGTGTGAGTTCAGTTACACCCGAGAGGGTGCCTAAATCCCTCAAACCAAGGCTTTGATACCAACTTGTGACTTCCCAAAAATTTAAGATAAAATTTTCATTTTTTTAATATACACAAACACAAATTCTTATTTAATCAAACTTTTAGAAGTATAACAGAATAAAACAGTTATGAGGGTACAATCCCAAAATCACTAAGTTGTGGAAAACACGGGTGTATGTGTTGCGATCAATCCAGGCCCTTCCCATTTGAACTGAAAGTACATGAAATCATAAACAAATTGTAAGCATAAAGCTTATTAATTTCCCGAAAATACCATATACCATACATTTCATACAAGCAATAAAGAGTGTTATGTGCCAGCTATAGTCTTGTCATTATGTCACCAACCATATCATGGTCTTACCATTATGCCATGACCCGTATCATGGTCTTTCCTTGCTGAGACGGGGGCCAATGCCCTTGGTCTTATAGACAAGTTCCATGAGCCACCTCCTATTCTTCCATGCAAGCATCACAAAGACAACTAGCATGCAATTCTACAATTGACTATCTACTAAATTGCAAGCGTCCGAACCCTAGTCTTGCATACAGATTTTCCAGGAGCCACCTCTGGTTCTTTCATACAAATGCCAAGGGCTACGCTTGTTCTTCCAATAATATATAAGCCAATGGACCAACATTGGTGCCTTTGACCCATCGATACAGTGAGGAGACTCACCTCAGACGGCTAAAAATCACGGATAAATCTCTGACTATAGATCCGTCAAAATCCTCGTGCTATCAATCACAAAATAACATCCAATTAATAATTTGATCCTGACTCACCCTAAAAGTCAAAATTAGGGTAAAAGACCTTTATACCTGTTCCCGAATTTAGTCCAAGGCCAATCTAATTGTCCAAAAGGCCAAAAATCCAAAATAGTAACCTCAAGCCCAGTTATGGTCCAATTTTCTAAATTGGGCTCAAATCTCTTTCATGGGCCTTTAACCAAAGTCCAATAAAATATCTATAGATAAATAATTGAATCCTGATAGCCCAATAAGGCCCAAGAAAACTATGGTCCAAAACCAAGAAGCCCATAACAGTGACACCCACTACTGAGTAAACAGCGCGTACTTTGCCTGTATGCTAAGCGTACTTGCTTAAGGGCTTGTACGCTGTGTGTACCAACTTGTACGCCCAACGAACTTAACTAGATTGGCCAACTTCCTCATTTAGCTCTTAAATGGTTAATATTTCACTCCAAACTTAGATATGACTTCCTTTAGATGGTTTATCACGTAAAGTTGCCAACTTTAGGTGCATACATGTCTTAATGAGGATCTTAGAGCTCAGAAGAGCATAATAAATGACTTACTATATGTATGAGACCACCAATAACATAAATCTTGTACCTTGAAGCTTAAGGAACTCTCCAAACATCCAGATCTACAAGATTTAGCTTCTAAAACGGCCTTAAAACCCATCAAGACCAACCATAAAGGGACAAAGAAGCATAAAACAATAACATGAAGAGATCTAAGAAAAAGTGTAGACAATGGATCAACCTTATACCTCAAAATGGATCAAAATATGGAGCTAAATCTTGATCTTTAAGCTTCCCCCTAATGAATGAGTCTTCCAATTTCTTCTTCTATCACTTTCAAGGAGTGCAAACCACGAATATCAAGACGAAGGCTCAAGAACACTCAAAGATGTTGTTAGGGTTCCAGATTACGATTTTAGGACAATGGGGGCTGGTTAAACAAGGAAAAAAGAGGCTATCTTATGGTTTATAAAGGGTACAAGCCCTAAAAATAAGATTTCTACACTTCTCACGTACGCTAAGCATACTCCACGTATGCCTAGAATACGTGGATGATCGTCGTTACCATCCTTCATGACTACACCCAACGTACTCCAACTTTCCCAAAGTTGACATTTTCTGCCCCCCATGGACCAAATCTACAAACAATACACCCCAAAGGGCATAAACCGAAATATGCAATAAATCGAGGGTTACAATATATGACTAGTTATATGTTAGAATAACTTTATAGAAATGATAGGATTTTTATAAAGTTGGTATAGAAATATACATATCATCTAGTCATGAATAAAGAAATAAACACATCACCACTTTCCCTTTTAACCATGGTGGCTGTAAATCAAGAAGCATGGGCTTTGGTTGCTTTTTCTTTGTTTAATATATGTCCCATGACATGATTTAGCTTTAGCTTTATGGTCTTGTTTTTGGTCTACCCTTGATGACACATAAAAGAAAGACTTTCTAGTGGGTTGGGTGGGGCTATTGAAGTTTTTCTTTTTCTATCTTTGGGAGTGTAAAATCGAGAGCAAGAGTGCTTTACATGGCTGTCAAAATTTCGAAGTTCAAGCCTCTACTTTTTCTCCATTTTCTTGAAAATTTGTGCTAGATTTATATCCTTTTTATTAATTCATTTTTTAACACATATTTGGTGTATATATCAAAGGCTTATCAACAACAAATAACAAGTGTGTGCTAGCATGATTTGATGGTTCTACACTTCCTTGGTGGATACTTCTAGAGAGCACTTAGTTTAGAGCTTAATGCCATACTTCATCAACTCCCAACCTCCCATGAGTATCAGTGTATTCAAAGGTTGTTATGCTTACCCTTTTATGGTTATTTTAATCTTTACAACTCTTGCAAAATGATCCTTGGTGGGAATAAAACTAGTTTTACTTTTGTTCAAATCTTAAGTCTTCCGTTGCATTCTTTATGTTTCTGAAACAAATTTTGAATAGAATCTCCACACACACACACACACACACACACACATATATATATATGGTTAGGTTTTAATACGGAGAACAATTATTGTATGGATGTGTGGACTAATGTGGGCCACTTGTTTAGCCTAATTAAGGTATGTGATTTAATAAGGATTTATAATTTAGAAAAAAAGAGAAAACACTAATTTCATAATGTGTATAGGACTATAAGGGAAAACTTGTATATTTGTATATGAGATAAAAAAAATGGTAGGAATGTATTATTTGGAAACATATTTTGGTCACCCATTCTTCGCAAACACTACCTCCTGTCATCATCTATCTACACATATTCAAGTTGAAGTTTATATTCACGAATCTTTGTTAACAGCGACTCATACAAATTGTTTATTATGGTCCATCGACTTCATTCTCTATAAACTCAAGAAATATTTATAAAATGCTAGTTATGTGCAAAGACAGTATCGATAACATTCTGTAAGAATATGTAGTCGGAGGATCAAGTTCAAGATTGAGGATTGACATTAAGAATGTGTTATTCTGACATAATTTATGTATTAGTATGTAGTTTTTTTGTGAATGTTAACTACACACATGTCTAAGTAACTGTTAAGCAACATAATATGTTTGTAAATCATTCTATACGAATAAATAAAAAACATTACATGTGTGTTATTCTATCAAAATATGAAAAAATAAGTTCACAAAACTTTAATAATAGGTTTTCAAGGGTTTTTGAAGAGTCTAACTAGTGGTGTGGTCTAGGCTTTCTATGCAATAGGTTCTTTTGAGTCAATTTACAGCTTTTGGTAGTCTATATGTAGAGTACGGCCCGACAATGAGTTTACGGCCGTAAGGCTGTTTACGGCCGTACACCCAAGGTCGACCCAAGTCCAGTATATATAGAGGTGTGCTTGGTCTTTTGTCTATTGTTGATGCCTCAGAGTTCATGGCTGCTATAACCACAAGTTGTACCAGATGTTATTCCTAAAAGAAAAGCATGTGTAAGCTTGTTAATTCTCAATTCTACTTATTCTTTAGTGCTAATTGATTGTGTTTGCTATTTGATCACTGGTAAGATCGGTTTCAGGACCCTACAGATTTTTAAATTGAGAAAAAAATTGTGCTCGTAAAGTATGATAAGAATGTAACTTACCTACATAACGCCCGCAAATCCGGGCTAGTCAAATTAGAGGCAATAGGAGTCGAAAATGACTTTTCGACAAAAGGTTATTTATAATAAATAATCTTAACCAAGTTGTAGAATATGTCACAAGGTTTCCGTACATATAAAGAACGCCGAAATCCGAGTTATAACGAAGAAGTTATGACCCGTCGAAGTTTCGCGACGGAACCAACACGGCACCGGGAAGCGTAAATAGTGAATTTACGATAGAGCGAGATTTAGCCTTAGCAATCTAAACGAAATTCGTAGAATATGTCAAAATAAGAACATCGATAAAAAGAACGCCCAAATCTGACTTTGTATGAAGAAGTTATGATTTTTCGAAGTTTCGGATTAGCAGTGTACAACCCGAAATTCAAATATTAGATCGAATAATTTTTAGCCAACACGACCTGAACGAGATTCGAAGATCTCGTTAAGAGTAGCGTAACGAGAAAAATATGGGCGAAAACGGATGTCGGATGAAGAAGTTATGAGGATTTAACGGACCAATCTTGTCTCGGCCTGTTAATAATATAAAATTTAAAATCGAGTCAAAATTAGCCGATGGAGTCTAAACGAAAGCTGTAGAGTACGTTCCCACCTTCGCGTGGATATAAAGAACATTAAAAACGGAGATCGTATGCGAAAGATACGAATTTTTAAAGTTTGTAGTGAAAGTTGCGAAGTCTGTTGCTAAATCGATGACGTGGCATGATCTGGACCGTTGCTTGTTGACCACGCCTCGCATCCGATGTTTGTCACGAAGTATCGCTTACGCCCAGCGTCCGAAGCTGAGTACGCACCGCGTACAGCTGCCACCCTCGGTCCACAAGAAGCCGCGTAGCTCCAGCCGATGTCCGACGCGTGTGTCGTACGAAGCCATCTGGTAGCTCAATGCGAACTACGCCCAGCGTACCTCGGAACTACGCCCAGCGTAACCGAGGCTGCTGAGGCTATAAATAGAAGCGAGGGTTGCCAAGCAAAACACACCATTTTTCATTCTCTCTCTAAAATCTTTCTCTCTCTAGGGTTTCTAAACCCCCCCTAAGCCCTTGATAAAACCCCTAGCCCCCGAGGGAAGCCCCGAGGCTTCCGGAGTCCCGAGAAAAAGAGCCTTTCGGTTTCGAAACGCTGCTCCAATTAAGTCCCATTTTTCGATAAAATTCACTGTAAGTGTGCTACGCTTACGCAATTTTTAATATAGCTTTCAAATAATTATAGGAATGTTATTAGGTCCTTAAAATAAGTATTTGGACTATTATTATGAGTTATATCGAGTATTATTAACTCTTAATAATACTCGGACTAATAAGTTTGTCGCGGTTATTGTTAAACTAAACCCTAGTGGTATCGATACTAGGTTTTATCGAAGGAATATCATTTTAAGAGTATCGTAGCGCTGTCCGAGTGCTGAGTCACCACCTAATCAAGTGAGTGCATAGTCCTTTTCATCTTACACATACATATGAAGTATTTTAATATAAATTATGTGCTATGTGTGCATATTGTTTGAATACTTGTTGTCTACGCTGGATGAATGATTTATACATGTTTTAAATGATTTAAACTGTATAGTTATTTTATATCTACAAATATGATGGGATAAAACATGGGTAGATGAAATAATTGGTAGGTGATGAAATAAAATAATGAGAGATAGGTGATGATAGATAGGTGATTATGAATCGGTGATGTAGGATACTACAACCTTGTCCGACAATTTGGAGATGTAGTCATCTACTAGACTATAGATGGAAACCACGGACTATCATAGACAACCCCGTGGAAACACCAGTGGGCTAGTAACCTGTAGGTGATGAATTACGAGTTCAGGCGATGTTGTAACTATGTATTCATGCGATGATAGTCTAACCCTTATTATGAATTACGAGTCCAGGCGATGTTGTGGCTACGTATTCATGTGATGATAGACTAACCCTTATCATGATTTACAAGTCCAGGCGATGTTGTGGCTGCGTAATCATGCGATGATACCCTAACTCTTGCTAGACACATATTGAGGGAGTAATCCCCGGATTAGTATTGTCTATGCAATGTAGGCGATGATCCTTAGGTAAAGTTCGTAGGAACAATCATATATGGAAATACGATGTAAGGAGATGAGAAGTAAATATGATATAGGAGATGACCCTTGAGATAATATCTTTAGGGAAGACTAAAAGAAGATAATGGGGATGGGTAATTGGGTTGATTGTTTGATTATTTAAACATAATAACTATATTATTGTGGGTTGAAAACCCTATGCACTCACCAGGTTTCCCAACCTGAACCACACAGTTTATTTACATCACAGGTGGCGATATGAAGTGACATTACACTGAGAGATTTAAAGAGATGTAGATCACTAGTGTAAATAATTGTAAGTTCTGTTTATGCTTATGTTTCTGTATTAGCGATGACATCCCAAACGTTTTAAGATGAATAAAAATATGTTTCTTCGAAAATGTTTTAATAACGTATTTATCATGTTTTTCTGGGAACAAATTCCGCAACCTTTTTAAAAAATGAAGTACTCTGATTTTTTATAAATCATAAACAAAATCGGTCTTTTCTGGCCGTGATTTTGGGGATGTCACAACCTATGTATTCGAAAAAAATGATATTATAATGATGTTAATTTTTAGTTTACAAAACATATATTCACACATATTAAGGGTTTTGTAATTGATCTTTTTTTGACTTCTCAAAATATGTTAGTAAATAAGAATTCACATTAATTGTACAAATTCTGACAGAATATATGTATTAGATTGGTTTTTTTAGGTTAATAAGAAACATGTAAAACAAATTCTAAATCAATAATAAGCTACATAATATGATAACTAATCATTTTATACGAATATATATCAAAGATTACATATTTTACATAATATGATGATTAATCATTATAATGCCCTTTGAAGAATACGTTTGTAGAAAACTAACAGATTACTTTAATCACAAATATTGAGTCATATTCTATTAGAATTTCAATATATAATGTCTGATAACAATTACTATAGAATGATTTATAATCATATTATAGAATGATTTAAAAACATATTGTTTAGATAATTCTTTATTAGGGTTTTGTCATAGAGACCCATCTAACTTTTACATTAGGTTTTAAAAGACCAATATTGTTGTTGTTGGTCTTTATGGACCCTCTAACTTGAAAATTACTTGTCTCTCATACCCTCTACCCTAAAGTTTACCCACAATTGTTGGTTATCCATTAAGTTACTACATATGTGGACAATGTTGTCCACGTAGATACACAATTGGTAGGTGATGGATTAGCTTCATTAATAAGCTATTTAAAGTGCCAAAAATGAAGACAAGATATTCAATATCATTTCCAGTTTATAACATATAGTTTTCAAGTTACGAACCCTTAATAATATATTAGCTTCTCCTTCGATGGCATACTCATCTAGATCATCATCTGATAACCACACTGTTCTCACTACTAATTGATTGTGTTTGCTATTTGTCCACTAGTAAGATCCGTTTCAGGACCTTACAATTTGTATCAGAGCATGACCTGCCTCAAAAGCATTCTACAATCAATTTTTGACCATGTTTTATTTATTTTATGTGAAAGGGTTTCAAGCTTCATTCAAAACTATGTTTTTCTCAAGTTTCTGGGAGATTACAGCCATAGTTTACGGCCATAAACATAGATTACGGCCGCAAACCCCCATCAGTTCTTGAACCATTAACTTGGTTCTTGGGTCGTGAATAAGGATTTTTCATCAACCAAAAACACTAAGTCAAACTCACCACCACGAGCTGGATTCTGTTATGGGCACAACCACTCGCATTCTACGACTGCTGTTAGCTGAAGGATTTCCAGAATGGAAGTACATGATTGAGAAGTACATCAAAATGAAGGACTTCAAAATCTGGAGAACTATAATAAAAAAACCATGTCAGAATAACCACCACTATTGCGGGACAAGTCATTGATAAAGAAATTGAAAATTACACTGATGAGGACTTTGAGAATGTGGAGGAGCAGGAAAGGGCTTTGGCCACTCTGATTATCTCCCTGTCCCCTGATATTTCTCAAGGATTTAGGGAGTACAATTCTGCTAAGGCTTTGTGGAAAGCCCTGATCGAGGTTTATGAAGGGAACGAAGACATGAAGGAGAGTCGCCAAGATATGCTGCATCAACGGTTTAATATGTTCAACTACATTTCTGGAGAAACTCTTAAGCAACAGCTGCAACAGTATACCTCCTTTACCACTGAAATGACTGTGGTTGGGATTGTTTATACCAAGTATGAAATAAGTAAGAAGCTATTGAATGCTCTCCCAAAATCATGGGACATGAATATAGCTGTGATCAAGAAAACTAAGGAACTCAAGTAGCTCTCTCTTTTTGAAATGATGGCGGTCATTAAGGCTTGTGATATTGATGACAAATAGCAGGAGATAAATCATGTAAATTCATACTCAACTGCAAACCTCGGAATCTCCTCTAACAATGCTCTTTCATCTTTCACTTCTCCTTCTGCAGGTCAACTCTTTTCTGCTCAGCAAGGTCAAGCTCAGTTCTTTTCCACTCCATCAACTACTTCACTTCCTACTCAGTCCTTCATTGCTACTAAAGCTTCTTCTTCATCTAATGTGGCTTCCTCATCAAACGGAAGGGTGGATGATGAAAATCTTGCACTTGCTACTGTGCTTGTTAATTGCTACAATGCTCTCATGGCTAGAGATCTTCCACCCCAATTATCTTTTGACGATCTTGATCAAATTCACCCTAAAGACGTAGAAGAAATGGACATCACATGGCAAATTGTCATGGCAGTTTTTAGGGAAAAATAGTTTGCAAAGAAGCCCGGAAAGAACAACTGGGGGATGAGTGCTGACAAGCAGGTAGGGTTCAGCAATGGAAATCTACGTTGTTTCAACTGCCACGAGCCAGGTCATTTTGCTCGTGAGTGCCCGAGGCCAGACAAAAGATTGAACAATGATCGGATGATAGTTGCAGTAGGAAACAATTGGAGCAGTGCACAAGTCAACAATGAGAAGGTGATGGTTGCACAATCTTTCGACTGGGAGGACCAGATGCAGGACCTGAACATATCAGGACCTAAAAATGCTAATTTGGCTCAGGTGTGTGATGATGCTCCCGCTGAGGTTGTTGCAGCAGAAGATCAAATGATGGAACTGCAGTTTGCAATGATGGTATCCTCTTCTTCTGAACCAAAAAAACCGAGGTAATTCCACCCTCATCCTCTCAAACTTGTAGTGAATATGTTAAATCTCTCCTTGAGAAAATTGAAACACTATGTAGTGAGGTAGAGGACCTTAGGTATGAAGGTTACCAACTTAGAAAAGGACAAAAACCTCTTAAGGCCCAGTTAGAATTTAAAATAAAGGACTTTAGAAGACTTCAGGAGGACTATAGTAATAAATGTGAGAATTATGATTACATAAAGAGACAGAACGCTGAATTATTGACTGAAATTGAAACATTAAAGGGCATGTTTGAAAGTGCTGATTTTGATTTTCGAAAATTTCATGTGTCAAGTGAGGTAGTTGTAAATATGATAGACCACTGTATGCATATTAAACGTAATCAGTCAAAGGGTCTAGAGTATAATAAAGTGCCTCCTCCTTTTAATCATACATATCAGTTTCAACCATTATCCAAAGAGGAGATTGCCAATGAACCATCCATGGTTTACAGCAAGCCATCGGGTTTTGTTTCAGGAGGATTTATTAATGTTGAAAGTACTAACATTTCTACTTCTCCTACAGATGAATCCTTGAATCAGTCAAAGCACGAAGTTGAAGGATCTGTTTCTAAAAATAAAACTGAGTCTGAACCTGAAGTTTTAGTTTTAAATAAGGACTTTAATTTTTCTAATGTTGCTAGTAACAATGGTTTTTATGATGTTTCTGCACCTTCTAATACTGTTTTGAATCGTTTTAAAGTGTTTGATGATGTGGTTGACAATTATAATGTTTGTGATGATAATAATGTAAAACCACCAGTTTCACAGGTCTCTCCATATGATGCACCCTCACTTGACTCACAATCTACTTTTTGTTCCTGTTCATGTTTATGTGAGAAAAGCAAGGGTGTTGGTATGGAAAACAAATCTAAGAAATGTAGTACAAGTTTTAGCAAAAACAAACATATTTGTTTAAATTGTGGCATTGGTGGTCATATAGCTAGGAATTGTCCCAATCGAATGTTTCATTTTGATTCACCAAGAGGAGAGAACAAATCCAGAGGAAGGTCTTTAATTAGAAAGTCCTCTAGAACTCGTTCTCGGAATGATGACTGGAAGGATGATCGTAGTAGAAAACGGGTAGCTTTTCAAAAGCATAAAAGGGTATTTCATAACAGAGTCTCAAACAGTTTGCCAAAACCAACCATGGCTAAGCCAAGGTCAGTTTCGTCAAGAAGAAGCAATGGGTCTTCAACCAATTCTGGTAGAAAATCAAAGTTCTCAAAAGAAACTGATAAAAATTCTATTTCAAAATCACCAGGGACTGTTAGAAAACCTAATTATCAATTGTTGCCCAAAGTAGCCTCGAATTCATCATCTATGTCCTCTGAGAAAGTATTAAATAATGATAAATTTGAAAAGGCATCGGGACATCCCATGAAAGTAATGACCTACGTTCCCAAATCTAAATGAACCCGCACATTTTGCAGGGACTGTTGCAGGGGAATATTGTCAGACCTTGGTTTGTCGACAGCGGCTGCTCCTGACATATGACAGGAGATATAGCCCAACTGAACAACATTCAATATTTTAATGGGGGTATATTTCCTTTGCGGGTGGAGATGGAGGCAAGATCACTCAAAGAGGAACCATTACAAATGGGGTGTTAAGTTTCAAAAATGTCAACTTTGCTCCCCAATTGAAGCATAGTTTGTTGAGTGTATCCCAGATATACGATAAAGGCTATTCTACACATTTCACTGATAAGGAATGCATGATTCTCAAGCCAGACTTTGTCATCCCAGAAGAGTGGATTCTTGTAAAATCTAAAAGGGATGGGAATGCTTACATCATCGATATGAATAGAAATCTTCTAGAATAAGTTACGTGTCTCTTTTCAAAGATCTCAGAACAAACTGCAATGTTGTGGCACCGAAGACTCGGTACTGCTAATGCCAAGAACTTGAATCGTCTTGCAAAGAATGAAATCGTCCATGGTCTGCCTGTCAATAACTTCATAACTTTTGAAAAGTGTGTGTCATGTGCCCAAGGTAAGAATTATAAAAAACCACACCTGCCAACTCAATCAATCATGTGCTTCAATTGCTACATATGGATTTGTTTGGACCTATTAACGTTCTCAGTATAAATAGAAATTCATATTGTCTGGTTGTGATTGATGATTTCTCTCATTTTGTGTAGCTTTTCTTTCTATCCAACAAAGATGGAGTTGCTGATATAATTAAGAAATTCATTGTGTTAATTGAGAACCAAACTACCAATAGGGTGAAGGCGCTTCATACCGACAACGGAACAGAGTTCAAGAATTCTATTCTCAATCATTTTTGCGCAGAAAAGGGAATTATGCGTCAATACAACTCCACTCACACCCCTCAACAAAATGGTGTTGCTGAGAGGAGAAACATAACTTTAAAAGACGCTGCAAGGACGATGTTGTGTGATTCAAAACTACCAGTTTTCTTTTGGGCCGAGGCAGTAAACACTGCCTGCTACGTTCAGAATCGTGTGTTGATCAACAAAGCTCAGATGAAGACCTCGTATGAGATTCTATATGGTCACAAGCCTTCAGTCAGTCATTTTCATGTATTTGGCAGCCCTTGCACCCTTCTCCACCTAGAAACCAACCCGAAGTTTAATGCCAAAGCCGATGATTGTTAGCTTGTAGGGTATGCTACTCGCACCGCCTATAGGGTCTACAATAAGAAGACAAAGCAAATTGTGGAATCTTATGACGTGCGTTGGTTGAAAGAAAATGAGACTGATGCTAGAGTGGGTCTGGATTGGTTGTTTGATTACACATCGTTGTTCAATTCCATAAGTGTGTCTTCGGGTAGATCATCTGGATCTGTCTCTGGTTCGAAGAATATTTTTGAAGATGAAGAAGAAGCAGTCGTATACAAACCTCCAACGGTTTCCTCTTCACCATCTGAGGGGGAGTCCTCTGCTACACCTGAGGGGGAGTCATCTGTGCAACATGAGAGTCCAAAATCTCCAACACAAAATGATACTCCTGATACTAAAACTACGCCAGTCACTCCTATCGAAAGAGAGTTCATGCCTAAAGATGCTTTTGTTGTCTCTTCAACATTTATGGAACTACCCTTTCCTGAAAACATTTCAAATGTGTTTGTAGCAGAGCCATCTGGAGCGGCTCAATCAGCAAATGAAGGAGGTGTTAACATTCACACTCTTCCTGTCTATCTAAATGATGTCAGCCAAGAGATACCTTCAAGGATTCAACGTGATCATTTGATCGAAAACATCATTGGTCATCTGGGAGACGACGTTAAAACCAAAAGTCAGAGTGGAGATGTCAATACATGTCTTTACTCTTACTTTATCTCTCAAATAGAGCCCAAGAATGTTGAAATGGCTTTGAATGAGCCCAGCTGGGTAGATGCAATGCATGAAGAATTACATCAATTTGAGAAACTCAGGGTTTGGAAGTTAGTTGAGTTGCCAAAGGGCAAAAAGTCTCTAGACACACGATCGGTCTATCGAAACAAGCAGGATGATTCAAGGGTTATAGTGCGATATAAGGCTACATTGGTGGTTCGCGGGTTTCGATAAGTTGAGGGTCGTGATTACACTGATGTTTTTGCTCCAGTGGCTCGCTTGGATGCTATTCGTATCTTCCTTGCCTATGCCTCTTACATGAACTTCATAATTTACCAAATGGACGTCAAGACTGCCTTCTTGTATGGAAAGGGGAAGGAAGAAATCTACGATGATCAAACCCCGGGTTCGTTGAGTCAAAGTTTCCTAATCATGTCTACAAGTTGGATACGGCATTGTATGGGTTACATCAAGCTCCTAGAGCGTGGTATGCGAATCTGACAAAGCATTTGCTCGAGCATGGTTACTCTCGTGGCACTATTGATCAAACTTGGTTTATTAAGCATGTTGGTAATGATCAGATTCTGGTTCAAATCTATGTTGACAACATTATCTTTGGGTCAACCAGTCAGCAGCTTTGCAAGGAATTTGAAGGTGTTATGAAAAAGAGGTTCGAAATGAGTTCACTGGGGGAGACGACCATGTTTTTGGGGCTTCAGGTCAAACAAAATTCAACCAGAATCCTGCTACATCAAGCCAAGTATATGAAGGATATTCTTGAGAAGTTCGGGTTTTACGACACTAAATCTGCATCAATGCCAATGGCTGAAAGACCTCTTCTGACTCCAGATCTTAATGGCGAATCCGTAAATCAGACACACTACAGATCAACGATCGGATTGCTAATGTATCTTACTGCAAGCCGACCTGACATCATGTTTGCATTTTGTCAATGCGAACGTTATTAGGCAAATCCTAAACTTTCACATCTTATTGTTGTCAAAAGAATTTTTCGGGATATCAAAGGTAGCCCAAAATTGGGTCTTTGGTATCCAAAGAATTCTGAATTTGATTATATGCTTTTGCTGACAGTAATTATGGAGGATGTGAGCTTGACAGGAAATCAACTTCATGAGGGTGTCAATATCTAGGTGACAGACTAGTGTTGTGGAAGTGTAAGAAGCAACACAATGTCTGAACCTCAACAGCGGAGGTGGATTATTTTCTGCATGTTGTTCTCAAGTTATCTGGATCCAATATCAGCTGTTGGATTATGGTTTGAATTACTTAGAAACCCCCATTTACTGTGATAATGAGGCCACAATTCAAATTGCCAAAAATCCAGTCCAACACTCTAAAACCAAGCACATTGATATTAAAATTCATTTCATAAGAGACTGTTATAAACGTTCACTAATCTGGCTGGAACAGGTTCCCACTGCTAATAATGTGGCAGATCTGTTCACTAATCCTTTAAGCTCGTTTCGATGTGCTTGTGGGATTTCTGAAAATGATTCATTTTGAGGATTAAGTTTTTTTTATTTTGTTTCTTTTCTTAATTCTTCAAAAAATTTAAAGTTTTTTGTTTCTGTAGGTAGGATAATTTAAATTTGCGAATTTTCTTTTATTTTTATTTTTATTCTCACCCATGCACAAATTTAGGGGTAGAAATAATCAAAAATCCAAAAACAATAAAAATCCAAAAATCCAAAAACAATAAAAATCCAGAAAATTAAAAATATTGCTGATAGTTCTGTTTGCAGGTGTTGTGATGAGAAATGAAAGTAGCAATTGATAACGGGCAATCTGAATCTGAGTATCGTACCTAAGTTGAATTGTCAACGCTCTGTGGTCGATTTGCTGATAGGCAAGAAAGATTTTAAATGGACTTGACTAGAAATATTTGAACTTATGGAATTCAAGGACTTTACTAATATTGACCTAGTTAGATCCGGTTAGCCAGACAATACGATGCTCTGATAGGTTGAGTAGGGAGATATACACGGGAATCTACTGGTCACACTAAAGAACCCGTATCTAGAGCTGTGGATTCACTTTTTCTCGATGTGCGGATTCTATCCTTAATTCTGGTTTTGATAGGATGACTGGGAAATTCCGATAAATTAGGTCTGTAGAAAGTTATTTTCTTTCTTTCTGTCTGTTAGTCATATATCGCCTCCTCTGCGTGATTGAAATACATCCGACTTGGAATGTAACATATACAACTTTATATCTCTGCATCTTCTATATATGCAATTCTTTCTATCTGTTAGCCATATACTGTCTCCTTTGCGTGACTCAAAATCCGACCTGGTACACAGTATATGCACCATTCTCTTCTCAATCCCTCTAAAAACTTCAGTTAGTCATATGTTTCATCCTTTACGTGATTGGAAGAGATCTGACATGGATGTACAGCATATGCACTCTAAATCTATCTTCTCTCTTAATAATTGTCTGCTCAACCGATGTAAGGAGTATTCTGGAAGTCCTTAATGGCTGGAGCATATCAGGAAGCGGGAAACATGTTCTAGTATAATTAAAAATTGAACACATACAGATTGTCTATAGATCTCGCTGATCAATTTAGGCGGATAACAATATCCTTAGTTGTTGTCAGCTAAATGGTCCCTAAGAAATATATTTAAGAATAAGGGCTAAAAATGTCATGCTATTGGTAAATTGTCCAAAATTATATCACAAATGTTTCATGTTTAAGTGGACCACAATACTGGTGATCAATCACACGAAGACGTGAAAATAACGGTACCGACAAGTGGAATAGGGCTGTCCAACAACTCTGATCCCAGCGTTACAAATTTATTCTCAGTATTTAATTTTTTTAGTTGTATATTTTATTTGGTGTAATTTTAATTTATTTTTAATTTTAAATTTATTTTTAATTTTATTTTATTTAATTAACTGATAAAATTTAATAATTATTTTTTATTTTTATTTTACAAATTAATTTAATTTAATTTAATTTTGTTTTAATTTTAATCCTCAAAAGGTTTTGCTTTTGAAAATTTTGAAAATATTGGACTGTATTGGACTGTGCCTTACACTATGTGGCCATCAGGTAAAGGGAATCAAGGTATAAAAGGGGTTTATCGCCGAAATCATTCTCACTTCTCTGATTCCAGCCGCAAACCCTCCCACCCTCTCTCTCTCCTCGAAAAAAATTTCTCGATTTTTGCAATGCTCCGATAGCTTTGAAGGTACCATGATTCCGACCGTGAATATACATTTCTTTCAGAGATTCACAATGTTTTGAGCCTAAAATCATCGAAAAATGATGTTTCAGACTTTACGGCCCAAGCTTAGGACCGTAAACTCAGTTTGCGGCCATAGGATTGCGATCACGAGTTTACGGCCGTAAACTCTCGTTAACCGTAAACTTCCCAGTAATCATGAAATCTAATTTTTATTTAATTAATAATTCACTTTTGGGCTCAATCTTAAATTATTTAAAACATTATTTGATTAAGTTTCTTTCTTGTCTTACTTGGTGTGTTTTAGTGCAGATAAAATGGCAACTTTGAAATTTGCAGATATGCACAACCTGGCTATGGTTCTCGTTGATCCTCCGTTGACCCATGGGGACTTCAAATCGATGATTCACGGATTACGAGAATGATGTCTGGCCTCTGCCATCACTATGAACACGGTTGTCTACCAGAAATCATTCGGGAATTCTGGCAGACTGCCAAAATGACAAGGGATGATTATGAAGGCAATCGTTTAGGGATGCAAGATTATCATTGATGAGACCTTTATGAGAGAGACTCTGTTGATCAACGACCTCTCGACTATTCCCATGGAGATTGATATTGAGATGCTCATCGAATACTAAGGAAGATGGGGTACAAGGGTGATTCTCCACCAACAATGAAGAAACTTCTGCCGCCCTATTAGAGATTTCTAGCCCACGTGTTCGTGTGTTGCATCTCTAGCAGAAGGTCAGGTGATGATGAGATATCCCTGAGAAACACTCGCGCTGTTGTTTCTCTCACTGCGGGGATCGGCTTCAACTTTTCTAGGTTTATCCTAGACGAGTTTGTGGTCAACATTAATTCCACTACTCGGGATACTTTCCTAATGTACCCTCGGTTCATTAAGCTCTTCATCAATAAGAAATTTCCCAATTTGGTAAAGGATGGAGAAACACTCGATATGAAGTCTTTGGGCCCTCAGACCATTGGGCTCATTAAACAAAACCGCAAGGGGAAGGTGGTCTTTCAGGGGTTGTATCCATTGGTCAATTTCGAACGATTTGCTGAACCCAACGAAGCAACCAAGTCACATGGATCTTCAGAAAAGATTTCATCAGAGCATACTTCATCAGAAAAGGTGATCTCAGAAGGAGATGTGATCACCGTGTCAGATCAAGAAGGAGAAGAGATTGTTGCTCATGTTGTGTCAGTTGCAGAGGAACATGACCTACAAATTGTTCAAGTTGAAGGAGATTACAATGAAGGATCTTCTAAGAACACTATTGAGCCTAATCAATTTGAAGACCTTGATCTTACTAGTTTTGATCAAGATGACATTCCTGAAACTTTTGGAAGAAATGATAATTTCTTAACAAGCGTAAATCTCAATACTTTGTTGGATAATGTTAGTGATGTTGTTATCCCAGCAACAGAGACAATGGAAAGGAAGACATTTTTTATGCAACCCCCATTTTCCAAGAGCAAGTGGTTGGTTCTACAACTCCTACGGTGACAGTGTCAGGGATTCCTCCCCTTGACAGTGCTTTAACTATATCTGAACCACTTCAAGATGATCAATAAACAGACCAGACTGTGCAACCCCCATCTAAAAGAAGACGAAGAGATCCTAGGGTCGAGCTTCTGGACTCTGGCCTATCTCCAAGTGTGCCTATTACTCCAACTACCACTCCTGCTATCGTAACTACAGAACCATTAAGTGAAGTCCCTAGTACCATTTTTGGAACCGGTGGCTCCTTTGATACACCAGGGTTCTCTCCCCCAAGGGCAGATCTCGAAAAGGCTTCCGTACGTTTGGCTTAGTTTTTGGCTCAAGAACAAACCGCTGCAACTTCTTCTAAGGCCAAAGGGATTGTTTTTAGTGAAGGTCAGTCTAGAGATGAAGATTCTATGATCGACAAACTTTAGAAGAGAGTAAATGTGTTGGATCAGAAAAACATTGAGCTCAACATCCAAGTTGAAGATCTTTTAAGTGAGAATACAAATTTAAAGCTTCAAGTTTCTGATCTCCAAAAAGATAGAGCTACAAAGACCAAGCAGATCTTGGAGATCCAAGCTCATTTCAATCTTTTGACTTCTATCTATTTTGATCTCAAGAAGAAGCTTGAAGAAGATCTGGGTGTTAAGTGCAAGACTTCTGCTGATGAGTATATAATTAATCTTCACTCTCAGGCTCACCCTATTGTTGTGCTAACTGCTAAGACCTCACGGGTCGTGAATCACTTTGAAGAAGAGCTTTTCCATGATCCACACGTTGTAGAGATTATCAGAGACAGACAAGCTAAAGCGGCTGAGAAGGGACAACTCTTATTCAGAGGAGTTCCGACAAAAATGCACCTAGGAACAAATCCACAGTTATTGTTACGGATCTCGAGGCCATAAGGTTTAGAGACACGTATGGACCAGGGTGGACCTTTCGAAGATGTCTCTATCTCCTTTCTCAAATCTGAAAAATAATCAACAAGCAACTAACTTCAAACATTTCTTGTAAGATCACGTGAAGAAGGGCTTTCCATCAATGAAAACTGCTAAATTTGTGATAAAGCACTATCCAGATATCATTGATCCCAAAACTAGTCATCCCCTCCAGGTGGTGATCTGGCCTGCTACAAATCAGGTCAAACAAATTCCAGTGCTTCAGAATTATCTGGATGGATCCTTGAGCTCAATGCTTTATTGGGTATTTGATGAGGCCACAACATCTGCTGTCATCAAGCTGAAGGAAGGATGCATTCATTTGTATGACATAAGGGATTTGTGCTAGTTTAGAAAATGGGACATTCATCATTTGAGCCATTATCAGATCCAAGTTACTAAGGAGATCTTTGAGTCGGCTGCGAAAGAGTACACTGCTATGGTTTCTGAAATTATAACCAAGGAATGTGGAATGGAGCGATGAGGCTATAAGATGTGATGATCGTAAACAAAGATTAAATTAAATCTAACACCAAACCAAGGGGGAGATTGTAGGGTCTAATTATTGGTTTGGTCTAGGTTTTCTATGTAATAGGTTCTTTTGAGTCAATTTATAGCTTTTGGTAGTCTATATGTAGTTTACACCCCGCCAATGAGTTTACGGCCGTAAACCCAAGGCTGGCCCGAGTCCAGTATATATAGAGGTGTGCTAGGTCATTTGTCTGTTGTTGATGCCTCAGAGTTCACGACTGCTGTAACCACAAGTTGTACTAGACGTTATTCCTAAAAAAAATGTGTGTGCAAGCTTGTTCATTCTCAATTCTACTTATTCTTTATTGCTAATTGATTGTGTTTACTATTTGATCACTGGTAAGATCCGTTTCAGGACCCTATATTTTTTTAAATTGAGAAAAAAAAATTTGCTCGTAAAGTATGATAAGAATGTAACTTACCTATGTATTCTAAAAAAATGATATTATAACGATGTTAATTTTTAGTTTACAAAACATATATTCACACATATTAAGGGTTTTGTAATTGATCTTTTTTGGCTTCTCAAAGTGTGTTAGTAAGTAAGAATTCACATTAATTATACAAATCCTGATAGAATATATGTATTAGAATGGTTTTTTTTTATGTTAATAAGAAACATGTAAAACAAATTCTAAATCAACAATAAGCTACATAATATAATAATTAATCATTTTATATGAATACATATCAAAGATTATATATTCTACATAATATGATGATTAATCATTATACTGCCCTATGAAGAATACGTTTGTAGAAAACTAACAGATTACTTTAATCACAAATATTGAGTCATATTCTATTAGAATATCAATTTATAACTATTACTATAGAATGACTTATAATCATTTTATAGAATGATTTAAAAACATATTGTGTAAATAATTCTTTATTGGGGTTTTGTCATAGAGACCCATATAACTTTTACATTAGGTTTTAAAAGACCAATATTGTTGTTGTTGGTCTTTATGGACCCTCAAACTCGAAAATTACCTATCTATCATACCCTCTACCCTAAAGTTTACCCACAATTATTGGTTATCCATTAGGTTACTGCATATGTGGACAATGTTGTCCACGTAGATACACAGTTGGCAGGTGATGGATCAGCTTCATTAATAAGCTATTTAGAGTGCCCTAAATGAAGACAAGATATTTAATATCATTTCCAGTTTATAACATATAATTTTCAAGTTACGAACCCTTAAGAATCGATTAGCTTCTCCTTCGATGGCATAGTTATCTAGATCATCATCTGATAACCACACTGTTCTCACTACTAGGAATTGTGACAACAACCTGTGTGTTTGTCATCATCCAAAGTTAAGTGTAGAAAGGATGTCAATGTCAGATAAGAATCCACCCTGGAGATTTTGCAACTACATTGACTCTTTGGTAATCATCATCTTCTTTAAATCTGTTGTCAAGATTATAGAATTAGGGTTTATCAAACAATGGGGATAATTATGAGTTTAGGGTTTATTGTTCTTGATTCAGTCGATAGTGGAACAAGGTTGTGTTGTGTGTGACTAAATATTGTGTTGGTATGTTTGTTTGTAGGCGGAGATGGTAGTTGAGAAGTATAAATACTTCAAGTGGTTCGATGATGAGCTGTCACCACACTACAAGATTGCCTTCAACAATCTCAAGTATGAGTTGAAACTAATGAAAGACAATAGTTACGCTGCAAGATTAGAGAGAAGGATAGCTTTGCTGGAGAACCTGAATAATGAAGCCATTGCTGCTAAAGAAATTGTTGATAGTGAGTTAGTTAAGGTTGTTGAAGAAAACAAACAATTGAGGGGTGAGTTGAAGTTCGTGAGGATGAAGTTTAGGATTGCTATGATGTTTCTTGTGCTTCTTCTTGATGTGTTGATGATGCAGAAAGAAAAGGTGGTGGTATAGATATGCTTAGGGGTAAGGGATTGGGGGTAGTTGATGATTTTCGGTGGTATAGATGCTCTCCCTTTTTGTAAGCTTCAGGTTAGGGATATGAAGATCTTCTATGGTTTTTGGTGGGTAGGATATAGGTTAGTATATGTGTGGATGTAAATACCTTGTATGGTAAATGCCCATGTAATTTAAGCTACTTTTGTATGCCCCATGTACTTTTGTATCTAATGGAAACAAGCATCTTTATGTTACTATACTTTCATTCCACTGAATGGTCTTGCTAAGTGCAATTTAATACTGATAAAAGGCATTGGTTATTGTGGACCAACACAATTGAATATGATGCATATCACATGGGTACAATGGACAATTGAAAGTGATTGCAGTTTGTGGACCAATACAGGTAAAAGGCATTGGGAGTTATATTCAAATGAGGACCACACATGGGATCCACATCTGGATTAAAATTGATTGAGTTTTGGTAGGAGTGTACATTTGTGGACCAACGCAAGGATTGAATACTGATAAAATAGTAGGGTACCATCACATGTGATATTAGAATAATAAGTCATAAAGACAAATTAGATAGGGTTCAAACGACAGAAATGTTTCATCCATGTGAAGTTAACAAAAGGTTCAAAAGACACAAATGTTCCCCATGCAGGAACAACATAAACTAGTACATAACATAAAGGTTCAAAACATGACACATGTGTAAAGAGACAAATCCTAATCTATATCCACTGCATTTGTTGTTGAGATGCCTTCGCCATTTTCCCATACACTGCTTTTGCAAGTTTGGTTTTCAAAATTCTCTCAGAAGGCTTTCTTGTTCTAACTACAACCCCCACTCCTCTTGCTTTAACCTATAAATAAGAAAATTACCATACTGCCCTTCCATTCAAAATACTTAAAAGAGTATTAGGGGTATACTTGGAAAGTTTTAAATAAGAATATTACCATATTACCCTTTCATTTAAAATACTTAAACAATAGAATTAGGGGTATACTTGGAAAGTTTTAAATAATAAAATTACCATATTACCCTTTTATTCAAAATACTAAAAAGATTCGTTGGGTTATACTTGTAAAGTTTCAAAATACCTTTTTCTTTCGAACACCATGCACTCCACCACCTTCACCACCATGCACACCACCTTCACCTCCATGCACAACACCTTCACAACCATGCACGCCACCTCCACTGTTCATTGATCCTTGCAAACCTTCTGCACCACCATTCACTGACCCTTCAACTACAAATTCCTATACAAGGTACCATGTCAATATTTAAGATTTTCAAATTTACTTTGCTAAAATGACAACATCATTTCAATATACCTGTTTAGTCTTGGTTATCTTTGGTCTTTTCACCCTGAGATTAACTAACTTATTTGTTGTGGGTCAAGTCAGCTTGTTATGACCAGGCATATGACAAGAACTGCACACAATGGGTTTACCCTTTGATATCTTATGCTTCCCCATATTCTCTGTCACATCTCTCTTCCTTTTTGTTGCAGGTCTTCCAGTCATCCTTCTTCTTTGGTGAGGTAAGGGTGGGGTGAATGATGTCTCTGGCCACATGTTACTACCATTCCTTGGAAAGATATTATTCAAGTATGTTTTATTGTAGTTTGATCTACAAAAAATAGGATCCACATAGGAATCCACATCCCTATTCAGAAACAAGATTGTAGTAACTAAATGGGCACACCCATATCCATTTAGTTGCCAAAACCTACAAGAACATGTCTTGTTCTCAAGTTCCACATCATAAGCTTGACCTCCATTTCTTGTCTCAAACTTGTTTAGTCCACTTGGGAGAACTTGCCAATACTGCTACATCCCCATTTTCACGGCCAGAAAAGACCGATTTTGTTTATGCTTTATAAAAATCAGAGTACTTCTTTTCATAAAAATGTTGTGGAATTTGTTCCCAGAAAAATACGATATATATGTTATCAAAATATTTTCGAAGAAATGTATTTTATACATTTTAAAACGTTTGGGATGTCATCGTCAATACAGAAACATAAGCATAAACAGAACTTACATTTATTTACATTAGTGATCTACATCTCTGTAATATGTCAGTGTAATGTGACTTCATATCAGCACCTGTGATATAAATAAACTGAGTGGGTCAGGTTGGGAAACCTGGTGAATACATAAGGTTTTCAACCAACAATAATATAATTATTATGTTTAAACAATCAAACAATTAACCCAATTACCCATCCTCATTATCTTCTTTAATCATAAGGATCTACCCTAAGAATCAGCTATTCCTCGTTCATTCATTCCTAAGGATCATCCTAAGGAATCAGCACAAAGTCCATCGTTGCCACGGTCTACACAACGAGCACTAAGTCTGCATTGTCGCTAGGGTTTAGGTATCAAGTCTGCATGATAACCAAGGTTTAGGAATCAAATCTGCATGATCACCAGGGTTTAGGCATCAAGTCTGCATGATCACTAGGGTTTAGAGTACACAGGGTGAACACATCGTTCACAACACCTACAGATTGCGAGCCTGCTAGTGTTCCACTGGATTGTCTAGAATAGTCCGTGGTTGTCATCCATACTCTGCTGAATGATGGGGCCATCATTTGGGAAAAAGGCTTCTCACATCTTCCACCTCTCACCCTCACCTCGTGGTCTATAACACCTCTCAACTCATCATTCAACTCATATTCCATCTATTATATCTACCCATGTTTACCCTAACATTATCGTAGATATAAAATACATATACAGTTTAAATCATTTAAAACATGTATAAAATCGTTCATTTAGCATATACAACAAGTACTCAGATAGTATGCACACATAGCACGTAATTTATATAAAATACTTCATATCTATGTGTAACATGAAAGTAACTATGCACTTACTTGAAAAGGTGGTGATTCCAAACTCAGACAGCGCTTCACTTCTTGAAAAAAAAAATTATTCGACGAAACCTAGTATTATTACCACTAGAGTTTAGTCTATTATTCACAGAGACTAATTAATAGTCTAGCTATTATTACTCTTATATAATCGTTAAATAATACTTATATAACCCATAATAAAAGCCCAATTACTTATTATATGTTCTTAATAACGTTAATATAATTAAATAAAAACTATATTAAAAATAGCGTAGGCGTAGCTCACTTACAACGGGTTTTATAGAAAACCAGGCTTTGCTTGGAGCAGCATTCCTGTGGGGAAAAGCTCTTCTTCTCGGAGCCGTCGAGCACTTAAGGGCTTCCGCCTCGTGCTAAGGAGGTTCCCTAGGCTTTTCGGGGGGTTTTGGGGCTAGACAGAGGTTCTAGAGAGAGAGAGAGAGAGTAAAGAGAAGAAAGAATGAGAAAGGTGTGAAGAAAATGAGGGCGGGAGAGTTTCATTTATACGGTGAAAATGGCTAAACTTGGTGCCACATGCCACCATCTAGTGGCAAGACTTAGGGAGAAAGCAATGGCCAAGATTGTGCCACATCACCCATTTTCGAACAGCATACGTCCGACTTCTAAAATTCGTAACATTCACATACGACCTCCATTTTTGATGTTCTTTATATGTCGCGTAGGTAAATATAATATCTACAACTTTCCTTTTGACTTCATCGGGTAATTCTCAGCCGATACTAAATTTTAACAGTACTTGGCGTTTAGATTGTTAAATGACCGCGAAGAATTCATAACTCCTTCATACAGACTCTGTTTTCGTCTGTCTTTTTACTATTAAATTCCTATTAATGAGATATTCAACTCTCATTTAAGTCACGCAAGCCAAAAACCGCTCGCACTAAAATTCGAGTTTCGGGTCGTGCACTGCTAAGCCGAATCTTAGAAAAATCATAACTTCTTCATACGAAGTCAGATTTGGGTGTTCTTTTTATGGATTTTCTTGGCTTAACATATTCTACGACTTTCTTTTAGATCACTAAGGCTAAAAATTCCTCCATCGTAAAATCACTATTTACGCTTACCGGTGTCGTGCCGATTCCGTCGCGAAACTTCGACGAGTCATAACTTCTTCGTTATAACTCGGATTTTGACGCTCTTTATATGTACGGAAACCTTGTAAAATATTCTAAAACTTGGTTAATATTATTTATTCTAAATAATCTTTTGTGGAAAAGTCATTTTCGACCCCTATTACCTCTAAATTGACTAGCCCAGATCTACGGGCGTTACAATTTTCTCCCCCTTAAGATGATTACGTCCCGGAATCATCAACGAAACAGGGCTCGTATAATGACTCCATATGTCATCTCTTCATCCTAGGTAATAATTATAACTTCTATATTCCTTGAAGTCTATCTCTTAGACTCATTGACTATAAGCAGTACTCGATCGTGCACCTGCTCTCTACCTCAGGCTAGACACCAAATTATGACCTTCAAGTCACAATCTTGATCCTTACTGGATACGAACTTGAGATAAGTTCTTTTATTACTACTATGGATCTATGTGTCATATTCTAATGACCTATCATCTTATGTTGCAACGCTTTAGACTTAGGTCTCTTATAGTCAAACTCCAAAACAGAGAATACCTTTTTTCATGCTCTAATGTAATACAATCACATTTCAATATGTAGCATTTCTAGCTACCAAATTCTCTAAAATCATCGCGGTACTTCTACTGATCACCCTGGGTTAGCTTTCATTTCAATCTTTTGGTTTAAGTTAGATGCTACATAGAACTTGGTTCTCTGAACCACGTAAATAACTCATCGTATTCGGACTAAATTGATATGACCACTAGGGTCAGAATAACAACAATCTTCTTAGTCATTACCGAAACGATGGTAACGACATGCTTGAATAAAACAGACTCATCTATTGGCTTCTTGGTAACCTTGTGATATTCCCTGATCCAAGCGTGAGTCATGTGCTTCCGGTAGTATATGCATGTACTACCTTTCACACCTACTCATACGTGTCCGAAGTATTGTCTCGTAGTTTTCCAAGTCACCATATAGGAAAAATCACATAACAGTTTAACACATTAGATAACAAAACGAGGGCTTTATTATTTCTCGAAACTATTACATAGGTGTTCAAGTTCAGCTTAGACTATGCCTCTAATAGGCTACATCATACTATACTATGGCTACTGCATAACTTGATCTTCAGATATGAAGTCCTCATCCATGATTCCTCGCATGGTTTTCTGCTTCGTCGAGGATCATGTGAAATGCCCTTGGCCTTGGTGGCGTTTCTGGTCTTGCTGCTTTATTTTTCCTCGGGCAATCCCTAGAAATATGCCCTTCTTTTTTACATCCATAACACACCTTCTTGTTGGACGCACACTTGCTAGCGTAATGCCCTGTCTTTCCACATTTGTAGCAAGTCACATCCTCGCCACATTTCCCGAAGTGCTTCTTTTTGCACTTCTCGCACCACTTGGTTTCACCTCCTCCTCCTTCTTCAGTCTTTGAGAATTTCTCTTCTTTGTTGGATTTTGAAGATCCTTCATGCTTCCTTTTCTCGCCAACTTCAGCTCTCTCTAGACCTTTTTCCATAATCTGGGTCTCAACATTCCTAGCTGCCTAGATGGCAGCTTTCAAAGTGGTTGTTTGCTTAACCATTGGACCAAAGTCTGCTAGTAATCCATGGGCAAACTTGTTAACCTTGGAGAGTTCAGTTGGGACTAGGTAAGGAACAAGCTTCATTTTCTCCATAAAACTTGCAGCATACTTGATGATACTCATCCTTCCCTTCTCTAGATTCTGGAACTCATTGTTACTCTCCAAAAGATCCTACTAAGAGCAGTACTGCATCTTTAACTACACCAGAAAATCTTCCCACGACATCTTGCTCGCTTCTCCTTTGGGCATCGAATCAGCTATTAGCTTCCACCAGCTTAGTACTCCAGATTTCAACAGAGGAACCGCAAGAGCGGTCTTTTGACTATTTCTACACTCGCAACTCTCAAACATCGTCTCCATATCGGAGATCAAGTTCATGACTTCCACCAGCTTCGGGCTTCCAGATAGACTCGGTGGTTTGGACGCCATGAAATCCTTGTATTTGCATCCACGTCCGTCATTTCCTCCATCCTGGTGGTTTTGCCTAACTATCGGTGGGTTGGCTTGACCAACAGTCCCACTCTAGTTTCGCTCCTCATTCTGCCCTTCGTTCAACTCGGGGTGTTCGATTTTTATGGTCGCTTCCTCTCGATTTTGCTAGAGCAAATGTTTGGTTTCCACCATTTGACGATCCAACATCGCCTGGATCATCGCTTGCACTCCGGCCATCGTTATTGGCTCAACAGTGGCTACCACAACCGGTATTTGCTCAATCACTGGGGGTTGGTTTCGGTTCCCATTTGTATTCACGTTTCCGCTATGGGTCCTTGCCATATTGATCTATACACCGAATAAGGTGAATTTAGATCTTTATTTAGGATTGACGTTTAAATCATCTTTATCACTTTGAAACGTTTATATGCCAGTTCTAATATCGTATTCGAACATTTAGAATACTAAAAACATAAGGTTTCCAGATCCGATCGGCAACAGACCATAGATCCAATCAAACTGTAGCATAACAAATCATTTAGCATGTAAAAGCAATTTAGGCATCATTCCTAAAATAAGCTAGTGCTCACAACTCACAATCATCACTTAGCATTCTAAGTTTAAGTCTAGAAATTTCCTACAAATTCCTAGTTCTCTTAAACTAATGCTCTGATACCAACTGTGACATCCCTATTTTCATGGTCAGAAAAGACCGATTTTTTTATGCTTTATAAAAATCAGAGTACTTCTTTTCATAAAAATGTTGCGGAATTTGTTCCCAGAAAAATACGATAAATATGTTATCAAAATATTTTCGAAGAAACGTATTTTATACATTTTAAAACGTTTGGGATGTCATCGTCAATACAGAAACATAAGCATAAACAGAACTTACATTTATTTACACTAGTGATCTACATCTCTGTAATCTATCAGTGTAATGTGACTTCATATCAGCACCTGTGATATAAATAAACTGAGTGGGTCAGGTTGGGAAACCTGGTGAATACATAAGGTTTTCAACCCACAATAATATAATTATTATGTTTAAACAATCAAACAATTAACCCAATTACCCATCCTTATTATCTTCTTTAATCATAAGGATCTACCCTAAGAATCAGCTATTCCTCGTTCATTCATTCCTAAGGATCATCCTAAGGAATCAGCACAAAGTCCATCGTTGCCACGGTCTACACAACGAGCACTAAGTCTGCATTGTCGCTAGGGTTTAGGCATCAAGTCTGCATGATAACCAAGGTATAGGAATCAAATCTGCATGATCACCAGGGTTTAGGCATCAAGTCTGCATGATCACTAGGGTTTAGGCATCAAGTCTGCATGATCACCAGGGTTTAGAGTACACAGGGTGAACACATCATTCACAACACCTACAGGTTGCGAGCCTGCTAGTGTTCCACTTGACTGTCTAGAATAGTCTGTGGTTGTCATCCATACTCTGTTGAATGACGGGGCCATCAATTGGGAAAAAGGCTTCTCACATCATCCACCTCTCACCCTCACCTCGTGGTCTATAACACCTCTTAACTCATCATTCAACTCATATTCCATCTATTATATCTACCCATGTTTACCCCAACATTATCGTAGATATAAAATACATATACAGTTGAAATCATTTAAAACATGTATAAAATCGTTCATTTAGCATAGACAACGAGTACTCAGATAATATGCACACATAGCACGTAATTTATATAGAATACTTCATATCTATGTGTAAGATGAAAATAACTATGCACTCACTTGAAAAGGTGGTGATTCCGTACTCAGACAGCGCTTCACTTCTTGAAAAAAAAAAAATTTCCTTCGACGAAACCTAGTATTATTACCACTAGAGTTTAGTCTATTATTCACCGAGACTAATTAATAGTCTAGCTATTATTACTATTATATAACCGTTAAATAATACTTATATAACCCATAATAATAGCCCAATTACTTATTATATGTTCTTAATAACGTTAATATAATTAAATAAAAACTATATTAAAAATAGCGTAGGCGTAGCTCACTTACAGCGGGTTTTATAGAAAACCAGGCCTTGCTTGGAGAAGCATTCCCGTGCGGAAAATCTCTTCTTCTCGGAGCCTTCGAGCACTCAGGGGCTTCCGCTTCGTGCTAGAGAGGTTCCCTAGGCTTTTCGGGGGGTTTTGGGGCTAGAGAGAGGTTCTAGAGAGAAAGTAAAGAGAAGAAAGAATGAGAAAGGTGTGAAGAAAATGAGGGTGGGAGAGGTTCTATTTATAGGGTGAAAATGGCTAAACTTGGTGCCACATGTCACCATCTAGTGACAAGACTTGAGGAGAAAGCAATGGCCAAGATTGTGCCACATCTCCCATTTTCGCACAGCATACTTCGTACTTCTAAAATCCGTAACTTTCACATATGACCTCCGTTTTTACGTTCTTTATATCCACGCGTAGTTAAAAATAATATCTCCAACTTTCATTTTGTCTCCGTCGGCTAATTCTCGACCGATCTTAAATTTAACAGTACTAGGCGTTTAGACTGTTAAATGACCGCGAAGAATTCGTAACTCCTTCATACAGACTCTGTTTCCGTTTGTCTTTTTAATGTTAAGTACCTATTAATGAGATCTTCAACTCTCATTTAAGTCACGCAAGCCAAAAACCGCTCGAGCTAAAATTCGAGTTTCGGACCGTGCACTGCTAAGCCGAATCTTAGAAAAATAATAACTTCTTTATACGAAGTCAGATTTGGGCATTCTTTTTATGGATTTTCTCGGTTTAACATATTCTACGACTTTATTTTAGATCACTAAGGCTAAAAAGTCCTCCATCATAAAATCACTATTTACGCTTCTCAGTGTCGTGCCGGTTCCGTCGCGAAACTTCGACGGGTCATAACTTCTTCATTATAACTCGGATTTCGACGCTCTTTATATGTACGGAAACCTTGTGACATATTCTACAACTTGGTTAAGATTATTTATTCTAAATAATCTTTTGACGAAAAGTCATTTTCAACCCCTATTACCTCTAAATTGACTAGCCCGGATCTACGGGCGTTATAAATACCTAGCTTCAATCTTTAACCCATTTAATAACTGCCTTATTGTTGTACTTACATCCTTTGTCCATTTCTTGCGTTTCAAGTTAAACATCCTCTCCATGATATATAACCTCAACTCCTCCAACATAGTGATTATTGGTTTCCTCCTTGCCTCTACAATTACTGCATTAAAGATCTGAGAAATACCATTCTCCACTGCAGCACATGCCCTCCCTACATCATAAAATACTCTTGACCAAGTCTTCGGTTCCTTCTCATCAAGTACTTATGGGCTTCCAAACTTAATCTTTCAATTTTTTGCATGAATTCATTGAAATATTGTGATGTTGTTGCATTACAAGCCTTCCAAAAAAGATTCTCAAAAATAGCCCCTGCAAACCTCTTCTTAAAATTTGCAACAATGTGCCTTGCACATTTTCGATTCTCAACTAAGGGAAGAACATCCTTAACTACCTCTAGGTAACTCTAGAAACTACATCCAGTTTTCCTTATTCTCAACACACACTATTTCCCATGCAACTGGAAATGTATGGTTGTTAGCATCTCTACCCACAACACCCAATAATTCCCCATTGCATACAGCCTTAAGGAAACTCCATATATACCTAACACCTTTTTACAATCTTCTAACCAACCGGATTTAACATTAGCAAAACATACATAGAACGTACTTAAGTAAATTAAACCATCAGGCATGGATTCGGCATCCATTTTGACTGTTGAATGTTGAACCTAGATTGCTTCTTCTAATTTCCTCCCCATAAGACCATAATTTTTCATAATGCTCAATAAGAGTCCCCTCAATAAGATTCATGGCATTTGCCTTTTCTCTTCTGCATCGACTTAAACTAACATGTTTTCTAAACTTCCTGATGACCTCCAATCTCAATTATATAATACTTTTGTCTATGCAAAATTTCCTTTGTATAATGCTCTTCTATCCAAGAGTATGTGACAATTTATCCTAGTTTGTAGTTTTTAGCACAATTATGCTCAATATTCAATGACTTGATTTGAAATGACACCTCCTACCTCATCTATGTAGCCCATAACCTGAATGGGAAAGCTCCTTTGCAAAACACCACCAACAACCTTTTACTATCATTCTTATTAAAGAATAATTGGTATCCATTTGCCACAACATAGTTACATAACATATTTTTCAACTGCTTTGGACTTTTAAATTTCATCCTAAGAACAGGTACTTGCCTCTTCCATTGCATATCAGGGTTAAAAATGGAAATGATCTCAACCTCTTCTTCTTCAACTTCATTGTCACCAGTATCACCTTCTAGAGGACTTAACTTACTAAGATTCTCAAACCTATTCGTCTTGTTCAAAGGTATTTTATCAATGTCAATTACTTCATCTTCAAGACCTACATTGGGATGGGTTGCATCATCAGGGACAGTGTTTTCTTCTTTTCTAGGTACACCATCATCTTCAAGGACACTTTCATTATCCTTGCTAACAACCATATTCATATCATCATCACACCGTTCCTCCAACCCATTCCCATTATGATCAATATAAAATGAAATTTCCAGGTATTCATACCCGCTATCTATAAACAAGGCAAAATCCAAATCATCTACAATGGGATGAATCACTATAGATAAAGGGATGTTAGGTAAGCAGTAGTAAACTTTTGAAATTGTTCCATGATAGCTCTATGAATAAAATCAAAAAAGTCCCCGACATCCATACCTGCCCAATCAACATCAGTGAAGAGGAAGTTATTCCCACCAACATACCCAGAAGGATGTCGAACAAATATACCATTGTAGTATAGATGAACTCTCAGATATACAGCTTCGTTATCGTTATGAGCCATGCAACAGTGAAACAATCTTCAAAAAGTAGAATACCTTCGACAGCAGCAGTGTAATCTCAGTAGTGGCTATGATGGTTAAAAATCCTAGTTCAAATCTCCATTTCTCTTCTTATAAGATGGCTAACGAAAATCAATTAAGATTATTTACAAGTTTTTCCACTCTGGAATAACATAGTTGGCACAATAAATAATTGACCACCTAAGTCAACGGTCACATCACATTTTTTACCGGCTAAATAAATTATGAAATCAATAAGGATATGAGAGACATGTAATTTTCAAGTTTGAGGGTCCATAAAACCGAAGAAAACAATATTGCTCTTTTAAAACCTAATGTAAAAGTTAGATGGGTCTTTATGACAAAAACTCTTCTTTATTTAACATTTGTTTGAATGGCTATATGAAGTATTCATCTTTTTTGGTTGGATTGCCAGTTAACCTTGACATTCTTGTTGGCAAATCACACATTTTTTTTGAGCTTTTTATTCACCTTGACATTCTTCCTGACATTACATGAATTCTTAACTTCTAGCATTTTTCATAGAACGGTTGTCACTAGAAGATTGATTCTACCAAAATAGCATTGTAAACTAATTGTATTGATAATATAGTTATACAAAAATGAAAGAAAGTTGTATATGGTCCTCATGAACATCAATTAAGATTTGAAAATAAAAACTATGGAGAGAATACAAGAATTATTCCAAACATGGTAATGATGATAAAAATTGAATGTTGTTTTATTAATGATGAAGAAGATCAGTTGATACTAAGTGTGTTAAATATTTGTCATATATATATATATATATATATATATATATATATATATATATATATATATATATATATATATATGGTTTTGAATGAGATAATTATAAAATAAAATAGAATATTAGTTAAAATGTGATATTACACATTTGGGGGTGTTTGGCTAAGCTTATTTACAGCTTATTTTCTGAGCTTAT